>NC_088780.1:59194087-59509365 GCF_958450345.1 Calliphora vicina | reverse complement strand
TATTTATTAGGATTGGAGGGCACGATTCTCTACATAATGTGAAAGTGAGATGTATTGTATTGTTTTAACCACATTTCTATGTCGAGTATATGGTCTTGTAAAAGTACAGATGGTTCTTGGGGGTTTTCATGAATGACTAGTACAGCTGTGTCATCAGCAAATGTTAATATGTGGGTTCGACTGTTAGTTGACATATCACAAGGATATAGCAAATATAGGAAGGGACCCAGTATACTTCCTTGGGATACGCCTGCTTCAATAGGCTGTGGTGAACATATGAAGTCTCCCTTTTTAAGAACGAACTTTCGATGACTTAAATAACTTTCTAGAAGCTTATGTGTGTTTACTGGTAAATATTGTTTTATTTTAGTCGATAATCCTTCATGCCATACTTTGTCGAAGGCTTGCGAAACGTCGATGAAGAGCGCAGCAATATTTTTTTAACTCTATTATGTCATTTAACTCGTTTGGGGAAAATACATTCTTTAGATGACTGACAAACAGGTTTCCTTTTTCACTATCGTTTCTCGACCAGCCTCCACTAGAATTACGTAGAGGAGATCTGCTCATAACAGGTCTTTTTAATTTTTTTGTAGCTCGTCATAGAGAGTAATTTGAGTACTGGGTGGCATCTAAGTTCTCCAGATATTTATTAATTAAGTCAGTTTTGCGTTTGTGAAGATGCTTACTGAGGCGTTTGCCACATTTTCTAAGCTCCGTTTTAAGTTGAGGGGATCTGTAGAGTTGCCACTCTCGACGAACTCTACTTTTTCAGCTAATAATGAACAGTCTGCAGAATAGAGTCTATTGTATCTTATTTGTTGGGTTATCGACAGCACATTCAAATTCAATTGATTCCCAGTGAGTATGCTTAGCATTTTAATCGAAAGCTGCCAGGAATCGGAGTCCTAGTGATTCTTAAAAATGTTCATATTTGTTTTCAGTCATCGAAAACCTTGGAGGTGAATATATCGACGAAATTAATAGGTTTCTGTAGCAATCATCCATACAAATGGTTGAATTTTTCACAAATAATAATTTTTGAATAATTTTCACAAATATCACAAATTGAATGGTGAAAACACTCTAATGAAGTCAAATTTATTGAAAGAAGGTATGTACATTAAATTCAATTTAACGTTTGGTAAGATCGTCTTTAAATTTATAATGAATCATTATTAAGATTTAGCTTAACTTCTAGAATTATGCGGAATTTAATTTTTAATAGTTGCATTATGTGCATTTTATTCTGAAAATGTTTTTAAGTAAACTTATCGTCCTCTACTTTAGAATCATTGTAATTCATAAAAATATTAATCTAAAGTATTGTAAATCAGAAGTTTAGGTTTCAAATCAGACCAATAATGTGTATACAATGAATATAAAAAATGAGATTTATTAATTTTAGTCCCAAATTTTAAAAGCCGGTTAACGAGTGATAAAAACCGGTTAACCGAAAATCAACCGGTTCGCGAAAAACCGAGATTTCGAAGAAAAACTGGGTTTTCGGTTAACCGGTTTATAAACACTATTCACAATGTATTAAATTTTCATGTATGTATTTATATTTGCATTCATGGACATACCCATATGTACGTCGACCTAAATGAGTGTTTAAAAATTATTCAGCCAACAATATTTATTTTGTGTGGCAGTAGTAGGATTCCCAGATTTGGTTCTTGTCTTATCACGAAAGAAATATTGTTTATCCACAAAACACAGTTTTTCTTATCCCCTAAAATTCACAGCAAAAATATTAAAAAATGGAGCTTAGAATTGTTTATAGAAATAAGATAAAAATTATGTAGTATGTTTTTACAAATTTACAAGTCAATATAAATTATGTACATGTATTGATTTTTAAAGTAAAATAACAAATACAGTAGTTTCGACTTACCTGCCTATCACTTAAGAGCATTTTGTATATAAGTGCACAAAACTTGTGTTTTGTATATTTATTTACCAAAATCCTTATAAATTCGTTAATTTAAGTGCATTGTTCATACCTGCACATTCCACAAAACTCGGTTTACAACCTCATCATATTGTCATTATCGCCAAAGTCAACTTTTCTTCCCCAAATTCAAGAAAAAATCACCAATTTGTGGGAAAATCGCCTAACCTGACAACATTTGGCAGTAGAATATCGTAGTAAAGCGGAAGCTGTGGTAACTTCCTGAAAGCGGTCTAACAATAGCTGCTACAAGTAAACAAATACCCAAACAGAACGTTGAAATATTTCTCAAGGTCATATAAATACTTAACAGAAGATTATTTTTAATAATATATGAGATTACATAAAATTATAAAATATTCCCAGCAGTTAAGCAAGTAGTCAATGTATCCCTTAAAGACAGTAATTGTCACAAATGTCTTATCACTTGGCTAACTCCAATTTATATATTTTGGTCATTTGACACGTGTGTGCACTTTGTAGTGCAGAGAGAAGACAATTGGTTACTTTATACATCCCAAGTAATCTAGCGTGAAGACAATTGACACTTAAGTGTCTCTAAGTAATCTGGAGTGTAGTCACTTTAAACGTTTTGTGAGTAATTCGTACAAACTGGTTTTATACAAATTGTGTTGATATAATTCTCATACAGTTTATTTTTTTTCTTAAGTATCTGGTATTCCATGTAACATAGCATGAAGTCAATAGTCACTTTAGTGTCTCTTAGTAACCTATGGAGAAGTCACTTCATACTTTTTTTTGTACTGCACTTTATTTTACCCACCAGAAGCGTTGACTACTTTGACTCAGCTATCAGATAGTCACATTGTATCAAAAGAGTCAATTGAACCCCTACTTAGGACATGTACGTGTTAAAATAACTAGTCAAGTAGCTGATCAAGTAACCAGTTACAAATCTAGTAAGGTAACTGACGCTATGTAACCAGTATGTGAATCTAATGCGTTGCCTACTTTGGACCAGCTATTAGACAGTCCCATTGTAATCAAAAATAGACAATTGACCCCCTGCCTAGGACATGCCCGTGTTAAAATGACTAGTCAAGTGGCTATCGAAGTAACTAGCTCCCACCCTAAAGGATGGGTAAAATCACTAGTTCGGTACTGTCTCCTCGAACTGCTGGGTTACTACAAGCATATATGTGTGTATGTATGTACGAATGTATATATACATACATACATACACATAAATATGAGCAAATATATTTACTCCCAAGTAAATACAAAAATAATCTATATAAATAAAAATTCTCTTAGAAATTTACATGCATATGACATAAATGTACATTTAACATATGTATAATGGGAGTGAGCTAAATGGATAAGAGATTTAAACATTAATTCATTTGCTAATATTTAAAAAAATATCAGAAAGTTTTAGCATAAGCAATTAACTCGGATATAATAACTACTTACATAAAGATTTCATTAAAATAATTCAAAAAACATACCTGAGCGCTACTTAGACAGATATATTTATTGTCGAATACACTATATTCGCTCTATTGGGTTAAGGTCTGGAGATTGCGGTATATTTTTTACTTTTTTTCTGAAATTTGGGCGCCTTGAAAATAATTTATGCAAAAATCGATGACAAAATTAAAAAAATTGGCCTTACAAATCGACCCACCCTAATATGTGAATATAACAGTGAATATAAAAAAAATCATAATAAGATGAGATTTAACGATTTTAGTTCCAAATGATATAAACCTGATATAAACCTGATATAACGAAAATCAATTAACCGGTTCGCAAGAAACCGAAATTTCCAAGAAAAACCGGTTTTTCGGTTAACCGGTTTATAAACACTAGTTCCGAAACAACTACATGAATCCGCTTTAATTTAAAATTAAATAATAATGTTGCACGAATGCACAGGGAATATAAAAATGATAACATATTGAGTTGAGAGAAAAAAAATGAGAATCTAAAAACTTACAAAAACTGTCCAAACCAAATTCAATATTGTGTATGATTAAAATGTAGCGGAAGCTGAATAAATATAAAAAACGATTATCAAGCGTTTTTTCGGTAAATATATGTTATTCTTATGTTATTTATATATTAAGGATAACAGTGGATTTAAGGATAACAGAAGTTAAGTGCTGAAAATTTGAGAAAAATCGGTCCGATTTTAATGAAACTTGAGAAAATTATAACATAAAGTCCATCATTTACAAAAATGGAAATTAACCCTTAATACCACTTGGGGTCCAAATGACCCTCAACTTTTAAAATTACGAAAACACAGTCAAGTTGGAGGTCATTTTGACCCTACGTGCTCTTAAGGATTAATTTCCATTTTAGGACTGTTATTGTAAATTTTAGACCATAAGGTATATTTTTCGAAAGTTTCATTACAATCGGCCCAAAAATATTCAATATCTTTCATTTAGAAATTGCAAATATTGCAAAATTTTACCTTTGACCTTCACGATTTAAGTGTTAACGTTTTACGATTTTAGTAAAACTCTCATAGTATATTTAAAATTATCTGGACTATAATATTCTAGATAGGTTTAACTTAAAATTCATAACAATAAGGAAATTGGTCTCATTCATCAAAATATTGCCGAAAAATATTTTTTCCCGAAAATCCCAAAATTTAAATGCAGGTGCGGAAAACTGTAGGAGGTATTATAATAATCTAAACAAATCCCAATGTAATGTTCAAAAAATTCTGAAATTTGTTTAACAAAATTTTTAAAAAATTTAAAATGGAGACTTGAAACTGCCATTTTTTTTAATAAAAAGAACAAAAACATAAAATAACAAACAAAGCATAATAATTCAACAAAACTATTTTTTAGGATTTTAGGGAGATCTTCTGAAATAATGTTTTAAAAAAAGAATGTAAGTTAAATGCTTTCCTTTAAAACGCTTGAAACTTTGGTTCAAGTGGCTTGTATGAAACACGTTAATGGTCTGCGAAATTGTTAATAAGTTTAAAATTGTTTAACAAATTTTTGTCATTTATATCTTATTTCTATATTTATTAGCAAAATGTTTACAAAAACAGAAAATTTAGCATTTTTCCCGAATTTTAGCGATAATAGTTTGTGGGTAATTTTGACCCAAAGGAGATATAGGGTTAATGTCTCATTAGTGCGCGTCCTGAAATCGTAGTCTGATTTGGCTGACATATTCAGCACGTCACTTTTAGACCTAGTGTCTCCGTTCGGCACTCTTCACAACAAATTTTTTTTTTCCATACAACTGATTATCACTCTAATATATAGAATCGAAAAAACAATATCAATTTCCCAACTGCTTCTTAGAACTACGTAGTTCAAAGCTTTACAATTTCAAATCGAATCACTGGTGAAAGAACTAGTTCTCGAAGAATTCCTCAGAAAGTGTGTTTGTTCTGTTACAGTGTTGCCAGAAAAATATTACTTCATGTCCCCAAACTGATAATAGATTTCCCCAAAAAATACCCATTTCATAATTGAAATCCCCAATTTTGTCACCAAAACTTTTTGTTTTTGCAATGCTATTGTAAAAATATATTTGCAATTTTGTTTTTTCTAGTAAAAATAAAGAAAAACTTAAATAATACAGCATATAATGAAAAAGCGATTAACCGTTTTTTCAGCTATAACCGTATTCGAAACCAGTTTATTATTTCTATTGTACAGAATTCAGTTTTTGATAATATAATAAGGCTGGAAAACTTAATTTGATGAAAACAATACTGTACTTGTAAAATACAGTTTTCGTATTTTGAGCTATAAATAGGTCAAGTTGCGGAATATTACATACTAATTTTAACAGAAGTCATTGCAAAACTATGAAAAAGTAACACATTTAAAGTCCCATCTTTTTTTACTTTCCATTGATCGTACTGTCCTTTCTTTTCGTCCTATTAACATCCATCAGTCTTAATAATTTCAATGCCGAAAACCAATTTAATACTGGGTGTATGACTTAAAAATGCTGAATTTTTTTAGCTATTACATTATTGTTCTCACCAAATACAGAGAATTAGCGACATCGACATTTGGCTTTGGTGTCGATTCAGCTGGTTGGCCAGCTTTGGTGTCGAATTTTGTCAAAATCACTACTTTTGAACCGCACAAACCATCTTTCGCACGTTGAAACCGATGGAACACATTCACCATAACCTTTGGTGAGCAATCGGAGTGCTTCAACGGCACTATTTTCAAATTAAAGAAGTAAAGCAAAACTTTCCACGTATGACGCTTTGTTGGCAGAAATTTTCGAAGCAAGAAAAAACTTTGTTCTGTACACTATAATGTTCAATAACTAAGTGAGAATAAATGACAGATACACGCAGAGAAAAAATATAGTTGTGCATGTTTACTATAACCATTTAAAATTGTTTACAAGTTTTTTAACTATATTATAGCCACAGTAACTATTTATATTATTGTGGTAACCAAAATATGTTTAATTTACGATTCACATGATTGTATCAATCATATATATGGTTACAGTGAACCAGTATATGTTTATGACAACCATTTGTTTACACGAAATATGAATAAATAGTATAAAGTCAAAACTAAAACAGTTTAAACATTTAAAATTCCCAAAAATTTTATAAAATGCATGTATATAACATTTTCTTAAAACTCCCAAATCCCTCCTCACGAAATTTTATCGCCAAATTAGTCATGAAATCCCCACATCTGTAAGGCTTTTCTAGAATTAGTTTTGAGTTCATAAAAATCAAAACTAATTCTAGAAAAGAAAATGGCTTAAAGAATACGATATAGAATTATTTGTGTAACCAGTGTATTTATTTTTTATTGGGTTTTTGGATGTTTTAAGAATCAAACTTTAAATATCAGTTTAAAAAATTCACTTGAAAATTTAAAGAAAAAAAATAATCTGCAAATTTTGTATTTAAATTTTGTTGAAACAACAACAAAATTATTTTATACAAAATATAGGCTACAAAATTCATTCCACTTGTTTTTTATTACGAAATCTGGCAGTCAGTTTAAAATCAACTATGGATTAAAACTAAATATTAAATTTTATTAATTATTATATTGTGGAAAAAATAAAGTATTTTTGTTGTTGACAGCAATAATTTCAATACAGAATCGAGTATTAAAAACAATAAAGAAATAAATATATTTGTTTTCTATTTTGCAAAATATTTATGCAATACTTTATAAATATTTACATACAAACACAAACATTCATAAATACAAACACACCCGCACCAATTTTGTAAAAAAAATGTTTCGCTATTTAAATGGAAATTTCAATGGATTATCTGAACTTTCTGAACATGACTTTTAACAAAATATTACGAGCATTGTGCTGCTTAAACATTCATAACATTACACACATTTTACATTAAAAACTTTAAGTTTTAAATTGAACAAAAGCAATAACAACAGGTACAATATACAAAATCATACGAAAAAAAACTTTTAACAATTTAATCCTAATGGAGATTTGAATACCATCACCATTATCAATTGGTATGGTGAAGGAAGCTTAAGTGGAGACTTAGCATTAACACACTGAACATTAGAGTTTATTTCCATAGCATTTAATCTTAAACATGTAATTATTTACTTATTTATATTAGGTGTCCCCGTTTGTATGGAGAAAAAATAAGGTGTCGATGTTCCCAACTATAAATGAAGGTATATTTTGTTTGTGGAGACCATTTCTTCTGGGTTCAGTATTTGGTGAGCTGGATCAAAGGATGAAATGGTCCTTTTTAAGGTTTTTATGATTTGTTTCACATTTCTCTTAGAGGAAACATATGAGATACTAACTTGACCCGGTGCGCTTCGCTACCCCTGTCGAAGTAAAATAAAAAAATGTGAAAAGATTTTATAAGCAAATAAATTAATATAATTAATACCGGAATTTTTTGATTGTGATTAATTGCATACTATGCCGTTGAAGGTATTAAAAATATCCTGTTATTTTAAAAAATATTGAAGCTTTTTTTAAGACATTCGCCTATTTTTAGTCAGACTCCTTATAATGTTATGAAAGCTATTTATTATAATAGTTAAAGTAATGCTCCAAATGAGTTATTTTGTTACCATTGTAGATAAAATATATAAATATTCGAATATCAAGTGAATCTAATTATAAGAGTCTTTAAACTTTGTGTAAATTACGTTGATGACAGTGCCCTGTTATGCCTGAAATTAAGAAGGGGTGCCACACACCTTGTTCCCATCCGTCCCAATTTTGGATAAACTTCATGTACTGGTAAGAAATTGATTCGTATAAAGTTTGAAGGCTGTCGCAATAATAGTTCCGCAGATATTTGAAAATACTATATACATTGCATGGGAAGTTACACGCCCACTTATCCACTCCCGCCCATTTTCAGCTATTCTATGTAAAATGAATCTAGTAATTTTAGATCTCAGGATAATTAGAAATAACTAATTACTTTGTATGGGAGGTGACTCACCCCGAGTTCCGATTCTTCCGATTTTTGTGTTAAAACATTTATTTTGATAGATATCCCACTCGCATCCCACTAAGGGACTAAAAATATCTTAAAGGAATGGACCTAGGCTTTCTTTTGAGCAAAAAAAAAAATTAAAAAAGGGCCCATATTGGAAAAAAATTTTGATTTTGCAAAAAAAAATTAAAAAATTGTATGTCTTGCGTTACAAAATATTTATTTTGATAGATATCCCACTCGCATCCCACTAAGGGACTAAAAATATCTTAAAGGAATGGACCTAAGCTTTCTATTGACTACAAAAAAAAATTTTAAAAAAGGGCCCATTTGGAAAAAAAATCGTATTTGCAAAAAAAAAAGTCAAAAATTGTAAGTCTTGAGTTAAAAAATATTTATTTTGATAGATATCCCACTCGCATCCCACTAAGCGACCAAAAGGGTCTTCAAGGATAATATCTAAGCTTTTGTTTGACCTAAAAAAAAAGATTAAAAAAGGGTCAATTTTGAAAAAAAAAAGTCAACAAAGTTTTTGATTTTGCAAAAAAAGTCAAAAATTTTATGTTTTGAGTTACAAAATATTTATTTTGATAGATATCCCACTCGCATCCCACTAAGCGACCAAGTAGGTGTTCAAGGAAAATATCTAAACTTTATTTTAAGAAAAAAAATGACGTATTTTAAAAAAAAGTCAAAAAAGTTTTTGATTTCGGAAAAAAAATATTAAAAATTTTTTTTTTTTTTTTTAAATATTTTTTTTCGAAAGATCGAAGAAATAGCTATCTATACTATTTGGGACACATTTTGCTAAGAACAATAGGTAATAAGTTACATGGATAAGAAAAAACCCCTGTTTGACCAAATTGTCAAAATTTTACCCCCTATAACTCAGAGAGTTCTCGACCGATGTTGTTGAAAAATTGTGTCTGAGTTACTATCCAATAGAGCTAACCTTGGTGCAAATCATCCCGATCGGAAGACATCGATTTCAAAAGTTGGTTCACTTGACATGAAATGCCCCATATATAAAACTTATTTGGAGCGAAATTTGTGTAGATACATAAATAAATTAAACATTTATGACCGATAAAGTCCAATTTCGGAAGGACATTTGTATGGCGGCTAGGTGAAATAATGGACCGATTTCAGCCAGTTTCAATAGGCTTGGTCCTTGGGCCGAAAAAGTAATATGTACCAAATTTGATCGAAATATCTTCAAAATTGCGACCTGCACTCTGCGCACAAAGTTTACATGGACAGCCAGCCAGCCGGCCAGCCAACCAGACGGACGGACGGACATCGTTTAATCGACTCAGAAAGTGATTCTAAGTCGATCGGTATACTTTAAGGTGGGTGTTACACTAATATTTTTGGGCGTTACAAACATCTGCACAAACGCATAATACCCTCCCCACTATGGTGGTGTAGGGTATATATAGAAATTTCAAAAAACTAAAGAAACGAAATGTACATAAAAGTTCAAAACAAAAAGTCAACTTTATTCTTAAAATCGACTTTAAGGCTTTTGTAGTTAGGTAGACTTAAATACCTTTAAAATGTTTGTCATATTTGTTATCAGCGTGATATAATTGTATGAAAAAAATGTTTTGGATGTTTTTATTTTTTTAAATCTGTTGTCCGTTCTTTATTTTTTTAAATAAAAAATATTGTTTTGAATGAAATACATATGTACATGAAAACATAAATTGTATGAATGTATTATACATATGTAAATATGACAAAAAATCGAATACAAATTTAATTTCAATAAACTTAATTTTGTTGGATAAAATACATAGTATGTTTTCTAAAAAAAAAATTTCCCCCCCCCCCAAAAATATTTGGCTGGGTCCGTCTTGAGTTACAAAATATTTATTTTGATAGATATCCCACTAAGAGACCAAGAAGCTCTTAAAGGAATGGACCTAAACTTTCATTTGAGCAAAAAATTAAAAATAGGGCCCATTTTGGAAAGAAGTTCGATTTTGCCAAAATAAATCAAAAATTGTATATCTTGCGTTACAAAACATTTATTTTGCTATATATCCCACTCGCATCCCACTAAGCAACCAAATAGATCTTAAAGGATTTGACCATAGCTTTATTTTGAACAAAATTAAAAAAGTGTCCATTTTAGAAAAAAATTCGATTTTGCAAAAAATAGTCAAAAATTGCATATTTTGAGTTACAAAACATTTATTTTGATAGATATCCCACTCGCATGTCACTAAGCGACTAAATAGGTCTACAAGGAAAATATCTGAGCTTTCTGTTGAGCAGAAAAAAAATTAAAAAGAGGGCCCATTTCGATAAAAAAGTCAACAAAGTTTTTGATTTTGCAAAAAAATCAAAACAAAATACAAAACATTTTTTTGGTAGATATCGAACTCGCATCCCACTAAGCGACCAAATATGTCCTCAAGGAAAATATCTAAGCTTTATTTTAAGAAAAAAGGGCCCATTTAAAAAAAAAAGTCAAAAATGTTTTTGATTTCGGAAAAAAAATATTAAAAACTTTTTATTTTTTTTTAAATATTTTTTTTCGAAAGATTGAGGAAATAGCTATCTAAACTATTTGGGACATATTTTGCTAAGAACAATAGGTAATAAGTTACATGAATGTGAAAAATCACATGTTTGGCCAAAATGTCAAATTTTGACCCCCTCTAACTCCGAGAGTTCTTGACCGATCTTGTTGAAAAATTGTGTCTGAATTACTATGCAATAGTATCCCCCCATATATAAAAGTGAATGTGTGTTTGTTTGTTTGTATGATTGTTTGCGTATTTGTAATGGCACTCGACTTACAGTAAGGAAATTAATGAACAATCTAATCGGGGCGATCTTTACAACTGGGAAGTATAAAGGTTCAGATGTATTGCTGCACGTATTTCGATTATAACTTCGGAAATGCCATTTGATTTTAATCAATTGCAGTTTCCTATTTGCTTATCATTTGCAATGATAATTGATAAATCTCAAGTTGAGTCCTTGCAAGTTTGCGGACTAAATCTAAAAAAACATGTTTTTCACATGAGCAGTTTACAGTTGTATGTTTGCGAATGGGATAACCCACAGACTTATAGGTCTATGATCCAGATGGAAAAACCAAAAATATTGTATATCATAAGGCATTAGAACAATAAATTACACTGTCCAACAGCATTTTTGGAACAGAATAGCGACCCTATAAATCTGAAAGGACATGTTGAGTAGATCATTTCTGAATTTTTTATTTTACAGTGGGTCAAAGTTTTAATTTTTTGATCGAAGGGAGCATACTAACTGAAAAAAATGCTGTAAGTTAATTTCTGAGAGAATTATTATTGTCAGAGTTATATTGTGGAATTTCATGGGGATTATTTTTGTGGAAGATCTTAACTCTATCTTAAAATATCTCCAAAATATCTCCCTTTCAGAATTAATGGGTCGCATTTTAGGCCTAAAATTGCTTTCTTATAAATTCGTATTCATAATCAGCATTTTAAGAAAACAGTATTTTAATATTTTTTTAAATTATGTGATGGTAACACTATAACTTTTATGTGCCACTTCAATCATAGTGCAGCAAAACAACGAATATTAAATAATAAAGTACTCGTAATATTTTATTTTTCAGTAAATAAAATCTGAAATTACAGATTAAACATGTTGTTAAACTTACACAATCAGCGAATAAAAACCGTTCCTATTTACATTAAGCCTAAATATATTAATATACAAACATTTTTATATATTTTTTTTCAATTATTATTAAAAGTATTCGAATAACGAATATTCTTTGTTTAAATAAACATCACTATTTTATGATTTGTTTTATTAATTTATTTTTATTGTAATTTTGTTAAATTGTAACAAAATCTAATGATTTTCTATGATAAAACTCTTAAATTTAATGCCGGAGTGAGTATATTAGATTGTGTGGACCTTATTCACGATGTTTACACATTTAATTACTACATGCCGTTACAGGTTAACAGTAAATGACAAAACTGTCTATTAAACTAACTTGTGAACCTCATGTAGCTCACTGCCGGAGGAATATCTAACAAAATCATATATTTTTATAATGGTAATTATTCCGCAGCGGAGTTAAAATTATGTTTAGCAATTGCAATATTATCGTCTATTATTGCAAATTTATAAACACTTATCTTTAAAATTCGTTTATTTTAAGATAAAATATAAAAAGAATACAATTCTAAAATTCGTTTATTTAAAATAACATTTGAATTAGGTATTTTAAGCTAAAATACGTTTATGAATACAATTTTAAAGAATTTAGCTTAAAAATGCCTTAAAATGCTGTTTAAAATTTTTATGAATACGGCCGTAAATATTCACATTAAGGTTAGAATATAAGAACTAAATAATGTATTTATTATTACATTAGAAAATAATTTTAGATAGACTAAATATATTGTCAATCATTACGGTACGCGAAGCAAAGCACACCGGGTTTTAGGTAGTTATAATATAATTTTTAAATTTTTTCAAAAAAATTACAAAAGTTCTAATATTATTGGACTTACACAGTAATGAAGGATTCAAAGAGCTCACCAAATACTGAACCCATGACAAAAATTTTGAGAACTGGTATCTTAGAATGAATTAAACTTTAATTTCAGTTGGAAAAATTCACAACACTAATGTACGTACATACGTAGTTATGAATTTACGTATGTTAGAAGATATCTTAAATTTTACTTCAGATAATTTAACAAAAACCCGTATTTTTCAAAATTTTGAACGAAATTATCGTTTAGACCGGATATCATTTTGTTCATGACGATATTATTAACCCACCTACAGGGAACTCAAGATCTCTGACAATTTACTTCTTTTGAAACAACAAATATGGATCTGAAATTTTTAAATAAATGTTTTTAAATTGAAAGTATAAAAAAGAAAAACTTTCTCTGACCATAAATATTTACAGTTTAAAATAGATGTAAAAGGTATCACAGGAGAATAAATTGGGACAATTTTGATAAACTGTTGGCATGTTACTGACCAAAATGTATAATAAGCTCTAACAAAATGAAAATACATAATTCGATTGCTCCAACTCTAAAAGTAAATGTAAAAGCCCCCAAATAACAATAACGAAACCAAATTATAATGTAGACGTCGAACCCCGAGATTTTAAAAAATCAGACCCTTGGCATCTCTATCTGGAAGTAATTTGGTTGGTACGAATGGAATTATAAATGGAATTTTTAGAAAAACATTAATTATGCAATATACTCGATTATAATAGAAAGTATGTTATTTAACATATCGTATAGCTAGGGTTGCCAGCCGGGCTGGACTTGGCTGAATTGTCCAGCTTTTTTGATGCCTGTCCAGTTTCAAGCTAAAATTGAATTTGTCCAGCTAAATATAAATTTTCGACAATAATATCTATAAATGAAAATTTACTTACTCTAATTAGTACACAGTAATAACTTATGCAAAAAAGTGCATGTATTAACACATTTCTTTTTGAAAAAAATGTCGCCTAATGAAGCTAAAATGTTTAAGACGGAATTAGAAAATTTTTTAAAAACAGCGTTTAGCTATTAAGAAAATCGTTACGACTTTGTGAAGACTCCTCTTTTTTAAAAAATAGCATTTTTAAATTTATTAAATGTCCTATTTTCTTGGAAAGATTTACAAAATCTTGAAATATCTGAAAAAATAGATAACGTTGAACTGATGAATACCAAGAGATTTGTCAAATGATATGGTTCTATTTTGTTTACCAAAGGTGAATTTTAGAAAAGTTGTATGTTTATGTGAAAGAGGTTTTCCTATTTTAAACAATCTCTATACTAAAAAAAACGGTTGTCATTGGACCTGATTAGAGCCAAAATATTAATACGAACAAATTTAGAGGAATCTTGTTTACATTTTCAAAATTGTTTACATATCTCTAAAGGTTTGGAATTGCCAAATTCGTAAGCTCAAAAACGAAATAAAGTGGCAGTGTTTTTAGTATTTAATTTATTACTTTTAATTCTTTATTTACATACATATGTAATTAAATATGTATATTAGGGTGGGTCGATTTAGCAATCGATATGGTGTCATCGATTTTTCGATAGCTTTTGGCATGAAGAAAAAAATGTACACTACGACATATCAAATTTCAGAAAAAGTAAAAAATTTACTGTTTCTCAACTTTTATTTTTTGAGGTTTTTTAAATCGACTGATTTAATTTTTATTTAAATATTACCTTAAATATTAAAAAAAATTAAATCAGCCGATTTTTTCTATTACCCACTAAAAAACTCTAACTTGAAAAGCGACAAAGTGGGGTTTGTAAGTCTAGGTGAGGACATACAAATACAGTTTTCAAAGATTTTGAAACACCCTCAAATTTTTGAGTTATTTTGAAGCAACTCACACATTTTTGGACCGATTTCAAAATTTTAAACAGTTACGGAAAAGCAAAAATTAACCTTTCATAAAATATATGCATAATATTTATAACTTACAAATTTATCAAAAAATGCACGTTTTAAAGCTTTATGAGAGTTCTTTCTAAATCCGTTAAAAAATTAAGATGATGAACATCACAAAAAACGGGTTTTTAGTTGTTCGCTAGGTCGTTTTCCAAGTTTTTTTTTACTGTAGCACCGTGTACAATTTAAAAAAATATTTACACAAAACTAAAATTAACATTTTCTCGGTCATATTTTTAATGTCCAGTTTTTTTTATTTGTCCAGTTTTTTTAAAACCAAATGTCCAGATTTTTGCGAATCTGAATCTGGCATCCCTACGTAAAGCCCCTATAATTCTTGTAATATAATTGAAACATTTTGTGAAAAAAAAACCAAAATTCCCAAACAAATATTTAAAAATCCCAAAACTGTTAATTTTAGGATTTTTGTGGGGTTGGTAAAAAGAGTCGACATAAAATGGGTAAAATTTAGAGGGCCTGTGATGGGCACATATTAAAAATTGTAAAACATTTCATGTTGAATAGTCTCCGTAGTAATGTCTTTAACAAGCATACCTAAATAAAAGCGGCATGCAATACAAAAAACTTTTCTGAGCGAAACCAGTTTTTGATACACCCCAGACGAGAAAACCTTATCGCCCGGCCAAAGGCCTGCAATACAAAACTAATTTTCTGAGCGTAGCCAGTTTTTGATACACCCCAGAGGAGGAAAACTTTGCGCTACGAAATGTAAAAAATGTTTGGTAAGCGAAAAATAATTTCACTTTAGTAGTTCTTAATTTTCTATTGGGATTTATTTCATTGGGAGGTATTCCGCTTTTTTTTGGGACTAATATTTTTAAAATTATGAAACCGCCGATTACTGGGAGTAATTTCATTTTTCAAGTTTGGGAATTATTTAATTTTTGATGGGAGTTATTTCACGGTACCGGCGGCAACGCTTTGCAATTGTAAAATCCGATTTTGACAGCGCGTTTAATAGTGAAGTTAGTTGCAAAACACAATAAATGTAAACACCCCAGCAAAAACTTTTCTTACAAATAAGCCGAAAAATAAGGGGAATTTGACGATTCAACTACTTATTTTTCTACTGTAAGAAGTCATTATTTTTGTTCGCGATGTCCCAAAAGTAATCCTTTATATTTTGGCCAGAAATAAGTTGTTTTGTTAGTGGAGTTATTTATAGAATTTTTATTTACACAAAAAAATAAAAATAAAAAAAAATAAGTCGCAGACCCGATTCGAACCTACACAACCTTCTGTTTGGTAGTTTGCCGTTGTGCTCACTACACCACTGCTTAGTTGTTTCATTGTGCATCAAATAATGGTTTTCACACAGTAATGCAATATTCTTTTCTGTTTTTCTAAAAATAAACATGCAATAAAAAAATTGGCAAATTGAAAAAAAGTAACAGTTTTTTTGTTTTGTTTGTTTATTTTGTTTTTTTAGACTTTACTACTTAAAAAGTAAGTTATTAAAAAAGACATTATTAAAAAGACATTGTAGCATTTGTAAGCGAAGTTTTTGCTGGGACATACATAAAAACAAATAAGCAAGAAATTCATTTTTTAAACTCTAATATTTTAAAATCACAAAACAACTATCAGAAACACCAATACGACCACTCCACAGAATTGCGTGAAAATATAAGCAAATTTTTGCTTAACACTCCTGCATGAACTTTACTTAAATTTTATAAAAATAAAACACAATTTTTCTTAAAACTATTAATGCACATTTCATCTTTAAACATTTTTGGAATTGAGTGGTTGAAAAAGAGTGTTTTTGACAGCCCGATCGTTATAAAATTTTCCATGGCTTTAGGGGATGTGTTGGTAAGTTTAAGTTTTGAATTTGAGTTTAAAACACCAAGGCCGTGCCACATATCAATATTTTGTACGAGTCCAAAAATATGTCAATTTTAAATTGAATATTGCAGAAATTTTGAACACATATGTATACAAATTTTAGCCCCTGAAGAAAATATTTTTACAAAAGTACAATATTTTTTTATTTTCTTACAGGTCTACTTAAATCAGAGCGGAAGGCGTAACGTTTTTTTCCGCTTATCTTTAACGCCGAAATGTCATACCTAAATACAAGCGGCAGCGCTACACACGCTTGTATTTAGGTATGACTCGTACAAAATATGGAATCGTACAAAATATTGATATGTGGCACGGCCTTGGTGTTTTAAACTCAAATTCAAAACTTAAACTTACCAACACATCCCCTAAAGCCATGGAAAATTTTATAACGATCGGGCTATCCTTTTAGAAGTTACAGATTTATTTCCATTATTTCAGTTCCCCACTGTGTGCCGCAGATTGTTTCTGTATTGTGATTCCATCATTCCACGCTCTTTGGTTTTTCTTGGCACTCTTTTTCACCATTCTATCGGATGAGGAGTATAAAGTCGAGATATGCGCTTTTAGGGACCCAGTTCTGGCAAAGTTTGGTTGTTTTCTGTCGCTAATAATATTCCAGGTAGAATTGGAGATCCAACATTTTCACCTCTGCTACTGTACCCAATCGTTTCTTCAACTACTTTTATGTAGCAGTCACGTAGAGGCTCTAATGAAGTTCAAAAATTTGCGAGAAATTCTTGGGTCTTTTAATTTCTCAACAACGTGGCGTCTCGGTGGCTTTCTATTTTGGAGCTGTCATTTTTAGACGGAAGGACGCAATTACGAGGTGGTTATCGCTTGATGTATCTGCGCCTCTTTCGTTACGTTCGTCGAGTAGCGATCCCCGCCATTTCCTGCTGATCGCTATATGGTAGATTTGGTTTTCTATGCATCTGTTGGCTGAGACCCAAGTAACTTTGTGTATGTTCTTGTGGTTGAAAAGAGTTCCGCGTATGACCAAGTTGTTGCTCGCGCACCATTCCGTTAATAGTTCAACATTTTTGGTCATACGTCCCATTCCATTACAGCCCATTACATTCTCAAGACACGAGTTGTTATTGTCAACTTGCGCATTAAAATTGAGTACAATATCACTGTGCGACTGCCCAAATCGGCGGGGTTATATCGGTAAAAAAAAGCTACATAGTCCTGACCTATCAATAAAAGGAGAACACATTAATATATAATAATCAGTAAAAGGTTTGTTCGTTAAATTATTGCGATGCAATTTTTAATTTTTTTGAAATGGAACAAAATTGCAATTTTGTAAAGGTGGAAACAAATATACGATTGATGATAATCAAATCTTCAAATTGCCCAAAAAAAAAAATAATCCCAATACTCGCATTTTTTTAATTTTACCCATAAACTCCACTTTGGTCCTTGTTTGTTAAAAGAATTCATTTTCCTTTAAAAAACATTTAAAATATTTGTAAAATTTCGTTCCAATCGGATCAGCCAGTTAGAAGATTTATTACCAAAATATTTTGGTAATAAATGTGCGTATTTTATAACATCGTGCCATACATTTTTACTGATTTCTTTATATTTTTCTGAGTGTACTTAACCAGCGTTTGAAACTATAGATGTATTGGCTGTCAATATGAGATTTTCTTTTTAATTTTGTTTTGTGTTTAAGCACCCGGCGCCGGTGGCTCAGATCTCAATTTCATCGGCCAAAAGTAAAACTTTTTGTTAACTCAAATTTCTCATTGAAATTATGGTAGCCAAAAATTAGATAAAAATATTGTCAATTGTGTGTGTGGCACAGTGTTGCCAATTCATGGTGAACAAAAAGCGCTAAATACTTAGAAAAAAAGGCTTAAAAAGGGCTAAAATTAAAAAAATACATACATTTGACACAAAAAACAACTTAGAATGTTACATTTGGCTATGCCGAATAGACAAACAAAGATGCATGAATATAACACACGTTTAAATGCAAGAAAATAAGAATATTTATTCCTGTATGTTGATCCTTAACTTTAAAATAACGTAATATGGGGCCACACGTATATCATATGCCGATGTTTTTAAAGCCTCGTATTTATCATCTGGCCTGTAAATTTTTTTATATGAAAGACAAATTATGTATAAAGTAATCCTTTGTGATAACTTCGATGGAGAATATTTTGATAAGTGAATATATGGCAAATATGCCTCTCATGTAATGCAGAAAAAAAAATATTCTAAAAATTATACACATCGCCGGACAGAATTGATTTTCATTGGCAAAAATATAAATTTTGTCATTAGTTAGTAAACATATCAAAACTAAGATAGCCAAAATATGCAAACATAAATATTTAATTTAATTTTGGAAAAAAGTTAATTTTCTATATTTGATCAGATAAAAATGATAATAGCTAAATTATTATCGATAATGAACTGAATTTTTCTTTCTAAATTGGTTGGATTGTAGTATTTGAAAACCGTATACTACATGGCATGTGTTATAAAATATTTGTTAAAGTACTCTATTTACGTCAATATATTTACGTCAACCCTATATATGATTTTATAAATGCCCGGACCCGCGCGTAAAACATTAACATATTTATTAACAATTTTTATTCAAATAACGTCCATATTCTCTATATTAGTTATGGCATTTTTTAATGTATGGAAGGTCCAACAATTTGTATGTGCTTAAATTGTTTACTGGTTCAACATTTTTAGTTAATTTTTGTCATAATATCTCTGCCAATTTTTTTGAACTGATTTTACTAATTTTCAACAACAAAAATTTCAGATCATTAGAGTAAATATATAATTTTCATGAAATTAAATGAAAATAAAAAAGGCTAAAAAATGGCTAAAGGCTAAATTAATTTTTTTGTGGCTAAACAAGATTGAAAAGGGCTAAACAAGATTGAAAAGGGCTAAATTTAGCCCAAAAAGGGCTAAATTGGCAACACTGGTGTGGCATGCTGTTAAAGTCAAATATTTTATGCCATTTTATAAAAAATTTGATTTTTGTAAATTTGATCAGAAGTAAATTATCATTACTCACAAACTATTATCGATAATTGTATAATTTTTTTTTTGTTATGTTGGTAGAATAATAGCCTTTAAGAACTGGTATGATTTGTCACTATACCATTTATACCTGCTGTGTTAATAAATTTTTTCACAGGTACTATAATTTAGTCAAATTTGAATTTCAGTGGAATAAAAATGCTTAGGGTCATATGGGGTTAAACAAATTTTACTACCATGAGAAAGGCCACAGTTTGCTCTTTAAGCCCATATATACTTGTTGACCTGTTTGTTGAACACTTTTTTCATTTGAATTAAATTACCAAATTGGTTTTCTATTTTTATTTCATATGACTGGCGCAAAGTACAAGTCGCAATTTTGAAGATATTGCGATAATATTTGGTACATATTTTTCTTCGGCCCGATGATGAAGCCTAATGAAAGTGACTGAAATCGGTCCATTATTTCACCTAGCACCCATACAAATGTTCTCCCGAAATTATACTTTATCGGTCGTAAATATAGGTATCTACACAAATTTTGCTCCAAATAAGTTTTATATAAACTGTATTATTGTCACCTAATTTTATGATGATCGGTAAATAATTAGTCATACCTCCTACATAGTTAGTTTCAATGTGTTTACTATTGAATGGTATTAAAATTTTTTAAATCGGAGTTAACAAAAAGTTGGACTTTTGGCCGAAGAAATTGAGATATGAGCCACCGTGCGGCGTATGAATTACATAGTCGCTAATACTTTTAAAGGCTTCATTTAAAATAAAGACTAAAAAATGCTAGCGCAAAAAAGTTGTTTGTTTACCATCAAACAAAATAACATTAACTTTTTGTACTATCATTGCTATTAAATTTGCATACGTATAAAACCATTTCCAATGTAAAGTAACTCAGATTTATTTAAAAGGAATTTATTTATTTGGAAATATCGTATACAAATTATGGGAGACTTTGAAGAAATTTTAGTTAGATAGAGGTAAAAACGATGACGGTTGCTGTAATTTTAATACCATAAAGTATCACTTTATTTCTACGCCGTACGTTTTCAATTTGTAAACAAATGGTTATGAATAGTCGCCAAATTATCCCAAGTTTCAACTCACCATTACTTTTTTTTATTATAACGAAAAAGTACAAATAATTAGTGAGAAAATAAATGCAGTTCAACTAATGAGAACATAAATAATTTAACGACATATGTAGAAGTTGTACTACTCTTTACATTTTTTTTATTATACGTAACAATATTAAATATAAAAAGGATAAAAATTAAATTTTTGTTACAACAAACACAAGAAAAAATTCCACAAAAAAAATATAACCAAGTGTAAAATATTCAGAGTGTAATTTTTCCAACCAAAAAATTTGTAAATGAATGCCCAAGGCTCACAACTTCGTAATACGGATTTTTGATTATATCGGGTCCAAATATTTCGCTTTTCTCTATTTTCCCATTATAAGGAAAAAATTGTCTAATAATATTGACTGAGTCCAAAGTTGTATGCATTTGAATTTATAAAATTTTAAAAAGTTTATTTCTCGCTTGTATTTTTTTGGCAAGAAAAGAATTTTTATTCTTTTTAAGTTATCTTAACTATTTCTAAAAAGATCTATAAGACATTTATACATTTTGAAAAGCTAACTTTTCCTCGAATATTTTGTGTGAAATAAACTTTGAAATTTGTTGATACGGTGGGGACCAGGTACTTCCAAAAAACACAATTTTTTATGTAAAATTCAACTTTATGGTTGATATCAAAATATAGTAACCCAGTTAAAATGGCCCAACATGTTCTTAATCTGATTGTGCATAGATCCATTAATGCTTCTAGAGCCCTTCTACAGTTCAGCACTATGCTAGAGTGTACCATATGGCATTCAGTGCTGCTTGGCTATCGCTAGGATCTCTGTCTGGAAAATTCTGGATTCGTCTAGGAGTCTGTATGACACTTTTATGTCCTCATCTACTACATAAAATTCAGTTCCCGTGCCACATTACATTTTGGGTCCATCATTGAAAACTGCACCCCCTACAAATAGCTATCCTGCCACATATTCCTCAATTGGCACACATATTCTTCAAAAGATGTGCTACCGATTGCACCAGTGATGGCAATGGAAGCACAGCTCTTTACTGGCCCACTATCAGTCGCTCAAGAGTCTTCAATAGAAAAGACGACAAGCTGATAGGTGCAAAATCCTTTACCTCTCTCCACCCTCTAGAAAGATACCCCCTACTGAGACTGAGACAATATCTGATCATATCAGCTAATATAAATAATGCTTATTGGGGAATATTACATAGCATAGCCGTTAAAACCCCACCCGGACTCGGACTATTTCCTCAATGCAACTAAAAATGCGACTGAGACCCGTAAAGTTAGCTGCGTCATGTCATTCAGAACCTTGCTATAAAAGGTTACCCAATTTGTCCGTTTAGGATCCCTGAAGGGTTCACGATTATCATAACTGTTGCTTAGAGTTATATCTATAACCGATTCCCTATCTTTAATCCTAACCATGGGTGTACCACCTTTGTTACATATTATGTATAAGACTATTAGCAGTTATAAAATCAAAAACTAACTCACCACTTTTGTTAATGTCTGCACTGGCCCATTGAGTGCGATGTGCGTTGGCGTCACAACGCAAGATAGCGATTGAATTACTATTTTTATTTTTTTTTTAAATTTTTGTTAATGATCACTGTAAGAAATATTTGGATTGTTTAATATATTTCGAACTTTAAAAAATCATTGAAGATTTGTCTGGTTTTGCACCTAAATTTACATCTGTGAACAATTTTTTTTCAGATTTGAAATGATTTTAATCAAAACAACGTAATAAAATAAGAAAAAAAATATTTTACATATTTTAAATATTTCCAAGTTTGTCGAAAATGATTAATATCGAACTCTCCATTAATAAGCTATGATAATATGTCGCCGACAATTTGTTGACTTGATTATTATTAACAAATAAAGTCTTAAAAATATTGGAATCTTTTATTTAGTTCACTAAACTTTTCTTTCAGTGAATCTCTTTTTCGCTCACCAACACAAACATAGTTTTAGCTTTGGACATATCTGATTTAAACGCACTTGTAAATTAAATACCCTTCGACGATACTGTGGCGCATGATTGATGAATGGGCGTTAAATGAGACGAAATTCTCTTTTAAAGCCAATATTTTTTAGGGCGTATTTCAAAAATGATCTATTTCTCTCTGGCACGTTAATGGACCACGACTATCATGCCTAGTGGTAAGAACTCAATGTCTTATAGGCACACTTACTGGCCACTGTATGATTAGAAAAACGACAGAACACATAACAAATATTGCAGAAGTTGAATAAACGATGAAGACGAAAAATTTGCATCACTTCTTCTGTGACATATTGGTACAGACCTCTTTTATGATCCGGACTAACAAAAAGGTGTTAGACTGGATCATGAAACCTAGCCAAATTCATTAATACTAACCCTTTAATGGATTGATTGTAGTATTTTATTTAAACAGAACTATGTATGTATTTAGAAAGCAACTATTTTAAGCATTTTAAATATAGTCGGAAATGGTGTATTTCATAATTGTTACTGTTTGTATATTGTGAATGAATCTCCGAGTTTAAACTTTAAATACTTATTTTTGTATGTGTGCGTGTGAGATACACCTCTGTCTGGGATTAAATGAAAGCGAGCAAAAAAAAAAAACAAACGAAAAATACTTGAATACGAAATAGAAAAAAAACTTAATAGCTAAAATTACCAATTTGCATATTTTTGTTGGAATATTAAAGCTTTTTACTTAAAACACGTAAAATGATTGCAAAACATTTTTACAAGAGCATTAACATCTTAAAACCAGCAACAACAACAAAAAACAAACATAAAATCGAGTGAAGAAGAGATGGAGGCAACAAATAAACGAAGAGGGCCAAAAGAATATTAATGAACTCAATGAGGCGTCAGAACGTAGTCTATATATGTACATCCATATGTATGTAAATGTGTATTATTAGATCCGCCCTTAAAAATTAGATTTGCTAATAACGTTGTTATTATTTAATCGATATTCAGTTTCTATCCTCCTCATTCCCAAGGAAATACCAAGCGTCGGACGTCTTCGAAAATTTTTTTTTATACTTCTGGAAGAAACAATAGAAAAAAATTGGTTCGAGGACAAAAATGACGAAAGGATTCTGAGATATTGTAGGAGCAGCCAGCTGGACATTTGGAACCAAATAAAATAAAAAAACTTATTTATTTAAACGTTTTTCTTTTTAAATTCATGAAAATAATTATACTCCTGGGTGAAAATTGATTGATTAGGAATTGAACTCCATGAAGCACTACCGATCATTTGTATGCATGGAAAAATGCTAAAATTAAAGTCATTTTAGCCGCTTCACTTGAGCTTGAGGCGAAACTTCGGGTGGTGGTGACTCTTCTCTTTCCATTAATTCTTCCAATATTTACTCTTCAAAAGTCAAACAGTTTTGTTCCACCTAATTTTCTTCATCATCAGTATAGATGGGATTCTACCCGGTATTTACCCATACATTGGGTAAATACCAAGTAAAAACATTTTCTTTGTATTTATTTAGGTATTTATAAAAAAGAATTTGAAATGCTGCATTTGGCAATCTCTGGTTGTCAATCAGCTGAAACATTATTTTAAATTACTCATTTGTTTTATTTTGTCTGTTCGCGAACAAGTGAACCTAAAGGCTACAACAAAATTATCAATACTAAGTGAAGATTTTTGGAATATGCTGAAATTCAATTTAAAACTATTTCCACTGATAGCGCAATGAATATCTAAAGACATTCGAAATAAGCTACGAGATGCATTTATACCAATAACTGAAATTGATGATAAAGAAAAACAAGAATTGTTGTCTTCCTTTTATGAAAGGTTGAAATGTTTGTTAAACCAATACATTTGGCTGTTACTTTTCTGGACGCCAATAGTACGATTTAAGTTCATCCGATTGTCTAATTGCTATGATGTTTATTTATGATATGGGTACCTATTTGAATATAAATATAATGGCGGACCTAGCAAACTATAAAGCTAGAGAGGATTTGTGGGCAAAACATTTTGTGTGGAACTACATAAAAGAAATATCTCCTTCGCAATGGTGGAAAAGTATTTGTGTGTCCACAGAATTAAGCAGAATATCGGTTCATTACATTTTTTAAGTGCTCTGTAAGTATTTCAATTTATATTTATTATAAAATTCATGAAATTTTCCAGCTCAACGTTTTTGTTCACCAAATTTTCTACAACAAATTTATATCGATCAAGGGCACGATTTTGGGTAAATACCAGGGTATGTACCCATTTTTACCCAATTTACACATTTCCCATCTATAATCATCAGTAATATCTTCAATATCGCTTTCCATGAGCAGGTAAACAATTTGTTGATTAGTAAATTTACTTGGCATTTTTTCGTAATAGGTTACAAATGTGCAGCAGGCTGGATATGTAAAAAAATGCTAAAATAAGAGCCTAACAATAAAATTAATGAACATTTATTGAATTGTTAACAATAAATTATATATTTCTTTTAGTTTTTATACTTCACAACTTTAAAAAATTAATTGAAATGGTTAAGTGCTCTTAGAAAACGTGTTCTACGTATGGCCTGCTTGAAAAAAAATTCCCGGTTTTTAGAACAAAAAACACGTTCAGCTAGCTATATAAATGGTCATAAGACGAAAAATATTTTTTTTTTAATCAGGTATGCAGACGTTTGATAAATGTCCAGCGGGCTGCACGCCAGGACCGAGGAGGTTATATTTTGTTAGAAAAATAGTTTTCACTAGAAGATAGAATTTATTTAATAAGTTAAAAATATCCCAGCAAAAACTTTAGTTACTTAGTAAACCTGCAAGTAATATTGCAGACATTGTATATTGCCATAGTTGGGGGTAGTGCACTAAATGTTGATTGAAATCAGCATTGCACTATCACTCACTAATATTGCAAAAAAATTAGTTTGCAGTATTTTTTATCAGCTTTATATTTTTCTTATTTCTTAACTAGCACTAAAAAAAATTAGTGATAGTGATAATTTTTTAACTATCACTAAACGAAGATTTTTGCAAAAATCTGCACTACAATTAATTAGTGCAAAATTTTAACCTGCAATCAAAAAAAGGCTGCATTAAACATACTATCACTAAATTTTAAAAAATGAGTAGTCATGAAATTGTTGAATCCATATTCGAAAAATAAAAATTTTAAATATTTTTTGTTATTTTTAATGAAATATTAGTCTTATGTTTTAAATTAGTGTACAGGAATAAACTTAAACCATATTGAACTTAAAAATTTAGTGCACAATTTGAAGTTGCACTCAAATTAGTGCATACAAAAAAGTTGGAATAAACTGAGTGCAAAATATTTTAACTCACTATCACTAATGTTTAGTGAGGCTGCTAATTTTCAACTCAGCACTAAATATTAACAAAATGATTGCACTAATTTTGCACTATCACTAAGTATTAGTGCAAACTGCAAAATTAGCAAAACAAAACACCAAAAAACAAAATACGCAAAGCAATAAAACCAACACACATCCAAACACACGCTTTGTTGTATAAAAAAAAAACAACAACGCCAAACGAAACAAAACACCAACAAAAAAAACAAAAACAAAATACGCAATGCAATCAAACCAACACACATCCAAACATACGTTTTCTTGCTTTTTTGTCAAAACAAAAACAAAATACGCAAAGCAATAAAACCAACACACATCCAAACATACGTTTTGTTGTATAAAAAACAACAACAACGCCAAACGAAACAAAACACCAAAAAAAATACGCAAAACAATGAAACCAACACACTGTTTTGTCAAAGCATGCAATAAATTGTCTTTTTTTGATGAAATTTTCAGAGGTTGTCCCGGATTTTTGCTCTTATCACCGTTATTTATGGACGGATTTTGCCGATTTTAAATAGCAAACTTCTCGAAAGCATGTCTGACAGAATTATTGAAAATTTGGATCCCGAAGATATCTGGGGTCTTCAGAAAATTGATTTCAACTAACAGACGGACATACAGACAGACGGACATGGCTTAATCGAGTCCGCTATATACATATAAGAATTCAGAATATATATACTTTATAGGGTCGGAAAATTATATTGTGAAAATTACAAACGGAATGACAAACTTATATATACCCTTCTCACGAAGGTGAAGGGTATAAAAACAGAAAAAATATTGCCTTATGTTTGAATCGAAAAGTCACATTATTTGCTTGTGTTTGATAGTCATGCTGCTAACTCACTGCTCCATGTACGAGTTATTTTATTGTAAGTTAACAATAGTTTTAACATCAACTTATAAATGAATATGATATGAACAAAAAAATTAATGGCTTTGACTGGTGGCGAACCACTAACCTCCAGTTTTCCAGTCAAACACACTAGATAGATGTGCTAAATGCAAAAGTTCATTACCAACCTGTATAAAAATAAGTACCAATTCTATTAAATAAAATAATGTGCTGTGTAACCACCACTCATTAAAAAAATAATACATGTGGTAACTAGTTGCCATTACAAAAATTCACTAAATTTTTGCTGGGATATTATTTAAATCGCAATATTTTTGTAAAAATCTTTGTTGCAGTTGTCCAATTGCCATCAAATTTTGCAGCAACTAAATATCAAAATAGTGCCCATCCAAAGTAAGTCAGCTTTTTAAGGACAGGTCTACTGTGTATAGATGTGTGTGTATACTTAATCAAGGATACTGATTCCTTGCCTTTTTGTGTTTTCTTTGTTTGTTTTCGTTGGCGGTAAATTGATAGAACAGCAACAAGAAAAACAACAGTATTGAGTATAAATGTCTATAATAAAATAAGTTAAATGGGTGTGGAAATAAGTACAAGTGAGTAGTTAAAAAATAGCCTTTACATATTAATAGAATTTTAAATATAAAACAAAATTAAAGTGAAGTGAAAACGAAGCCTTGGCACTCGTATACTTTGGATATGATTCTTAAATACACTTAACAAACTCAGATGGATATGGATTTGTGTGTATGTACATAAATAGTTTAAATATTTGTTAAAAGGTAACGTCTTTTATTTATTTAAGTAGCTGCCAATTCGAGTATGGCTGAGCAAATTATCTTCTAAATGTTTGATTTCGTACATTTAGAATAAATTATAATACTTTTAAGCTGGTCAAAAGAAATTCCTTTTTCTTATTCAATATTTAGGGCAAATACAAAGATACTTAGATAAGATTTGTCTTGAGGAGACAGCAATCTTATTGAAAATTTGGTATTCATTCGATAAAAAATTACAGTCATATTATCCATATTAAATGATGGAAAGGCCATTGAACTGTAATGGATAAGATTAATAGTATTTTCATTTTAATCCTTTTTGATTTTTGAGACTGGATGTTTACGGTCTAATGTAGGTGTATTATTTTCTTTTTAAATGATGCACAGTTTGTTTAATGACAAAAGTTTATTATTTATTTATAATTCATTTTACTATTTGTGATAATAGTTTTTATTTAATATATGTAGTTAAAAAAGGTTTATTTTTAAAATAATTGTAACTTCACCGACCTACTGAAATCAACTTCACTAAAAATGCAACTGTCCTCTTTAAAGGCTAAAACACTAATCTCCGTGTGTATCCATAACACCAAGTACAGATTGAAAAAATTAACCAAATAAAGATCAACAGAGCAGTAATCAATAGCAAGGAATAGATTTAAATAATTCGTCTTTGTTTGATGAAGGGCTTGTTCCAAATTTAGAAATATTAGTGAGGTTTTAAACCCCATTAAGGATACATTAGAAGCATTAAGCCGAAGTGAAACCAGTTTTCTGATAGGTGATAAACACTCTTTATGAACAGCTGTTATCTACAAATTCTACGATTTCTCAAAAAATGGTCCATGCAATAAAATGTAAAGTTAATAAACGATATAACAGGAGACCTATGTAGGGCAAAAGGGGTATCATTCGCCATAGGGGCACATCTGCCAACACCGAATAACTTAAAAACCGAGTAACCGATTTTGTTAAATTATCATGCTATGTTTTCGTTTATCAATTATTTAACATCCCTGAAAGTTGGAAAGTTTAATTTTACATATGATGTGAGGCAGACGCGATTAGTTGTTTTTCAAAAAGCTGTGAAAATATTTCAGCGTGTGAATTTTTTGTGCTAACTTCTTTAGTTTTTATGATACAAAAAATATATTGGTTGGAGATAGAATGTCAATAGTAGTGAACAATAAGTGACAATAGTTTTTTAGATCATTTAATTTGAAGTACAAAAAAATGTATATTAAACCTCAAAACTCCCCTTGGGCATATTCGCCAGATACAAGGAATCCCTGTTATGTAGAGCAAATTTTTGTTTGTTAAATTATGTGAAATAAACAATAAATATCTAGTTTATTATACATTGTTTTGTGAATTAAGATATAAAACAGTAATCCCGCCATCCCTTTGGCGTATTTACCCCATGGGTGGGGTGGTTTCGCCATTTTTGGTCAAATGTTAAAAAATATGTAGAGTAACTTCGGGTATTGTCTTTTTTTGTATTAATAATTGTATTAAAAAATAAATAAAAATATATTGAAATTAAATTTTTTAATCATTCATGATTAGCTGGTTCATGAATTTTATGTATTAAATACTAGTCCATATTACCCTCCAATTTTTTTAATGCTGGTTTTTGGGTTCCTTAAAATATTTTCACATACATTTTTTATCCTTTGACGGAAAAAATTTTCAACTGCAAAAACAATTAGAGAATACATTAGCTTATTTATTACTTCACAACTTTTTTAATATCCATATATATTGTGGCCAAAATTTAGAAAAAACAAAACGGTAGTCCACATTACCCGAAGTTACTCTATATTAAGATGGGATAGGCAAAATTGAAATGTATAAAACTAAAGCCAAATTTAAGAATATGTATTGTGGTTTTGACTTGAGATCGCCTCAAAAAGAAAGTGGCGTATGGTGCCCTTCTATCCTATGTTATTGATAAATTATAATATGACAGAGACAATGTTAACAATTTATGGACAGCAAATGTATGAACGCCTATTTGACCATAATGTGATTTCCAAAAATTCTAACCAATTTTTTGTTTGTTTTATGTTAGTACAATTGAATGCATTACGACACCTTTTTTGGTAAATTATGGTATGTTACAAAAACCAAATTTTGCAGGAGAGCGTTATAATTATTAAATTGCTTTGCTTTAGCTGGTATCATCAATACCAAATTTTAAATTCGATACAATAACCGATTTAGTAAATTAAATTTCACATGCGATAAAATTAACTTAGTAATAATATTTTACTATGTAAAAATGTAACATACGATAATTTCGCGCAAAGGGGTCGATTACTTTTCTATCTTTTTTAATGAAATGACTCAATTTTATAAAATAATTTTCTTATTTTTTCTAGTTGTAAAATAATTCCCGGGATTCCCGAATGAAATGTTTCATTCCCGTTTTTCGGGAAATAAAATTATACGGGAAACCTCACAATTTAGGCGGTTGTCAACAAGCAGTAACACATTTGGTAGCAGATTGTTCACAATGCGTAGCAACCATTTGATCTGATTGCAATGGATGTAGCTCGTCGTTTTCTTGTCAGTGATGCCGAAGTGATTCCGCCTCTCGACCACCTTCAAAAATTGTCTTTGGAACTGAACTATATTGCCTGGCCATTTAGAATTCGGTATTAAGCCTTCAGCAATAAATGGAGACATTAAAATCTCTACCCAGGAGCAAGATAACCTTAACGAACTTCATAAATTCAAACGCAGGCGAATAAAAATGACCAGCGATAAATTGAAGCGTACTTTGTATAACCCACAACTCAAATATTTTCTATGGACCTTTTTTTAAAATCTTAGTGAGTGTGCAATACCTGTTAATATTGTTACGAAATTACATAATCAATTTTAATTTATCGATCTGTAAAGGCTGCTTGCAACATTCATCATGTTTAAAAAAAATATTATTGTGTAAATTTGAATAAAAAAAGAGGAAATATATTGATAAAATTATACTGTTATAGGTTTTTTACGCTATAGTACTTAAACGCATATGAAATTTGGCATTAATAAAGAATGTATGATGACAAAATTTGCGAATTTAGAATGTACCTGTAGAATGGTTACATGTGCGTTTTTTATTGTTGAACAATATTTCAAAAATAATGATAGTCCGGCGACCACAAACAAAAATGATCCTTGTGCGCAAAGTACAGGTCGCAATTTTGGAGATATTTTGATAAAATTTAGTACATATAGTTTTTTCGGACCCAATCCTATTGAAACTGGCTGAAATCGGTCCATTATTTCACCTAGCCCCCATACAAATGTCCTCCCGAAATTGGACTTTATCGGTCATAAATGTTTAATTTATATAAGTATCTACACAAATTTCGCTCCAAATATGTTTTATATATACGAAATTCATGTCACCAAATTTTACTATGATCGCTCCATAATTAGTCATAGCTCCCATATAGACCCGTTTACGAAAATCACTTTAACGTGCATAAATCTCTTAAAAATGTTGGAATACACACAAAATTCAACATAAATATCTCCCATATAAGGCCCACTTCCGAAAATCAGTCACGAATTTAAATTATTGATATTTTAAAAGAAACATTTTTTTGCTCATTTAATCAGAGTAGGGTATTATATGGTTGGGCTTGACCGACCATACTTTCTTACTTGTTTCTTATGAATTTGGTGCGTACTACTGCAGACAATTGGCTTTTATGAATTCGGTCGTGATGAATGGCAAACGCAGTCCACTTTGAATAACCTTACTTAAAAACTGCTGTCGTTACGACTTTATCACGAAAAATCCGGATACTAGAACTTATGAAGGTACTAGGTATAAGATAAAAATCAACACAAAATATTTTTATTGTATAAATACACATATATAAATAAATGTATGTATTTAGAGCATGAATGGGAATTGAAACATTCAAAGCTTTTTCTAGACACATGTGTTTATATTAGGGTGCGTAAATTTTTTCGAAAATATTTAAGAATCTGGCCAAATGTGTATGTGGGGGTTTTGTTTTTCAGTGCCGGCAGATGGCCTTTTTTGGGGAAAATTAACGAAATTGTTGTGAAAATTTACAAATATTTGACTTCCTCATAATGAAATTCTGGTGCTCGAAATTCATTTTTGAGCTATAGTTTCTTCGGTAAAGTTGTTTGTAATGACCCTTAGTACAAGAATCGCGATGCTCTTTTGTGCATTTTTTCGGCCCCCAACAATTTGACCCACCCCAATGTATGTATATCTAAGGGTTATTTGTATATTTTTCGTAACAATGTTATTAAAGTTAAATCAACTGGAATTAGTTCACATATTTTGACAACAACTACGACAATATCTAGAGAAACATACAAAAAAGAGTAAAATAGAAAATAAAGAATTTTAAGCTATTTTCGTCATTGAACTTGTATATTTTATTGATTTAAATAAGTAAAATCCTTTTTCATTGAACGTATTGAGCAATATAAGCAGGATTCCTTAATCTATCTTTATGACACTACAATATTCGAAATTTTTCGTAAAGGAATTTTAATTACCTTCAAATTAAATCTGTTTTTTTATTTTTTACTTGACTGCACTTTATCAAAAGGATTATTTATATGTAGATGTAAAAAATACATGTGTGTCCTTTGTAAATGAAAATAAAGATAAAACAGATTTCGTTTTTTTTATTTTATTTTATACTATACATAATATACATTTAATGGAAATAAAAAGCAAATCAACTTTAGTAAATATTAAGTCGATTATTGATCAATATTATATTGGCTGTATGACTTCAAAATGCCGAATTTACATTAATAACTTATATGTCATTTTGAAGGGTACATATCGGTCCTTTATTTTTTTGTGCTTGGAAAATCTAGAGTTTTATACCAAATAAAGCGGGACGCCGGACAGAGGGATGGCTTCACGCCCAACGCCCACTGCCTATACAATCCAAATAGATTTTTTCGCATAAAATTTTTCCTATCCAAGCAAAAGTCTAGAAATTTGGTACATATACTTTCTGAAATAAAAGAATAACGTATGCTAAGTTTTATTAAAATCGGCTATGCCCACGGCATACCGCCCATGTAATCCAAATGCAATACATTTTTGTGCAAAAATTATAAGAAGTGGTCGTAGAGCATTGCAATTTGGCACCGAGAATTATATTGACTAAATTAAGAAAAAAAAAAGAAATTTTATCAAAATCGACCTCGTGCAACGCCCACTGGCCATACAATCCAAATTGATTTTATCGCATAAAATTGTTTATATCCAAGCAAAAGTCTAGAAATTTTGTACATACATTTATCGAAACAAAAAAGGAATACATGTCGAGTTTCAATAAAATCGGTCACGCCCACCGCCCACGAGACCCATACATAGATACGATTTTTTTTGATATTTCTTTTATTATTCGACAAAAAATGTTAAGTTTTCATCCTGTTCCGAAAACTATTTTTTTTTTAATCGAAACAAGACAATCCCACCTTTCATTTTATTAAAAAAACAGCTTGGAAAAAGTGGGGCTACATTTTTTTTCTGCATGGAAAATCAAAAATAAAATAATTTTTAGAAGCTTATAAATATGGCCGTATCTTCTTTATGGTTTATGATATCCTCATAATTTTTTTTTTGTATTTATGGAGAAATGCTACATTTATCAAATATGTTAAAGGCAAATGGTATTACAGTAGTTTTGACTTACCTGCCGTTCACTTAAGAACATTTTGCATATAAGTGCACAGAACTTGTGTTTTGTATATTTATTTACCAAACTCCATATAAATTAGTTAATTTAAGTGCATTGTTCATACCTGCACATTTAAGATAAGTGCATAATACTTTTGGAAGCTATAACTGGTTTTCATGAAAAAAATTTAATTTAGCTGCCTAATACAAAATTAAATCAAAACAAATAAGAAAAATACGATTTTGAATGAAAAAATATGTTGTACTCTTCTTAATAATTTTAAAAGTAGCTAAAATATCAATTTGACGTTATTTTTAGACGGAAAAATCACAAAGCTTCGTGTAAATTATTTGCCGTTAGCTGCTTTTTTGGGCAGTAAACTGTAAATGCACTTACCAGCATCAATGAGCAGGTAAGTGCATTGAGGTTAACTGAATTTTTAACTTACCTGCACAAAATATCGTGCAAAGTTGATTGTGCAGGTAAGTCAAAATTACTGTATTAGGAAAATTATATATATAAAAAACACTGAATTGCGTGAAAATATAAGTAAATTTTAGCTTAACACCCTTGCATGGACTTTACTTAAATTTTTTAAAAATAAAATAAAATTTTTCTTAAAACTATAGGTGTACATTTCATCTTTAAACATTTCTATACAAAACTGCATCATTTGATTTTTGAAATTAAGTGTTTGAAAAATTGACTTTTTGACACCAAAATCCCTCTGTGCGCCGCTGAAGCTCACCGATGTACTTGTTCCATCGGTTTCAACGTGCGAGAGATGGTTTGTGCTGTTCAGAAGTGTTGATTTTGACACGGAAGACAAAAAAGAATTGGAGCTTTACTCCATGAAGATGGTTGTCAAACTCAACAAGAGCTTGCAAAATTATTGGGATCTACTCAAGCAATTTCAAAACGTTTGCGAACAGCAGGATTCATCCAAAAACGAATTGAAGCCGAGAGACCTTGAAATGTTTGAACGCCGTAATCATTTTTACACCGTATCATGATAAAAATGGATTTATTACGATAACTCGAAGGGTAAGAGATCGTATGAGAAGCCCGGCTAACTAGCCGAATTGACACATAAGCCAAATGTACATGCCGCTAAGGTAATGCTCTGTATTTGGTGGGAACAAGATGGTCCTTTCTATTATGAGCTGCTGAAATCTGGACAGACCATCACAGGGACCTGTACCAAATGCAACTGATTCGTTTCAAGCGAATATTGGCCGAAAAACGCCCAAAATATGCATCCAGATATGAAACCGTAATATTCCATCATGACAATGCTCGTCCACTTTGAAACTATCGAGTAGTTACTTTTTGTTATTGAGTACCGGGAAAAATAGTCAGAATTGAGTACCCAATTATTTAACACCACTATTCTGTGAAAATAAGTTCATAATTGACTGTAACTCTATAATAAGCAGGTATCGAAGAACAAAAATGTCAAATCAATGTTTTATCAGAGTTCTTAAATTGATCAGATAATAGAAAAAGTCACGAAAGCTACACGATTATCACACTTCAAACTGCTGTCAATATAAAATCTGAGTACCCTGTATTGATTCACATATTTAAACCGTCAATAAATAATGATGGCAAAATAATTGGCCGATTTGAAAATACCAGAGCTCTACACTTACTGGGATTCAATAAAATTTAGTTATGAGAACACCATATACTATTACGTTGAAGGCACTTATTCAAAGAAATTACACATCCTATCGACATTGCCAGGCAAATATATGATTGCAAATATATGAGTCGTCCCAATATTTATATTATCGAACAAATCATTAACCCTTTGATGTCAAATGTTGCTTATAGGCAACATTGTATATTTTCGGTCATAGTTCCTATAGTTTATGTTATTTTTGCTGACGGTTTTTTTTCCAACTGAAACTAATATATTTGAGCATTCGTTTATTAAGTTACATTTTTAAAAGCTTTACAAGTGTTCATTTGCGAGCTAGTTGAAATGGTGTTCAGACGCGTTCAAAAGGAAGTGGAATAAGTTGTTCTACAAAAATTCAAATAAAAACAAATCGCGCATGATTTTTTTTTATAAAAAGTGAATTTTACTATAAATAACAGATAAGAAAATAAAACAATGTTTGCAGAACTTAAAAAAAATAATTATTTTATGTCATGAATTTTATGAACACAATGTTGCTTATAGGCAACATTTGTCCAAAGTATTAATTATTTTTTTTTAAATGCGCTCAAAAGGGCTCGCAGAATCAGAATTAAAATAGATAATCGATTTCGATTGGAAAATTCTGATAATGCAGAAGGTGAAGAAGAAGAAGAAGAAAAATTATAATTTGGAGAGAGTAATGAATCAACAGTTGATCAGGTAGCTGAAAATCCACAATGGCGCAAAGTAGCTTATAAGCAACATCTCATAACGGTAAAACCATACGTGATAGAAATTAATATCAGTTTATATTCAAGGCTCAACCAATGACCTAATGTATTCAAAATATTTTTATCCACGACAACTTTAATTCTGAAATCAAAGGGTTAAAATATACCACAAATAACTTTGGTCCCAAAATAGATCCCTGCGGTATTCCGCTCTACAATTCAACCATAGTTGAACCATTTAAAAATGAGAAAACAAGAAGACATGCTGAAGTGGGAAAACTAAATTTGTTAAATAATTTGTTAATTAATGGATCATGACAAATGGAGTGCAACGCTTTTGAAAAATTCAAAAATATTAAGAAAAATAACACAGGTCAACAAAGTCCGCTGATTACGAATATAAAAGTAGTTTTTTTCTACCACTTCTTGTTTTAGAGATATTGTGCATTAATTTAAAAAAATACTTTAAATTTCCCTTATTAAGTCCATCCAAAATAATTCGGTTATTGGTCAAATTTATCATTAATAACATAATGGCTATGAAGAAAAGACGTTGTTATTGAGGAGCAACGTGAAAGATTTTACCAAGATATGTATACGAGTAATATAGGAATGATATCAAGAAAGATGGGACCACTATATGATTGCAGATTACAGCTGGAATCTTTGTCTGGATCTTAAGTAGTCTCTTTATTCAAGAAAATCCTATAAGAGTACATTTTGTACACAGAGAAAACAGATTCGTAATAGCCACCGAATTTGTAGCCAATCGAATGATTAGGTTACACACATAAGTCCGTATTCGTTAACAAATTTTAAATTTAAACAACGTTTTAAAATGAAATTTTGAATGGAAATTTTGCTTTAAAACAATGTTAAAATTTAAAATTTTTTTGTGAATAGAATTTCGGTTGAAGCTACCAAACTTTTGTTACCACTTCTAAAAATATCTAAAATATCGATTGTCAAAAAATTCGGTTGCTATTACGAATCCGTTTTCTCTGTGTACGTAATCACATTGACTCTGTACAATAAATTTTCTAAAAATAGTTAATTTTTATGTGAAGATAAACTTTTTTGGTACTATTTAAACAAGTAGAAAATTAGATAAAATGTGAAGTTGCTTTCTAAATATATCAAGACCCTTACAATGGATTTAAAATTGTTTACTAAAAATATAATAGTTCGTTGGAATGTCTAGTATGTGTATTAGGGATATAACTATTTATTGAAATTTTTTGCAAATATCCAAATTGGCATATCATAGTCGAATAGAGCATTAAAAAATATGAAAAACCACGGTATTATAAATTTCGCCAAAATTAGTTATATACCTAATGTACATACATTGAAAAATGTTTGAAAGAAATTTAAGCTTTCAAAGTTTTAAGGACTAACCTAAAAAACATAATTTTGAATATCCTTGCAATACAACATAGATATCCTGATATACCTACCAACGTGACTATACTCAAATGAAAGAGATTTTTATGTAGATTAATAATCCGGAAAATATTTAATGGTTTGGAGGGTCGTTCGTGAAATATTAAGTGAATAATACAAAAAATGGTATAAATCATGCAATTATTTAATATCTTTTAAACTAGAGCTGATAGAAAAATGACGCCATGGATTATCCAGATATTTTCTGAGCCTGGTCATTAACAAATCCAAGAAATCGATTGCGTTCACAATACTTTAGACAAATATTTGAAACGTTTAGAAATTCATAGTATTTTGTCACCGTTAATTATTTGAAAAAATTAGAAATGCAATTCTCACTTTTTAAGAATTGTAATTAAATTTTTCGATTCTTCCATTTACTAAAATAAAAGTTCTTCAATATGTATATTCAAAATAGAATTAAAAACTCAATTTTGCAGCAAATATTTATAATATAAAAGATTTCAGGAATCAATTACCAACACCGTTAAGTATCTATCGTTATGAGAAAAGCGAAAATTCAAAATGAAAAAATTCGGAATTAAAATTGTTAATCAATTTATATATCTCAAAAAATGAATTAACATGTTAATTTTTTATTATCATTTTGGTATATTCCATAATAGCTTTTATTTTTGTTTTTTTGTAAATGAATATATTTTTACTGAGTTTTTAGGTGTGTTTTATTGCTTTACTTTGCTCTACAAAAATGTTTCCTCAGAATCACAATTTTAAAACAAATATATGGTATAAAAATCAAAAAATCCTATCGAGTAGTTTCTTAGAAAAATTATGTTTAAGTTCAACATCGATTAACTCAAAATGCATTTTTGGCATAGCACTTAAACCCCCGGACGACGATATCGTTTTGAGTCATTAAAATATTATTGAAAATTAGTATTTTAATTAAAATGTTTAAGTATTATTTACACTTATATTGTAAACAAGAGATTCATTTTTTTCGCAATAAAATTTCGAACAATTATTCTAATGTTTAACAATTAAGAAGAAACATCGTATCTGGCTTATGCCAGCATTCCATTAAGAAAATATAAAATGAAAGCTGTGTGTGAAATGAGTATAAAATACTCAGTCGACAGAACTGAACAAAACACTTTTACTTTTCATTCTCTCTTTTGATATATTAACATATACTTATTTGTTGTTTGTTTTTACCATCCACATTTTATGGTTCATTATAAAAAATAGAACAAAAACACAACTCTAAAACAAAAAAACATGTTGAAAAAAACTAAGATTTGTGGTAAAACCACTGCAGAATAACAATAAAATGCATGTTATAGATGGAATGAACAAATATCATCGCATCGTGCACCAGAGTCCTTTTAATATGCCACCACTACAGATGCATACTAAACATATAAACATTAGGGTGGACCGATTTGTATGGACATACATTTTTCGATATTGTGCCATCGATTTTTCGATAGCTTTTGGCATGAGAAAACAAATTGCCACAGCGACATATCAAAAAAATCATTTTCGATGCGCCCAAATTTCAGAACAAGTCAAAAATTCGACTTTATAAATATTAAAAAAAAATTAAATCAACCAATTTTATTTGAGAAAAAGTCAATTTGCGAGCCTCGAAAATTATTTTTTTGATATGTAGCTATCGAAGAATCGATGGCACAATGTCGATTGCTAAATCGATCCACCCTAATATACATAGCTTATGAATGTTCATGAAAGTATGTGTATTTTTTTTTAATGTATTTTGTCTATTTGTGTTCATAAACTGCAGCCATAAACGTTCGTTAGTTTTTCTTTTCAGATACTCGTATTTGTTTTTACCATTTTCCTTTAGTTTAACTTTCCATTCCAAGCCATTCACTCACTCATTCATTCACTTTGCTTCATTTTTTTTTTTAAAGTTATTTTCCTCATTCTGAATCCAAAGGCATCGTTCGTTCGTTTTTCTTATAAAGAACAATAAATTTTCCTTGAAATACGATTATTAGAAAATGAACACATTAATTTTCACCTTTATGGAAAAACGCAACCATAATTTATATATTTGTACGAGTAAAAAGTACGTTTAAAAATCACAAAAAAAAAATACACTGACAGAGTATGAGGAGGAAAATCTGAAAAAAAAACTTAAAATAAATGCTCGTCGTATTCGAACTCTAAAGGAATTGATTGCGTATGGATGGTTATTGGCAAAATCCAAAACGAAAATAAAACCAAGTAAATACCAACAAATTAATAGCCTTTAGTTTGTTGTCCACAAACTTTATAAATGTTAATTTAGCTTTGTGTTTATGAAGTCGTTGGCCTCTTTAATAAATTGCTTTTAACTTTGGAGCAATTTTAATAGTGATAAATCCAAAAATAATCTGACGCATTTATAAATTAAAACTAATTGACAACTTTTGCAAACTTTATGTCTGTTTCTTTTCCTTTTTTATACTTAAAACAATCAGCTATTAAGCGGATGCTTTTATTTGTAACACAATTCGTGTTTGTATGTGGAAGCATCACAATTCCAATAGATTGAAAATAATAAAATACTTGTTTCCTTTTTTAGATACTACTTATATCTCGTATATATGAATATAAAAATAGTGTTTAGAATAAAAATAATTCATAAAAAAATAATTATTAATCAAAGTATATTTGCGAATTAAAGTAGATTTAATGATCATTCGGCTTTTAAAGTCGATTTGTTAATTCGCAATGAAAAGAAAAAGACACATAATAATGACAAAATGTTTAAAATTAACGCGAGTTTAACTTACTTAGAGCTAGTTTCTGGGATAAAGAAAATCTGCATTCTTCGATTAAACCTAGAATTGTGTGTCTTACTTATTGTATGTTTACTATATAATCTAGGTTTAACTGAGCATCATAAGATTAAAATACCAAATCACAAACAGATGAAAAATAAAATAAAACAAGTAAGAGTGCTATATTCGGCTATGCCGAATCTTATATACCCTTCACCTTTGTTGTGGATGCATTATTATTTTTTATAATTAGTATATATGTATGTACATTGCCCACTTTCAGCATACAGCATCCTAAATTTATCAAGAACACAAAAAACAACAACAACGCCAAACAAAACAAAACACCAAAAAAAAAAACAAAAACAAAATACGCAAGGCAATGAAACCAACACACATCCAAACATACGTTTAATTGTATAAAAAACAACAACAACGCCAAAAGAAACAAAATACGCAAAGCATGCACATTCAAACATACGATTTGTTGATTTTTTGTCAAAAAAAACCAACACACAACCAAACAAAAGTTTAGTTGTATAAAAAACAACAACAACGCCAAAAGAAACAAAACACAAAAAAAAACAAAATACGCAAAGCATGCACATTCAAACATACGATTTGTTGTTTTTGTCAAAAAAACCAACACACAACCAAACTAAACTTTAGTTGTATAAAAAACAACAACAACGCCAAAAGAAACAAAACACAAAAAAAACAAAATACACAAAGCTTGCACATCCAAGCATACGTTTTGTTGTTTTTTTGTCAAAGCATGCAATACATTGTGTTTTTTGATGAAATTTTCAGAGGTTGTCTCGGATTTTTGCTCATATCTCCGTTATTTATGGACGGATTTTGCTGATTTTAAATAGCAAAATTCTCGAAAGTATGTCTGACAGAATTGTTGAAGATTTGGATCCCGGAGATGTCTGGGGCCTTCAGAAAATTGATTTCAACAGACAGACAGACAGACAGACAGACAGACAGACAGACAGACAGACAGACAGACAGACGGACAGACAGACAGACAGACAGACAGACAGACAGACAGACAGACAGACAGACAGACAGACAGACAGACAGACAGACAGACAGACAGACAGACAGACAGACAGACAGACAGACAGACAGACAGACAGACAGACAGACAGACAGACAGACAGACAGACAGACAGACAGACAGACAGACAGACGGACATGGCTTAATCGACTCCGCTATCTATAAGGATCCAGAATATATATACTTTATAGGGTCGGAAATGAAAAATGTAGAAATTACAAACGGAATGACAAACTTATATATACCCTTCTCACGAAGCTGAAGGGTATAAAAATGCAGCATGCAGCTCTTTGTTTTGATTTGCTTTATTAACATCAATATAATTTTAAAGTATTGCCATATTTATAAGAAAAATTTTAAGGAATGCACATGTGATTTGTATGACAATGCTAACAAAATTAAACCATTAGTGAGCAACACAATCATTAAGCTGGCCACACACGGAATGATTTGTTCTCCTGATTTGTGATAGAAAATTTTCAATTACTTGTGATTTTGTTCGCGCACAGCCCCATTAACAAGTAACAAGACGTCGAACACGAACAAATCGGACTCACAAATCATCAGTGTGTGGCCAGCTTTAGTTAAATCCCGGCTAAATATGTTTCAGGTTTAATATTTAAACAGCGTGTTTAAGCTACGTTTAACTGACAAGTAAGAAACTAGATCTTATTGTTAAATAAAGAGCTATTGATTGAGAGAAAACTTGAGGCAGGTAAAATAAAATGGCTACTGGATGAAATTAAAACATATACATAAGCAGACGAAGCTTAAGGATCAACCAAACATTTTTGGGAAGATAGTTGGTTTGTGCATAAAATGTTCTCAATTACATACTTGTCTTGTTAAATCTAGGCGACATGAAATAACACCCAATGAAATAACGCCCAATTAGGAAAATGAAATAAGTAATAATAAATTAAAACCCCAAAAAAAATGAAATAACTCCCAAATGAAAAAAAATTAATAAACACCCAATTTCAATGAACTAACTCCCAATTAAAATTACAACGTAATTCCCAATATTTGGGATTTATTTCATAATGAAATAATTTCCAAAAAAATATGAAAATAAAGCCCAATGAAATAAGTCCCAAAAAAATGAAATAAGACCCTTATATTTTTAATTTTAATGAAATGTGTTTATTAGTGTTTCATATATGAATTTATGTAAATTTTTGTGTTTCGATGTTATTTGTCGACGTAATGCTTGGCAGTAATGGAACCGGCATCCAAATATATAGAATATAAATTTAATATATTTCTACAAGATTATCAAATATGGTATTCCAAACTATCTTCTTGGACGATTTATGTTTTCAAGATCTACTAGAAATCCACAATTTATTATACCACTTATAACATGTTCTGTTTTTTAACGATCGTTCCTTATAAGATCTGCAAGATACTGGAATATTTTACCAAATGATTTACGAGTGTTTTCTTTTTCATGTAGGTTATTTAGAAAACGTCTTCTTGACCATTTTCCCAATATGGCCAATTAATAAATGTATAATTTTTAGCTCACTAAATAGTTACGCAAATGGTGTGCCTCCACTGATAGGGAGTCTTGAAACAAATTTTATACGTCATATCAAAGAATCAAGGGAGTACATTTAAATTTCAATTCGAATGAATTTAATCTAACTTATTAATTTTTATTTACGTTTTGTTTAACAAATACTTTTGGCTTATTTAAATTGTTTATTAAAAAATATATTGTTAAAATAATATTCATGTAATATAATGTTAAAATAATATTATGGAAATAGATGTAATACGTTTTTGGCCTTGAAGGCTTTTTGTATTACAAACAAATAAATGAAAAAAAAAAATATACTGGATCCTAAAAATACGGTTCTTATTGCCTTACGGAGACCTTGCTCATAGTCAGTTTTGTATGTGGCTGCATTGAAACTTAACACCTTTGAATTTAAATATTTAAATAGGTGGTTGTAAACTTTGCAAGATCAAATGTTAATGGAAATACAAGAACAAATTTACATTAAGATTTCAGGAATGACCAATCGCTCTCATTCGTCATTCAACCCCAATTACGAACTGAATTACATGATTTCGCCATACAAAATTTCAAGTGCGAATTACCTAGTTCGTACGTAATTCAGTTTGAATTACCTTACGAATTACGAACAAATCAAGTGTTTTGTCAATGTCAGCTGCACTAGTCCCACTTGCAAGTACTTTATCTTTTTTCTAATAATGGAAATAATAATTAAATTATTTATTTTGTTAATTGCTATTACAATTTTATATTTTTTCCTACCTTTTTTATCCATTGCCAAAACACAAATTTAAAATTCGCACCAAAAAATCAGAAAAATCAAAAGAAAACAAGTAAACAAAAATAAAACAAGAAGAAGAAATAAATGTCAAATTGAATTACGAATCTGTCGTGAGAACAGGTTGTTTCGCAATAGTAATTCAGATCGTGAATTAAGTAATTCAACCGCTCGTCAGAACATGGTATAACAGAGACAAATTTTGTAATGGAAAAAAGAATAGTGCCGCAGGCGAGAAATAGTTTGTAACAAAAATCGCGACTACCTCGGAAGAAATTCTATACTATTTTCAATTGTAAGAAATTATTTTAATATATCTTTCAAAAAATTTAAATTTTATAAGTAATTTTATTTATAGCAAGTAACTATTTAAATCTATAGATTTTGGACATTTACCCTATTGCCGGCATAGGTCGAAATATAAAATTAAACTTTATTTAGTTTTATTAATAAGTTTATTTTTAAAAACGAATAACAAATACACTGTGCAACAACCAAAATCGGAATGGAGAAAATCGGGAAATATTTCGACCCGCTGTCATCAAAAAACTGGAGTCTGATGAATCACAAGGAAGTAATGGATCTAACAAAAGTGTCATAACATCTTTCGATAACGGTTCCACTTTTTTATAGCTTGCAGATGAAGTTCTGGACAATGTGGATATAACACAGCGTTAAAACAAATATATTAATATTTACATAAAACGCTTTGCAAATGTTATATTTTTAATCTAAATAAAGCACTACCATATTTAAAAGGACTCATAATTTTATGTCATATTTGGTATATGGGCATTTGTTTTTAGCAACTGCCCATTAGCATTTAGAATTACATAAATTTCATTTTTATATAATGTAATTACCAATAGCACTTCTATAAGAAGTGCTATTGGTAATGCTTAAAAAATAAGGAACAAATTTAGTGCGAGATTTTACATCTTCCCAACGATAATAATTTCTTAAAAAAATTATATAAATTCACCTCGCACTTTTTCGCAGCTGAATTTTTCACCATATGTAGTATATAATATAGCCTTGATATTGGTAAAAAAAAATTAGGACTGCATCTCACAGCATTAGTAACTGGCAACCTTCCGAAAATTCAAAAAGTAAAAAAAAAAATCTATTAAAATATGGCTATTCGTTATCACCAGGGAAACCAAAATATGCAAATGCATGTTTTTTCTGGTGAGTCTAATGAGCACATGGATAATGTATTTACACGTTTCAGAACTATTTAAGAATTTTGGCATCGATTTGTTAGTGCATATTTTGGCATATTTTACCCTTAAATGCATATTTTTGCATATATTTGTTTTAAGAGCATTTTTATGTCATATTTTTGAGTTTTTAGAGCATATTTTACTGTTTAATAGCATATTTTGACTTTATCAAACAAATTTTGTCTTACTTATTTTCCGCTAATGTGTTACAGGTTTTTACTTGCTTTGTTTAAAATTCAAAATTGAAAAATAGATGGCTTTTCATCAAAAAAAAAAAATTAAAAAACAAAAAATTTTTTTTAAAATTTAAAAAAAATAAAAATTTAAAAAAAAACAATTCGAAAATGTTTTTTTCAAAAAAATTTAAAAACTGAAAAAAAAACTTTTTGTTCAGCTAAAAATATTTAAATTTTTTATTTTGAAGTATAATTTGGTGAAGGGTATATAAGATTCGGCACAGCCGAATATAGCTCTCTTACTTATTTTAATATAAAATAAGCACTATTTTAATAATAGCGCCATCTAAATATCAAATTTTAGTTCTAAGTGTTAAAGAAATATTGTCTTTTAAATTTGCTCCAATAACATCAGTTGATGTCGAAAGAACATTTTCTATGTATAAAAATGTTTTCAGATCCAATAGACAACGATTTATGTTACCTTACCTTTTTAGAAATGAATTGTATTAGCGGTATTCACAATGTAGAGTACTTGGCCTAGTAAAAAAACAGAAGAGCTATTTATTGACAAACATTTCAATTTCTAATGTATTTTGTTTTTATTTTTTGGATATTGTGCTCATTTACTACATTGCCAGCCAAATACTCTACATTGTGAATACCGCTATTGATTTTTTTTAAATAAAAGTATATTTTTTGGTTAAAAATTATATAAAAGTTTGTTTTTTAAGAGCATATTTTTTAAATTTTAAGAGCATATTTTAAAGTTTTTACTGCATATTTAAAGCGCTTAAAACGCTTTTTTTATTTCCGGTTTCCCTGGTTATCACAAACAGCGGAAAATATATTTTTATTTTTCTGATTTACCAAGCCTCATATACCATCTACATAAAAAAAGTAAAAATACAACTTAAAGAAAACCTTGTACTATCCTGCTTAATAACAACTTTGAAAACAATTCTTCATAAAAAATTTCTGAACAATTTTTTACATTTAAATAGTTGCCAATACCAAACCACTAAAGTTATTAATAAATATTAAATATTTTTAAGTACAGCAACAACTATAGATTGAAACTACATAACAATAAATCAAATATGCCAAAGTTTTTTTTATATTTTGCGCCACTAAATTGTTGATTTCTCCCACAGTGCGGTGGTTAGTAAACTAACCACTTCACTCCACCAAAAACATTGGAATGGTGTGGTTGTTTCATGTTTTGTTTAATTTTTTCTTACTTTTTATAACAAACTAACCTTGATTAAAGTAAAAATGCAATTGTTTTGATTTTAAACTTATACACAAAATAATTTAGTACCAAAATTATTTAAATAATCTCCTTTTAGTTTTTCGCCATGCTGAGCAAATAATTTTTTGTTTTTGCTCTATTTTATCAAACAATTATTTCATGAAAGTATTTGATATAGTGTGCCACACTGCAATTATATTTAATGATTGGTTAACTGCAGTTTGGTGAAATAAAAAGAAAAATTAAATTCACTATATGATAACAAAATTCAATAAAACTTTAGTAAAATTATTGCCTTGCAATTCGAAATAAGTACTACAATCTTTAAAAGATTTCCAAGCTCAAATTATATATTTTTTTAGGTATTTATATAAGAAAATATATAAATCGTATTAAGAAAATATTTTCTTAGCCTACAAATAAATTTGTTCGACTAAAATTATTTGTTTCATTATTTGCTCTAAATTTTATATGTGGTCAGATCAGGCAGTGATGCCAAGTGTAGGGAATTTTACCTTTTTGTAGGGTGTTTTTTTTTCCAAAATTTCGCATGTAGGGAAAAAGGGAAAGATTTTTAACTTTTGTCGAATTGTACGAATTTTTTGAAATGGCAATTTAAAACTATATATTTTCCAATTATAAAATTTGTTTTAGTGTACCATAGAAATTCGTAAATCTGATATAATATGAATAATAATATGGCATCTTTAATATCATCACCGCTTTCAAACAATATTGTGATTCCCCTTTTTACGCTATTTGACATTTCCTTAAAGAACTAGCTCCGCTGATAATTTTTGACAACTACTGAATAGTTTATACAGTATATTCTTTTGAAGTTGACACTTCTTTGGTTTTGTGAATTTTAATAAGTAATAATTATGAAAACAAAGCAAAGAAATACATCAATTTGGTTGAGAGACGAGAAACTAATGGGATGGCTGGAGCCGGTTAAAGATGACGACTTTAAATGCAGATGCAAGGCTTGTGGCAAAATATTAAATATTAATGCGGTAAATTAAAGTAAAGTAAACCATGCTAATAACCAAATGCACAAAAAAGCAAAACCCGAGCAATGGATTCTTTTTTTTGACAAAAATCAATTCTACAACTCTTTATTTATTCTAATTTACACTGAAATTTAAACAGTCACTCAAATTTAATACACACACTTATATTACACACTTTAAATACAGTTGATGTTTATTCTAACAGCGCCTATGATCAACTAACTGACTAACGACTGCAACCGGTGCTACTATTTATACACAGCGACATATTCATTCGAGTAGCTTCATGATTGATCTTAACGGAGAAAACTAGAATATTTGAATGCTAGAGTTTTTAGAATCTTAAATTCCTAAGTTTCAATATGTTTCGATTTATAAAATGAACCCATTAAACTAAAAGTACAAAACAAACGACAATTGCCAATATATATTTTGTCTATGACTTTATTTAGAAGTAAGTAACTTTTACTCAAGCAAGTTCCAACCTTTAAAGATATTCATTCGAAATATGTATGTCATTGTCTTCTAGGGCTAGTAATACAATGCTACAGGAATCTTTCGGAGAAACCTGTTACAATTGTACATATTTAATTTTCTGAAAATAATTTATTCCTAACAGATGCGTTAGTTTTACCAGCTCATTTTCGATTAACAGATACAGCAACAACCGCAACCTTACAAAATGTCTTGAGGCTAAATATGTATGTATGTGCTGTACTTTGAAGCACCAACGAAAGTTTAAAAGACTATTGAATGATGGTAAGGTTTGTAAATAAACATAAACACCCAACTCTACAAGTTTGACTTTTCTTTAGAATATTAATCACTTTATTCCGGAACTAAATATTTTGAGCCGTGTTAAAATATTACCTTTGGCCATGTAGTTACGTGCTGCAATATTCCGAGAATGATGGCAAACATATAATAATGTCCATGCCCTAACCCAAAATCAGACAACCAAAGGAAAGAAAGAAAACAACATACAAAGTAACAAAAAAGAGAATGCTAATGAAAAGGGTGTAAGTAAAAAGAATAATTAATATAAATTTTAATTGCTAATAAAAGGGATAGCAGGCAACAACAACAAAAACAACATTCAAAAGATACACACAAATTTACGGATGCTCTTCTGGTCAAATACTGGAGGTATTATTTAGAACAGAAACACACAAATATTTCAGTTAAGTTGAACACAGAATTTTCTATGTTGCTTTATGGGCTTTTGTATGATTTGTTCTAAAATGCTTTGCAGAAAATTGTTTTTTTCTAAACTGACGTTTGGTTTGATTTACGTTCGGTTGTTTTTTTTTATTTTTTTGCCTTCCTTGTTGTAATTTTGGTTCTATGGACTGCACATGGAACAGCAGACAATATTTACATGGCATAAGCTGCTTAAGTAAATGAACACAAGTCGGCACGTAATAATCATAAACTTGGCACAATTAGTAACCATCATTTAAAAATGCCTTAACTCAACGTAAATCTTAAGGAGTGAGATCGAAAAATTCTTAACACACGTTTTTCATTACATTTTTTAACCCAAGTATTATTTGAATTTTTTTTTGATCAAGTTACCTTTGAAAAACATGTCAGTTATTATGTGTAATGTCAATTATATTAATTTTTTTGTTAATCTGATTAAAATGAGTGACCAGAAAAAAGTGCGTACTGAAATTATTAAATATTTTCAACAAAACCCAACTTGGTCTTACAAAAAGTTGGCCAAGCATACAAAGGTCTGCCGTCAAACTGTTTCCAATGTTATTAAACAGTACCGGGAGAACTTGTCAGTTGATAGAAAACCTGGTTCAGGTAGAAGGAATGGTCCACATGATGTTTCTAAAGCCAAAAAAATAGAACGCATTTTCAAAAGAGCTCCCAACACATCCGGTAGGAAAGCAGCCCGGTTAGCTCAGTGCTCGGACTATTTGGTACGAAAAGTTAAAGCTAATGCAGGTTTAAAAACATACAAGGCTCAAAAAGTTCCTGACAGGAACGCTACTAAAAATTTAGAGGCCAAAAACAGAGCACGGAAATTGAAGTCAAGTTTTATAAAAAAATATTCTTGCTGCATAATGGATGACGAAACGTATGTTCTGGCAGATTTTTCGCAACTTCCAGGTCAAAAATTTTATGTTGCTGATGCTCGAGGGAATGTTGAAGAAAAGTTTAGGACCCAAAAGCAGACAAAATTTCCCAGAAAGTTCTTGGTATGGCAAGCAATATGCAGTTGCGGCAAAAGAAGCCACTCATTTGTTACAACGGGCTCTATAAATACCGAAATTTACATCAAGGAATGTTTACAAAAAAGGCTGCTTCCATTCATAAGACTTCATAATGTGTCCACTTATTTTTGGCCTGACTTGGCATCCTGTCACTATGGCAAACAAGCCCTTGAGTGGTACAAGAACAATAATGTGGTATTTGTACCAAGAGAGGCAAATCCTCCAAACTGCCCGGAGCTAAGGCCAGTGGAGAGATATTGGGCTCTTGTTAAAAGAGAATTGAAGAGTACAAAAAAGGTGTCCAAAAGTGTGGTAGATTTTAAATGGAGATGGACTACATGTTCGAGCAAAGTGACAGAAAGCACTATAAAAACGTTAATGGAAGGGTTTCCGAAAAAGGTTCAAAATTTCATCACTAGTGATTAAAACTATAAAAATAATTTTTTTTGTAAATTGTAATAATAATTTCAATCAAATAAAAAAAAAATTAAAGCTGTAAGTTTAGTGGTTTCTTTTTTATAAACATATATGTATGTTAAGAATTTTTCGATCTCACTCCTTAGCAAACAATTATACATTATTGCAACCGCCATACAGTGGAGTCGACCGAGGTAAAAAAGTGGTAATAAATCGGAATCCTCTAAGCTACGGGCCCAATTGAAAATTATGTATACGCGAATCTTAGAATAGGAAATGGTGAGATACAGAGTGTTAAAGTCAACCACCTCTGGTTAGGAAAACTTTGTTCAACTTGTACAAATTTTAGCACAGATTGAAATTAAAACTTTGTTATAAATCAAGTGGAAAAGAAAATAAATTCCTGTTTATTTCACTAAGTTATCTCTTATAGTTTATAATACATATATTTTATTTTAAATTTTGAAATTTTCGATTTTTAGTAAAAGTCAAAGTAAAACATGTTTACTTTGACTTATATTGTTTTTCGCAAATATCATCGGTTTAAATATTTTTCCCAAAATATCCTCTTATTTCTAATAAATTCAACCGACCTAGTCATGAAAAGTAATCAAAGTCATAATTTTGAAATGAGTTTTAATATTTCTCAAAGGTATGTTTACAAAATTTACATATTTCAAACAGGTTCTTCAGCCAGTAGTGATTATTTTTCACTACTAGAATTGAGATATTACAAAAAAAAAACTTTAAACGTGTTACATTGGAATTAATTAGAAACTAACTTGACCCGTTGCGCATCGCTACACCTGTCGTAGTAAAATACAAAATGTGAAAGGATTTTATAAAAAAATAAATAAAATTAGTACCGGAATTTCTTGAGTAGTGTAAAAGGAGGCCGTGTTGTTAGTTCTTAAAGTTTCTCAAAAAAATTTGTCTTATTAAGGAAAATGAGAAGTGAAAAGGGGGTATTGTTATTGGTTCTTCAAGGTTCAAACTTAAAATTTCCGAGTTTTACCAGGAATTTTTGAATTAGGAACTTTCTAAAGTTTGAGCGTAGATTAACAGTCTGGACCACGATGTCGAACGTTGTGGTTTTTAACGACAGACAGCTGTTTTGCGGCTCAAAGCAAATACGAACGCGGCTCACTAATTACATTTTCTGATATTTGTACAAATTCATTCACATTTTATTTATTGTCTCTGTACAAGAATCTAGTACAAAACAGATGTGTACGTATTTATTATTATACATTTGTATATAATATAACAGAAAAAGACTACTTATTTTTCTACTAGAAATAGTACTTATTTTTGTTCGAGATGCCCCAAAAGTAAATCTTTATATTCTTTAGAAGAGTTATTTATAGAATTATGTATTTACAAAAATAAAAAATTTATCATACTTAAAAAATTAAAAGTAGGCAATATATTAAAAACTTAAAATTTACCATGAATTTTTGAATTTTTTTTCAAAAAAAAAAAAATTTCGAATCGAAAAAAATAAGCCAAATCGCTCCGCCGTTCTTACATGATGCGATTACATACATGGACCCTTTAATTTTTATATACATATATAAATAAGATAGATAAGGGAATATTTTAGAAACTTAGATATTTACAAGTTACAAAGTTTTTCTAACCAGATGTGGTAGACTTTGACACCCTGTATCTCACCTTGCATTCCGACAAATTTAATTTTCTTAAAGCTTTAATTTTGTCAAGTCCTCCCCTACGATTTGTACATGCATTTTACAATCTGACTAGGAATTTAGAAGATTCAGATTAATTACCACTTTTTTCGATCCACACTACTGTGCGCCAGTGGAAGCAAACAAACTCCCACATCCATTTGTATAAATAGTAGCAGCAGTTGTTGTTGCTATAGTAGTTGTTGTAGAAGTAGTGGTTTTCATAAAGACCAAATAGTCTTAGTATTCGTGCAACAGGAATATGACTTTTTTGTGTGTGAAAGAACATAAACTTAATAACTTCTTTGTGTAATTTAATGCCTCATGCTCGTTTGCTGGTGGTTCCTACTCCTACCTTCTGTTCAGTTGCGTACAAATCTTTTCAATCGTTGGACAAAAAACAAGTCAGTAAGTAATCCATGTTCATCTTAACCGAATTTTGTATACCCCGCGACGAAACTTGCGTGTTAAACTTTCAAATTTGATAAGTCTCAATTCTTATAAATATATAAACTAGCTTAACCCGGTGCGCTTCGCTACCCCAATCGTTGTAAAATAGAAAAATGTAAAAGTAAAAAAGAGTAAAAATATTATCCTATGATATTAAACAATATTGAGTCGTATGTTTTTACACCGCTATCGCTGGTGTTAGTCACCATGGCAAATATTAGCTCATAAAGCGAAACCACTTTTAGCACAAATTTGTTTGACGTGTTTACTCTTACAAGTGTTTTGTAAGTTCAAACAGCATCAAATAAAACTAATTTTTATACCCTCCATCACCATAATTGGGGTATATATAAGTTTGTCATTCCGTGTGTAACATTGAGAAATATTCATCTGAGACCCAACAAAGTATATATATTATTGATCCTTATGAAATTCTAAGTCGATTGAGCCATGTCCGTCCGTCTGTGTAAAACGTCCAAAATATGCAAAGAAACTTAGTAGAGTTGCAAGAAAAATGTTTATTATTGTCCTAAGCAGTTTGGTATTGAAAATCAGCGAAATCGGTACAGTGGAACCAAAGTTATGAATTAAAATGTGGGACAGCCTAAAAAAAAATTGATAATTTTCACATATTTTTGGTCATTTTTGTAAATATATTGCAGCTAATATCATAAAATTTTTCACTCGTTACTTTTATGATAAAGGGGGTAACTCTGGTGAAAATTATAAGAATCGGTCCATGATCTCCTATCTCCCATACAAATTTCTTCCCGAAATATGGTTCTATGGTCTATAAATGCCTACAGAATAGGAATATCCATAGAAAATTCAGGAAAAATAAGTTTCGTGGTAAAAAAATTATATTAAAAAATTTTTCGTGGATCGGCACAGATTTGACCATAGCCCCCATATAAAGTACACTTCCGAAAATCTCTTAAATAAGCATACATGTCTTATAAATGTCGCTATCAAGTTGAAATTCGACATAAATAATGCCCACCAAAATCGCTGTTGTTAATTCTATGAAGATCGGCCGCTAATTGGTTATAGCCCCCATATAAGGACCACTTCCGAAAAACACAATAACCTACATAAATAGAAATCATACTACAGGATTTTGTGAATATCGGTCCATATTTTACCATAGCTCCCATATAAGGTCCACTTCCAAAAATCAGTTAAGTACTCACAAATCTCTTATAAATACCTTTATCATGCTGAAATTCGACAAATATATTACTCATATACATAGATATCACTGTACCAAATTTTATGCAGATTGGCCGATAATTGGTCATAGCTCCCCTATAAGGCCCATTTCCGAAAAAGATATACACCTTAAAAAATATTTAAAACATATCGATATCATGATGAAATTACGCACAGATCAGCAATTTGTATCCAGTAATAATACTTCTGGATTTTGTGAATATCGGTCCATATTTAACCGTAGCTCCCATATAAGGTCCACTCCCGAAAATCACTAAAATCCTCATAAATTTCTTACAAATATAGTTATCAGGTTGAAATTCGAAACAAATTTATTCAATATATACAAAAATCGATGTACCAAATTTTATGATGATAGGCCCATAATTGGTCATAGCCTCCATATAAGAACCACTTCAGGAAACACACTGAACTAAAATTTTACACCGATCAGTAATTTGTATCCTAGAATCGTACTACAAGATTTTTTAAATATTGGTCCATAATTCGGCATAGCTCCCATATATGGTCCACTCTAGTTAATAGCGTTGTTTATATGAAATTCTACAAAGTAGCGATCAAATACTTAGGACCATAATAGGTCATAGTATCCATATATTAAACCAAAATAGTACACAGATCAGTAATTTGTATTCAAAAATTATAATACTGAATTTTGTGAATATTGGTCCATAATTGGCCACAAAAATATTTTATGACAATCGAATCATAATAAGTCATAGTTCCCATATAAGTCCCACAACCTAATATTTTGAAATACTCTTTTTTATACTCTGTTTCTTCACTTGAGGTTAAAAGGGAAAAATGTTGATCCAAACGTATTAACTAATTATTAAGTATATAAATTGTTAAAATTCATACGTTCTACTAGGAATTTCAGTTATAAATTGCTGAGTTAGATACAATTTTTTGTACATTTGAAATAAAATATCTTCTGCGTAAAGTTGTTATACCATCATATTTAGGTGGAGGGTATTTAAGATTCGGCACGGCCGAATATAGTACTATTACTTGTTTTGTTATGAATCATCCTAATAGGGGAGTCAGACGGCATGTATTGCTTGTGTATTGGGACATGTATTCGGTACATATGGAATTCCATGTGTATGTCAAAATTCACGTTATACATACGATTCATAATTTCCACGTTCAAACTTACATATGTAATGTGACATAACCTCTATTAGTTTATATGTTTGTTGTTTTTAACAATATATTTATTTAAAACATTTTTAAATCACAATAAATATATTTAATGCAATGAAACTTATTTTGTTATGATTTTTCCGTCTGACCCCCTTTAAAGGGGCTTTTGTTTTGTGCAATGCATTGGGACATTTTTCCACATGTAAACTAGGGTTCTATAGCTGAAACAAAAAGTCGACTTTTCGACCTTTAGACTTTTTCCGTTTTTTAAAAAGTCGACTTTTCGAACTTTCGACTTTTGGTAATTTATGAAAAGTCGACTTTTCGAACTTTCGACTATTTAGTTAATTGACTTTTTTCGACTATTTTCGACTTTTTACCATTTCTTGTAAAAAATACATGGTTTCTACATTTATTGATGCGCCTTTTGTAATGGTTAGCAAAAAAATTAAATTTATCATGGCGATAATAGTTAGAAGAATGTTGTAAGAATTTTGTGTAGAAAAAAGCTTTATTTTATAAACATTTATTTATTATTTACATATATTAGCATACACTACAAAAAGTGCAAGCGCAATATTTTTTTTAACAATCTAAAAAGTCGACTTTTATTGACTTTTATCGACTATTCGACTTTTGAGATAACATAATCGATTATTCGATTTTTTTCCGACCAAAAAGTCGATTTCGACTCTTCGACTTTTTTTCTGAAAAAGTCGATTGTTCGAACAATCGACTTATAGAACCCTAATGTAAACATATACATACCGTCCCAGCGGCGAAAAGAAGTAGTAAGCAGGCCTTCTGGAAGGCCTTATTTATCAGACACAAGGTCTTCTGCTTTACCTTCTTCAACAGGCCTGATAGCAGGCCTGTTGTTGAAGTATTGTTAAATAAATTTTGTATTTGATTAAGCCTAAACAATGTTTAAAATTTAATATGTTACCCGCCCTAACCATCTAAAAAAAGCTCTAGGAAGGTCTTACAGAAGGCCTTATAGCTGAAGGCCTCAAAAATTTCACCACTGGGGTGTGATCCATATGAAACTTTGTGTTTGTAAATACACGTGTATTACTCGTGACATTTTTGGCAATTAGAGCATGTTCTATTTTCGTGTTTTTAACAGTGTTGTATTTTGAAATACAACACTGTGTGAGTGCAAAAAAATCATAACAAAATAAGTTTCATTGCATTAAATATATTTATTGTGATTTAAAAATGTTTATATGCGATGAACAAAATTTTAAAAAATCAAGAACCTCATAAAAAGTTTAAAATGATTTTAATAAATTCTACGGAACTCAAAATTTTGTTCAGTGAGTGTTTATTTTATTTAAATCGAAACAAAATTAAAAAAATTATTAAACTACTAAATCCGTAATGGTCACCCGGGTGGGTATTGGTAAAGCGAATGTTAGGGCCTGGCTCACTAAATGCGAACGAACATTTTCTTTCTTATTTTATATTGAAAACAATAAAAAAAATTCAAATTTATTTGTTGTTTTCAATATAAAATAAGAAAGAAAATGTTCGTTCGCATTTAGTGAGCCAGGCCCTTAATGTAAAGAGCGACTTCGTTGTAATCAGGATCATGATTTAAATTCTCCTTATCATGGCTAACCTACTGTATGATTCACTTTGGGATTAAAATTGTGCCTTAATAACTCCGTATTTGGCTTTCGTAAAAATTGTGCCCGGTCATCACATAAAAACAATAAATTTACAATCATCAATTAATATTATCCTTTCCGAAAGTGTAGATCTAAGGTTCCAGATGCCTTTGCGAATTGGTCTGGTCGGAAACAGTACTTATCACAATGGTATTTCGATTTAATTCATCTGCATTTCACTTTGAATTTTCTTGTACGGAACAATATGCGGACTGCCAGAATTTTAGCTTTCTATAAAATTGTTTGAAGCACTCTAATGTACACAGAACATTAGTGAATATTTTGCAAATATGTGGATAGAACTTGAACAACAGAAAACTCCGGGTTTTTTATTTCAACCTTTTCCACCGTTATTCTGTATGTTCAAAAAATCATTTATTAAGAGTAATACAGTAAGTTTGAGTAATGATTATTTAGCATTTTTCGCGATAAAACGAAATTATCTTGAAAACTAGTGAAAAGCGATTATTTTTTCATTTTACAACCAGATATTAACAAAATGTACATATGTACTTCGCAAACCAACACAACCATCTAAGTATATTCAATGTTCTGATATGTTTCAAATCCATTGACGAATGAATGATGGGTACACAAGTAATAGTAACCAAACGTAGCAACACAAGTAATAAGTACGAGTAAATACAAAACGTAATAAAGCTTTTCTGGTTCATAACTCATTTGCCTTTATTTCACCAACAGAAACATTACAAAACTGAAATAAAAATAAGAAAAAAATATCTTTTCGTCCTATAAACCTTTCCAACACTTTGCCCTTCCGTTCCTATAGTTGATGTTGTTTTTGTTGTTCTATACAAAAATTTTTTACACACACATAAAAGGCTAAAATTTGTGTAAATTTGTATGAATGAGCAAAAGAAACAAAAGTTAAAGAAGAAAATATCCTGGAAAAAACAAAACTTAAAAAAACAACAACTTAAAGGAAAAGAAGAGAAAATGAATGAATGAAAACAAGTCTAAATTGCCGCAATTTATCATGACGAGATTGTGTAAATTGCAGGTAAGTGTGTACAAAAATTAGAAAAGTATAAAAAAAATAATAAATAAAAAAGTGAAAAGAATGAATTAAACAATAGAAGTGATAAGGTATAAAGATACGCTCGGGTAATTAGTTGAAGTAGTAACAGTTTTCTTAATATTTATACGAATACTTTTACATTGGGTCGTATGTTGGCTTGTTTATTTTGTCTGTTTGTATCTATGTCCATTTAGACCATCTAAATATCTATCTGTAGACAAACTTACGTAAAAATATAAATATTTAATGCTCGCAATTACGTAGTATATATTCCGCCATTTGTTTGTATGTTAATGAATCCTGCGACAACAGCTCCTTAGCTGATTGTCTTCGGGGGATACATCTGTACACTTTTTCTATCTTTTTCATTTCCTAGTCATTATAGGTATATAATGTAGCCGAGGAAACACTTTTTCATGGCAAATATTCGGATTTGTACTAAACACTAAAAGTCATTTCCTGTAATGTTTACTGCAAGCCCCAGCTGAGAGTTATTGTACGTCAAACGAAAGGAAATGTTGCTTACGATGAAAATACCCACCTAAGTAACTGGTTGTTAATAGTCAGCTTCAACATCCTTATTATAATGATTTTATCAACAGTTACACTCAACTAGATGTGCTCAGCTTGAGTAACTATGACTACTATTTCTAAACAGTTTTCCAATACATACATACTCGTATATAAGTAGTATTAAGCATGTTCATTTTAGAAGAACCTGTTTCAAGATCTTATTGATTTATTGCTGAAACCGATGTGTAATGTAATGATTAAATATATTATATTATTTTGGTGACATTGAATAGATCTAGTGCTGTCAACATAATACAAATGTGAGCTTAAACATTTTTGTTTATTAAACAAAAAAGAACATCAAAAACATTAAATATTATATATGGCACAATACTAGCTCTAGGATGTTTGTACCTTCACAGAAAAAAAAAATTCATAATTGGAATGAATTTTGTAATAAATATTATTAATCGAACTTGACTTTTTTTTCCCAAATTTATTTCATTCAAAATAAGAACATGTTCATAAATATTATAAAATTTTACATGACGGAAATTTTTGCTTTTTTCACTTAATTTTTTTAATAAATTGCATTATAATTGTATTATATAATGAATTAGTGCAAGAATATTTGCATAATAGCCATATATTGGCCAATATTTTAAGATAAAAAGGAGAATATCTGAAACTTAAAAATTATCATTAAACATAATAAAACATTCATAAATATAAAAGCATTTCATCCTCTTAAATCAATTTAATCATTTTCGCGCTTTTTATATCATTTTGTAGCTGAAAATCATAAAAAAACTAAAAATTTTCCATGAAAAATTTCAAACATTTTTGAACAACATAAAAATAAAATTGAAATTATATTTTTCAAGCCTTCTAGATTTTTTTTCAAAACATAAAATATTAAAAAAATCATACTATTTAAGAAATTATTTATAAATGTTATGAATTGAAATCAATGAATTCGAATCATAATATTTATGTTGAAACTTTTTTCTGTGTTCTAGATTTTATTTCAAAACATAAAATATTAAAAAAATCATACTATTTAAGAAATTATTTATAAATGTTATGAATTGAAATCAATGAATTCGAATCACAATATTTATGTTGAAACTTTTTTCTGTGTAGTGATAATTAATTATAAACGAATTTGTTTGAATTTTTCTCTGATCATTTACTGGTGTCCCGTTTTGGTAATTTCAAATGTGGCAAGTCTAACCTGACTACATGCCGACAATTGCTGCATGAACTGAAATAATTTCTAATTATGTATACAAACGAGTAGTGTTTATAAAAAACCGACTTTTTAAAAACCGGTTTGTCGGTTAACCAAAAATTAGGCTTTTTTAAAAAACCGGTTTTCGGTTAACCGAATTGGAAAAAACCGGTTAAACCAGTTAACCGTCATATATGTATGTGTAGAAAACATAAAAAACAAGCCCCAAATGATTAAAATCTATCAACAACTTTTAGTTTTATATACAAAAGATAAAACAAATATCCCCTAATACCATTTTTTCCCATAAAAGTAAAAAAGTCTTCTATAAATTTTTGAATTCTTAAATAATAAATATATATCTGAAAAGAAGAAAAAATTTCCTACATGCAGATATATAATAGGTATTTCTATATATAATTCTCCTGTACGTGTGTTAGTAACTGAACTCCTTAACGGCTGGGCCGATTTCGATGAAATTTGTTGTGTGTGTTTGAGTGGGTTCCTGGATGGTTTAGATTCACAATTGACCTACATATATAGGAACAAAATATATTTTTTTTGCCAAAATTATATTTCTAAACTGACTACGCCATAACTAATGCACCCCCTCAGTGAGTTTTTTTTTATAAAAACAAATTATTGATAAACAAATACTTTTAAAGTTAACCTTTCTATAAGAGGTAACTTAAAATCAGAAAATATTAAAGGTAGATAATGAATCGGATAAAAATTAAACATATAACATAAACAAATGTTTCATTAATATTTTGTTTCAAATCCTTGGTTTTGGATGACACAAGCACATCTCTTAGGCATAGAAGATATTACGTTTTTTATGGTGTCTTGCGATATTCCTTCCCAGGCTATTTTAAAGGCTTGAAATAAATCGTGAAAATTTCCGATCCTTATTTCGGCAATTTTCACGCTTTATTTTCATATTAACAATTTCCCACAAGTTCTCAATCGACTGAAATCGAGAGATTGAGCAGGACAATGAAGAACTTGGATCTTATTGCTCTGTAGCCAAGTCTTACAAAATTTGGTGGTGTGCTTAGTATCGTTATCCTGTTGGAAGCTCCCTATAAGTGGCATCTCTTTACTGGTATAAGGCAACATTACATCATTCAATATATCACGGTACATGAACCGATCTATAATCCCATCAATTATATGAATTGCCCCAATTCGTTGACCAGACAAGCAATGCAAGACCATTAAATTGCATCTTCCATGTTTAATTGTTCCTTTGGATTCAGTCTTTCTCCTTTTGGTCTGCGTACACGCCTTATTCCATCGGAACTTTTAAAGTTGTATTTGGATTCGCCAGAAAACAGTATTGTCTTTGGCAAACTCCAGTCTAGATTTCTTGTTCTTAGCTGATATAAATGGTTTTTTTGTTGGTCGTCGGTAGAATAATCCGGCTTCTACTGCTCTTCAACGCATTTTCCTTTAGCTAACGCATTAAACTTTTTCTTACTTGACTAGATGATGCTGTAGGACGTTTTCGTACTGCTCTTTTGATCAAGGAATCATCGTATCGTGTGGTTTTATTCAGGCATCCTCCAGAATTCACTGGTGATATGCGACCGGTCTGCAAAAACTTTGAAATAAGCCTACAAATAACTGATCTGTTAATTGAATATTTTTTACTCAATTCATGTCGTGATAAGCTCGTCTACCAGTCTTCAATAACTTTAATTTTAAATTCACTGCAGTACTTTTTCATTGCCATTGTTTTTTTTTTCAAAACAAACTGTATAAAACATAAATTATACACACTACACCTTCCTTTATTTTTATCTTCTGGAATTTTTAAATGCATTCAACCTTATATTTTTATTTATTTAATAATAAATGAAAATTAGTCATTAATAACACAGTGCAACAGTGAAAAAAACACACGATCATGACTATATAGGTTCGACTCTACTACCAAAGGGTAGTAAAACCATATACTCGGTTTGTCCATTTTGGTGACCGATTTTTTTCAGTTGGGCCTCTAAAAAAGGTGTCATCAGTTTTTGGTTGACAGCTAATTCAGACTTTGCGATACGGCTTAACTTTATATGGCAATAATATAGCTAAGATTCCGCCAAATAAATTTTGTTACAATTCTTTCTTGGATAAAAATAGGAAGAACATTTTTTTTTACTTTTTTAGAATAACTTCCAGGGTCTCCTAATTTTTCACTAACAATATTTAGCAAAGTTGTAGCTACGGTAAAGTTGAACAACTCTTGAGAACATATTAATGCATTCTGAACGTGTCCAGTTACTTTAAATTGCACATAAAGATCACTTTGTACCTTAACAATTTTCGTTTTTACTTTTTTTTTACGCTAAAACAAAGATTTTTTGTTAAAATAGTATGATCAAGTCCACACTTCTATGTTGTGCTGTATTATTTACTCGGCTGAGGTGTTCGGAATGGGGATCAGTGAGTGGACCCTCAATGTCACACATTTAAAAAAAAATCGCCAAAAGCCATTTATGATCCGAATGAGCTGAAATTTAAAATGTGGATAGTCCTTGAGAAGGTTTACACAAATATGCTATTATCTGTAGGTATCTCTTTTAGTTCAAGAGATATTTAAGTTTAATTTTTTTTTTTAAATTTTGCTGGATCTTTTTTTGTATTTTATATATGATGGGTCTACGAAAGGTCGAAATTTGTTTATTTATATACGACGTATATTTGCGATAAAGTTCTAAAGAAAATAAAATAAACCTGATAAAAATTATTACGTCCCTATAAAAAGTTACACGCATCCAAAGTTGAAGCATCTTTTTATATATTTCAACTTTGTGGCTATATACACTTTTTTATGATCTGGAAAGAGAACTTAATGCAAAAACGTATAAAGTAAAATTTGACTAACTTAAGCGGACATTGTACCCCCGAGCCCTATTCAAACTTAGCCAATTTTGAAACAAAATTTTAGGTTTAAGTAAAAAATTCTAAAAACGCAAAGCACCCATCCTCAAAAGCTCATCATACTTGTATAGCCCTATATATTGTTTATATACATATAAAACGTTTTTACTATCATACTGTAAATAACGTCAAAGTGGGCTATTTTCTAAAAAAAATCTCAGTTTTTGGAACACATTTTCCCCGTTTTAGGAATTTCGATGTTTGAAAACAAAGAATGGCAACATTAGTAATGCGATTGACTTAAGAACATTTAGATCTATATTACTTCCAAATTTTATTGTGATGTCAGTAACTGTTCAAATTTTACATTAATTCAAAGTTTTTATTTTTCTTGATGGAAAATCACCATTTTATAATATAGTTAGTTTTTAAAGTAAAATACGTCCGACAAAACACAGAATTTATTCATTTCACTAAAATGTCAATCTCCAAGTCATAAGGTTTTCACCGATATCAAAAACTTATATAAAAATTTTATATTTAGTCTTCAGAAGCTCCACAAACCTTGGCCACTTTCAAAATTTTTTTGTTTTTTCATATCTTGCATCAAGCCGGTCTTGCGTGATCAAGATTGGATAGAGTGATGCTCCCGGATCATACCGATAATGATTTGCCCATTTTTCGTTATTCCAGCACAATAGAGAAGTATACACTCGAACATACATTTTTAACAAAAAATTTTTAAGCTACAAATTGATTTTTGACAGCTATTTAGAATGCCTAGGTATGTTCGGATTGCATTGATACGTTCACAAGAGTTATTCAGATTTACCGTAGCTACAACTTTGCAAAATATTGTTATTGAAACATTAGGAGTCCCTGGAAGTTATTCTAAAAAAAAGTAAAAAAAACTTTTTCTTCCTATATTTTTTCATCAAAAGTGCACGAAAAAGCTATTTTTTGAAATCAAATTGTAACAAAATTTATTTGGAGGACTCTTAGCTATATTATTGCCATATGAAGTTAAGACGTATCACAATGTCTGAATTAGCTGTTAACCAAAAACTGATGACACCTTTTTTAGAGGCCCCACTGATTTTCAGAAACTTTGGGGGCCCATAAAAAAAAATCGGTCACCAAAATGAACAAACTGAGTATAGGGTTTTACTACCCTTTGGTAGTAGAGTCGAACCTATACTGTAATGATCTTTTGTTTTTCCATTTGTTGCATAGTGTAATTTGTTGTTTCAATTTAAATGTTATTTTTAATATTTTATTTCCTAATAAATATGTTTTTAATATTAATATTTTTCCCGAAATTAAACGATAGGCCTTAGATAACAAACCATGATCATGAAGCACAATAGTTTACAAGGTTTTTGTCATTTTAGTTCAATTAATTATTTTTTTAGTTTTGTTATACTTTTATTTAAGTGTTGTTTTCATTGTAAAATTTTATGTTTTTTTAATGTGAATCAGAGATACCGAAATCGCTGGATCTCGAAAAATCCCGTATTTACATTTTTAAAATCCCGGATTCCTTGTTTGAAAAATCCAGTCCCGTTTGGCATCCCTATTACATACTCAAGATTTTGTCATTTATTTTCTCAATGCATAGTTTTTACAAATCTAAAAGGAAGTTTTGGTTAAATGAATGGTAAATGTGATATCAAGTATTGGCAAATAAGCAGGAAATTTCTTTTATTCATCCTACGTATCTTGATATGATACATTCGACAGAAAAATCAATTAAAAAAATTCAAATAATTCTAATTTCTAGATGAGAATGTGAATTTTAAGATATCGGCAAACATTAACCTTTTCTACTATACTTTTGTAGAGTATCATTTAATTGTCATAGACTCAGTACCACGGGGATTTTTATTTAATAGATATATTTAACACGAATAGGAAGCAATGATGATGTTGATGAGAATCTGCAAGTGAAAACTTAATAACACCTACCTAACCCTTCTGGCCTTGTATTTTCAATTCCGTTCAACATAATTTCACACTTCTGAAGACATCTACACAGCAATATACATACTCCAATTTGTTTACACTTTTTGGATAACGTAAGTTATGCTATTAATTAATTAAACACTTTGCAAAACTTAGAGTGTGTATCCAACAGTAGCGATGTAAGTGAGAAAGTAATTGTATAGCCTGTAGGGCTATACAAATTGTTTACAAATAGAAATATTTGACAAACTTTAAATCCTATCGCATATCACTAGTGATTTTACCCATCATTTAGGGTGGGAGCTAGTTACTTCAATAGCCACGTGACTAGTCATTTTAGCATGGGCATGTCCTAAGCAGGGGGTCAATTGTCTCTTTTTGATTACAATGGGACTGTCTAATAGCTGGTCCAAAGTAGGCAACGCATTGGATTCACATACAGGTTACATAGTGTCAGTTACCTTACTAGATTTGTAACTGGTTACTTGATCAGCTACTTGATTAGTTATTTTAACACGTGCATGTCCTAAGCATTCAAACTTGCCAATTGATTTAAAAAATACAACTTTAAATTAATTTTAGACAATTGGCAAGGTGGAATGCCTTTTCTACACTGCCAAAGGCGTCATCAACAATATTTATTGTCAAAGTCTTTTGTAAATATTATTGCGAATAGAATATGGTAAGCCACAAATTTCGTCTAACTAACAAAAAACATATGAAGAAAATATATATTTATTTAACTTCCCGTATTCTAATTCCCAATAATAATAAGTTTAATAGATGATACAGACATTATCAATATAGATTGTTGATGATGCACTTGGCAGTGTAAAAAATGCATTCCAATTTAAAATTTTCTGAAATTAATTTACTGTGATATTCTATTATATGTATGAGGGCTAGGAAAAATCATGGATCGATTCATACCATTTTCAGATTTTCATCATAGGAATAAATGTTATTGTAGTATCTGAATTATATTTAAAAAATAGTAATACAGTAATTTTGACTTACCTGCTCAACCAACTTTGCACGATATTTTGTGCAGGTAAGATAAAAATGCAGTTAACCTTAATACACTTACGTGCTCATTGATGTGGAAGTATTTAAGTTTACTGCCCAAAAAATAATTTACATGAAGCTTTGTGATTTTTCCGTCTAAACATAAGGACAAATTTGTTATTTTAGCTACGTTTCAAATTATTAAGAAGTTGCAAACTTCTAATTTTTTCAAAATCGTATTTTCCTTATTTTGTTTTGATTTAATTTTGTATTAGGCAGCTAAATGACATTTTTTTCATGAAAACCAGTTATAGCTTCCAAAATTATTATGCACTTATCTTAAATGTGCAGGTATGAACAATGCACTTAAATTAACGAATTTATATGGAGTTTGGTAAATAAATATACAAAGCACAAGTTTTGTGCACTTATATGCAAAATGCTCTTAAGTGAAAGGCAGGTAAGTCAAAACTACTGTATATATATATTTCTGAACTCTGGTTATACTTGAACGATTTTTGCATTTTGAATAAAAAAAATTTCTGAGTAACAAAGAAAATTGTATCCCCGAATGTCTTCGCTCGAGGTCATATCGTGTCTTCAACAGACGGACGAAATTCATGATATACCTACATCTTATTATTTCTCTTATTGAGAAAATGGATAGTCTTTAAAAGTTAGCATTACTGGACAATATTTAAATAAATTTGGAATCAATTTGTATGGTACTAATGCGGTTACAGAGTGTCCGCCGGAAAGGTAAACTACTTTGTTTTGCCGCCATTTTGGTAAACATTAGTCTTGACAGTTCATATTTGGCAGTCGTGAAGTGGACACGTGGCAAATATATTAAGGAAAAATATTCGATAAACCAACTAATTTTAATCGTTAAAACATTTTATCAAAATCAATCATCGCTTACTGTGACGATGAGAAAGTTACGTGAAATTTTGAAATGGTGATGTTGATCGGGCTTCACGGTCGCCTGATTTGACTAATGCGGCAAAACAATGTAGTATACCTTCCCGGCGGACACCCTGTACATTACCAATAATTAAAAGTGTTATATTCGAGATTTTAAAAGATTTTTGTGCATTTTGTTTTAAAATATTTATCTGATTCACTTTATTTGGTTAATTTTATATTTTCTATCATTAGAAAATATCAGTGGTAGATTCATCCATTTAATTGACATCGGAAACAAAATATGTATGATGGTAAGACCGAACAAAGTTTTTCATATATTTTGATCCAGATCTTTTTATAGGTTCATCATATTTGGTTAATTTTTGAACACAATAGGTACTAGAGATACAGCTATGAATATTTAGATTGTGAAAAATATCTTAAATTTGTTAAACTATTTTAAATTATACGAAATTGCATATCAATTTGAATTTAACAGAATTATGCTAGATAATGCAGGAAATTGCTAGATGATGATGTTGATGATGTTATATAAATAGTGGCAGCAAGAGCAAAAACCAGTTTACCTTATTGTGAATCTTGATTGAGCTAGCATCAAACGGGTAAATAAATTAAACACAAGGCATAATGATGTTTGTATTATTATTTTAAAAGGGTGAAGGACCTAAACATATTGGTATATACAATTTAATATTTATTCAATGAAACTAGTCTTGTTCAGCGTCCACGTTACAATTTCATTTTGATTTAATTTTTCACAAACAACAATTTTGGTTATTATTTTCAACTCTAAATCTTCATAATTTTCAAGGCATTCAATATAAATTGACGAGAACAGATTTGACATCATATAATATACGAAAAAAACATACATATTAAAGCGCTGAATAAAATATATTTTAATTCTATTATTTATTTCAAAAACTCCTTTTATTTATGACAATACAAAACAAATATTTAGTTTTATTTTATTTGTTGCTGTTTGATCATACAAAACACTTGTAAGAGTAAACAACGCCAAACAAATTTGTTCTAAAATAAAGTGGTTAAAAAATTTTAATTAAATAAAAGAAAATATTTTGGATAATGACTATAAAATATTAAGTTACCTATTTCTGTATATTTATGTACATATTTTTCTATTACATGTAAGTACATACATATTAGAAATTTTAATTTATAAAGATTTGTTGTTAGTGCATCAACAAATCTTTATAAATCAACATAACAGTTTTTTGTTGCAATTATTTAATTGTGTCTGTTTAATTAATTGTGTCTGGTTCAGCATCTATATACATTAGAGTGCTCCAAAAAAATAAAATTGCGAATTTTAACCGTCACCCCCTCTAGAATTGTTCTATGTATTGTAGAAACACATTGTGTAAAATATTAGGATGATAGGATAACGTTAACTGGTGGCGCAACGACGCTGAAGTTTTGAGGTGCATTTACAAGGGGAAAATATGCAATTTTTTCAGTTTTTGTAAAAATTTTGCCATTAAATAATGACTTTTACAATTTAATTTAAAAGAATCGAAATGTGTACGTAATTGTCGTTATAATAAGATATAAAAGACAAAAATTGGTGAAAAAATGTTAAAGTTATTAAAAAATCGCCAGGCCATTAACGTGTCTCAGGCCACTAGAACAAGAAATTTATGAACAAAATTAACATATTTTGAGAAATATTAAAATAAAAGCTTATTTTTACTTAAAATATATCCATATTTACTTGTATATGAGTTTTTGTCCTCGTAGGATACCGTTAACCTATTCGCAGGTATGACCAAAAAAATTAAATTTTTTTAACGGCAGTTTCAAAACTCCAATTTCAAATTTTGAAAAATTTTGTTAAACAAATTTCAGAATTTTTTGATCATCACATGGGGATTTATTGACAACATAATAGGGAATAAAAATGTGAAAAAAGTATGTCAATACCTCCTATAGTTTTTCCGTACCTGCGATATAAATTTTGCGATTTTCGAGAAAAACTAATTTTTTGGCCATATTTTGGGGAATGACCAGAATTTCCTTACTGTAATGATTTTTAAGTAAAAGCTATTCAGAATACTATAGTCCAGGTAATTTTAAATATAGTCTGAAAGTTTTACTAAAATCGGAAAACTTTAACCCTTAAATCGTGAAGGTCAAAGGTCAATTTTATCAATATCAATTTTATCAATTTTATAAATATTACAAAAATGGAAATTAACCCTTAAGAGTACATGAGAAATTCCAAATATTGAAAAAATTGACCTTTGACCTTCACGATTTAAGGGTTAAAGTTTTCCGATTTTAGTAAAACTTTCAGACTATATTTAAAATTACCTGGACTATAGTATTCTGAATAGCTTTTACTTAAAAATCATTACAGTAAGGAAATTCTGGTCATTCCCCAAAATATGGCCAAAAAATTAGTTTTTCTCGAAAATCGCAAAATTTATATCGCAGGTACGGAAAAACTATAGGAGGTATTGACATACTTTTTTCACATTTTTATTCCCTATTATGTTGTCAATATATCCCCATGTGATGATCAAAAAATTCTGAAATTTGTTTAACAAAATTTTTCAAAATTTGAAATTGGAGTTTTGAAACTGCCGTTAAAAAAATTTAATTTTTTAGGTCATACCTGCGAATAGGTTAACGGTATCCTACGAGGACAAAAACTCATATACAAGTAAATATGGATATATTTTAAGTAAAAATAAGCTTTTATTTTAATATTTCTCAAAATATGTTAATTTTGTTCATAAATTTCTTGTTCTAGTGGCCTGAGACACGTTAATGGCCTGGCGATTTTTTAATAACTTTAAAATTTTTTCACCAATTTTTGTCTTTTATATCTTATTATAACGACAATTACGTACACATTTCGATTCTTTTAAATTAAATTGCAAAAGTCATTATTTAATGGCAAAATTTTTACAAAAACTGAAAAATTGCACATTTTCCCCTTGTAAATGCACCTCAAAACTTCAGCGTCGTTGCGCCACCAGTTAACGTTATCCTATCATCCTAATATTTTACACAATGTGTTTCTACAATAAGTAGAACAATTCTAGAGGGGGGGACGGTCAAAATTCGCAATTTTATTTTTTTGGAGCACTCTAATATACATACATGTTTATGTACAACTGAATGCTTTATTTTATTATTTACAATTCGTTGCTATGTCCTGCCAGTAATTTTTGATTCGCTTAAACCTTGATGTGATGTGCAATGACACGACGGAGGAAATGTCTCCAGTTTTTTACGTCAAGCTAAAAATAATGAATCAAACCACCAAAATGCAGATGCGAGAGTTACTTCGGATTCAAAATAAATACATCTTCTACGTAAGAAAAACAAATATTGTGTTCATTCAACAGTATTTAGTTCCTTCAATTTTGATTATGAATATTTTTTAAATAAAATTAAAAGAAGAATAAATTATCTTGAATATAAAAATGTTCTTTAATTGCTCCAACTGTGCTATTCACCGACAAAATTCGATTGGCGCCAAATTCGGATGTGACTGTTTTCTCTGTTAGGACCACTTAAATTGAACACTTAAGAACACAATTTTTTCGTACAGGCAAAAAAATAAAAATATTTTTTTTTAGAATAACTCACAATATACTTTAAAAAAAACCTGTTGTTTGATATCCTCAATAAGAACTACAATCCAAACTAGGATGGATTTCAAGGATAAGAAAACAGAGCGATTTGTTAGTACAACGTAAGTAATATTTAATTAAAGAGTTCAAATCAATGCATGTATTTTTATACAAATAGTTGTAATTATTGTAAAATACACAAACGACTTGCGGTGTACAGCCATTGAAATTTAATTATATTGCTTTGACACCAAATTAATTTAATTTACAACACAAACACGATTTATTTAAATCAAAATACTTTTATATTACAAAACAATAAAAGCAAGTAATTGACCCACAGATACATATTGTTTGTTAAATGATACACATTCATACATACTAAAATTTCAGTCAAACACTCCTCCTCAAGAAATCATCCAGCCTGAGCTCTTACAATGTTATTGTTATAACAATTAAGAGAGACGTGTAAGGAACCATAGTTAACAGTGGCGAGAGAGCAATGAAAAGGATTTAAAGAGAAAATATCCCTATACGAAAGAGATATACCTAAACGTATAAGGCAACAGGATAATTCAGAACGTGTATACTACATAGTGAGTAAGGTCCTCAGTCTCAGTCATGTATTTCTAAGGGTGACATTAACATATTTTACTACACGGATAAATTAAAATAAACTACTGTATGAACATGTCTATTTCTACGAGTATTTATGTTGCCGTATAGATTGTGTAAAAATAAATATTTACACACTGCTGGTGTAATAGGAAGTTAATGACACAATAAAGATATTAAGGAATATGTACAAAAATCCATGCACCATTCTAAAGACGGCAACCCAACTCGTGCAAACAAATACGCAACAGATTTTTTTGTTGAAATTTTATTTTTAAGATTATTGTTATTGTGCGTTAAATTATTGTATTTGTAAATGGCTAAGTATGAATATTAAGCATCAATAATGTAATAAATAGACAGTCAAAAAATATTTTTTTTTCCAAGGAAGCATTTAGCAGAAAATTACTAGTAAACATAATATGTCCGATGATTTTTATGGCTGCAAAAACCAATTTCAATATAAACTTGGATATATAATGACTAGGGGGTGCATTTACATGCATTTATTATTGGAAAATATGTGCCAAAAATATGCTTCAATAAAATCAAAATGTGACCTAAAAATTTAAAAATATGCATTTATATTTTTGTGCAGAAACATAAAATAACTAACTATAGTTCGTTCAATGCCCAAAAACTACATAACAGAGTTCCCAGCAGTTAGGATTCTTTTAATTACACTGACAACAAAATTATAGTTTGTCTTCTGAGAAAACGATGGATATGTTAATTCTAATATCTTGGAATTAATATTTGTTTAACGTCATAATCTTTAAAGCGATTTGCCATTTAAAATCATTAAAATGTTGATCGTGCTGTAAAGTAGCATCCAACCTTAATTTTAATTTCGTAATAAATGACTATGAAGTGCGGTAACTGCGTATGTGATGTTACAAAATCTTTCGGTAACGAAATCTCTTACAAATCGGAATTACTATAAAAACAAATATGAATGTTTTTGATACAATTAATGAATTTTTGATACTTAAAAAAACGTTTTGAAGAAATATTTTTAAATGATAATTTTAATTACAGATATAGGATACTACTGCCAGTTTTTTGATGCTATTTCTGTAACAAATTTTAAAAAAATGGGTTTGTTGAGCCAATATATTGTCCATTGACGACAAAAAAATAATTTTTTATTGGTATAATATGCATATAATATGTAGTTTGAAGTAAAATATAATAAAATATGCATTATCAATGAAATATGCACTAATAAATCGATGCCATTTTACAGCAAAATGTGTGATTCGGATAGATAATTAGTCCACATGATATTTGAACGTTCAAGAAAATACATGCATTTGCATATAAATCCGCCTCCTAATTATGACATTATTGATTAAAATACTTTTTAAAGACTACCACATAACTTTGGAATTTTAATATTTTATTAACTATACAGTGCCTGTTTATATTTATTTATATTCTATAAGAGAGACAATGTAAAAAAAAGATATGCTCTATTTGGATACGTATAATTCTTTATAGGGACCAGGTAACTGTATCACTATCTCGTTTAAAATTGTATCAGAAATATAACTGATTTCCGACGTATTTATGTCATATCAAAAAAATCGAAAAACACATCTAAAAATTTAACAGAAAATATTTTTCTATCTTGAACTAATTATGTACATACATATGTATATCCAAAATAAAATGTTTCACACAATTGTGAATAATCAACATTTAGAAGAAATTTACTATAGTAAAAATTATATATGCGTAATTTTGAAAAACTAGGATATGTTATGCCATTATTGAGTTTTGTCACAGAACACAGTTGATGAGTTCCATAACAAAACGCAATGGCCTTAAAAATAGATTTGCTTTCGTCGGTTAACCGAAAATTGTTCTTTTTTAGAAAACCGATTTTTCGGTTAACTAACTTCGAAAAACCGCTTAAAACGGTTAACCATCATATGTATATGTGAAGAAAACATAAAATAGCTTTAAAATTTTTGGTTTTTAGTAGTCAGGAATGGTTAATATGATTGTATTTTGTAAAAATTTCAAAATTATTATCTCAATGGAATTCAGTAGAAATATGTTACTAAATATATAACACTTGTTTTAATTATTGGTTTATTCATTAAATTTCAACCAAAATATGTAAATCACAATTTTTTTAATAAAATACATATTTAATAATTTTAAAAATTTCTTATCACCTCGACTTTCTGATATGAAACAGAAAATATTCCAAGTCCCAAAAAAGGACATACAGTGGTGGCCACCAATTTAAGACAAATACTTGAATTTTTTTCATCAACTGAATTTTAAGTATGAAATTTATTATTAATGTTTCTAGTTTCTGAAAAATGTTTGGAAAAATCGTTAATACATATATAGACAAATATATGTTGATCCACCTCAGCGAACATCCGCTGTTAATAACATGATATGTCCGAAACTAATGGAACTAAAAATACGAAATTTGGTCCGAATATTTTATAATAATAAAAATATAATGATATAAATGTGAGAAAATATGTTTATTTAAAAAAAAAATTTTTGGTCAAGTTGTAGAAAAATCTTATGAGTTCGTGGTGAATATGTATGAATTGATACAGTCGAATACAACACACTTGTGTGTTAAAACAGTCCTCATGCATACATATTTCAGGAAATATTTGAAAAAAAAAATGACAATCACGTGGAATTTAGCAAACAATTTTTGTCTTAAATTCCTGGCCACCACTGTATAAGATGCAAACGCACTTCTTCTTAACTGTGATAATTATAAATCTCACCAAATAAATAATAAAATTTCATTATCAGATTTCAAAAATATTTCAAATCATGGATTATAGACCGTTTATTTCTGAAAGGAACACTAAGTTGACGAAATGATTAATAAAGTCAAATTTATTAAAAGAAGGTATGTACATAAAATTCAATTTAAAGTTTGGTTAAATCATCCCTGAGTTTATAATGAATCATTAGTATGATTTAGCTTAATTTCGAGAATTATGCGGAATTTAAATTTATAATAGTTTCATTGTGTGCAACTTATTCTGAAAAAGTTTTTAAGTAAACTCATCATCATCCTCTACTATTTAGAATCAATGTAATTCTTAAAAATATTAATCTAAAGAGGTTTGTATTGTTAATCAGCAGTTAAGGTTTCAAATCAGACCAATAATGTGTATACAATGAATATAAAAAATGCACCAACACATGAGATTTATTAATTCTAGTCCCAAATTATAAAAACCGGTTAACCGACTGATATAAACCGGATAAACCGGTTAACATAAAATCAACATTTTAAATTAACCGGTTCGCAAAAAACCGAGATTTCGAAGAAAAACCGATTTTTCGGTTAAACGGTTATCTGGTTTATAAACACTACTTTGGATTGAGAAAAAGTACTAGTTTATGCATATTTTACTCGCATTCCTGTTTAGAACATAGTTGTTTACACAACTTGTGCATGCAAAACTCTGGTTAAATAATTCAAAATGCACTTTAATAGTAAGATATTTTTCTCTATAAGATAAAATTTATTTCAAATGTATAGAAAATATTATTTAAATAGGGAATTTTTTTAAGATATTCCAAAAACATCCATTATTTACCCAATTTTACAACTTTCAACCGATTTCTTGCACGGATTATATTTATACGATTGCAATTAAATTTTGGAGTAATGAGAACAAAATAAGGCCCATCCAAAGCAAAACTATTTTTAAAGGGCATGTCTAATGTACATTAAGGTGCTATATAGCGGATTTATTTTTTGCAGATTCTTTTCATTCTTCACCCCCCAGTTTGGTGAATTTTGGTAAAAAAAATCATCCTGAAAAACTTTCAGTGCTATTAAGGGATAAATACTGTATATAAAATTTCATTAAAGTCGGCACAAAAATAGATAACATTTCGCTATCTTTCCATAAGAAATTCCAAATGTTGAAAAATTTGACCTTTTACCTTCACGATTTAATTATTGACGTTTTCCGATTTTAGTAAAACTTTCAGAGTATATTTCAAATTATCTATAATATTCTGATAGGTTTTACTTTAAATTCATAACAGTAAGAAAATTGAGCTCATTCGCCAAAATATGTCCAAATAATTTGTTTTTCTCGAAAGTCGCAAAATTTAAATCACAGGTACGGAAAAAACTGTACGAGGTATTGTCATACCTTTTTCATATTTTTATTTCCCATTATATCCTCAATAAATCTCAATGTAATGATCAATAAATTCTGGAATTTTTTAAAATAAAATTTTTGAAAATTTGAAAATGGAGATTTGAAATTGGCATTAAAAAAATTAAATTTTGAATATTCTACGAAGACAAATATTCAAATACAATTGAATATGGATATACATATGTTAAGTAAAAATTAGCTTTTATTTGAATATTTCTTAAAATATGTTAATTTTGTTGGTACATTTCTTGTTCTAGTAGCCTGAGACACGTTAATGCACTGGGGAATTTTTAATAACTTTAAATTTTTTTTAACCAATTATTGGTTTTTATATCTCATTACAATAACAATTACGTACACATTTCTATTCTTTTAAATTGAAATAAATTTTTATATTTATTAAAATCAACTATAACACATTTATTTTAATTGTATAAAATCTACTCATAAAACTTTAACAAAACAAAAACGTAAATAAAATAGGAATAGTTAATATTAATAGGAACAAAATTAATGTACAGTGGTGGCCAGCTATTTAAGACAAATGCTTGAATTTTTTTCATCAACTGAATTTTAAGTGCGATAGAGCCAAAACAAAAGGATCTAAGGGAATGAAATTTATTATTAATATTTCTAGTTTTTTTTTGCTTATATCGACAAAGATATGTGGAAATACGTTGACCCACCTCAGCGAACATCCGCTGGTAATAACATGATATGACCGAAACTAATGGAACTAAAAATACGAATATTTTATAATAAAATATAATGATATAAATGTTAGAAAATATGTTTATTTAAAAAAAAAATGTTGGTCATGTTGTAGAAAAATCGTATGTGTTCGTGGTGAAAATGTATGAATTGACACAGTTGAATAAAACACACTTGTGTGTTAAAACAGTCCCCATGCATACATATTTCAGGAAATCTTTGAGAAAATAATTGAGAATCACATGGAATTTAGCAATCAATTTTTTTCTTAATTACCTGGCCACCACTGTATGTATTATGTTTATTTGTTTGTGACTTATACCAGAATAAACCACCGGACCGATGCTTTTGACATTTGTTCTATATGTTCCCCTATATCTGGAAGGACAAATGGGCTATTTTGAAAATGTTATTATGGAATATCTGGTGAATTTTAACTGTAAAACTTCGGTATCTTATGCTCGTTAAAGATATTTTCGGAAGTGGGCCTTATATGGGAGCTGCGACTAATTATGGACCGATAACCATGAAATTTGGTTGTGTTATTAATGTCTATATGAAAATTATTTATGTTGCATTTTATGTGTATGACAATATTTTTAGGAGATTTATGCACGTTAAAGTGATTTTCGGAAGAGGGTCTTATATGGGAGTTATGACTAATTAAGGACCTATCATAATAAAATTTGGTGACATGAATTTCGTATGTATGTATAAAACTTATTTGGAGCAAAATTTGTGATGATACCTATATAAATTAATCATTTATGACAGATAAAGTCCAATTTAGAGAGGACATTTGTATGGGGACTAGGTGAAATAATGGACCGATTTCTGCCAGTCTCAATAGGCTCCGTCCTTGGGCCGGAAAAATTATATGTACCAAATTTTATCCTCCCCACTATGCTTGTGTAGGGCATAAAAACAAAACTTAGACTCTAATTTTAATGCATAAAGGAAACAAAATATATTAATTTATTCAGTTCTTTCCACCGTATTAGTATTTTAAAACAAATGAGGGAACCACAATCACAATTCAGCAATAAAATTATATGTGTTATTATTAGAGTGCTCCAAAAAAATTAAATTGCGAATTTTGACCGTCCGCCCATCTAGAATTGTTCTATGTATTGTAGAAACATGTTGTGTAAAATATTAGGATGATAGGATAACGTTAACTGGTGGCGCAACGACGCTTAAGTTTTGAGGTGCATTTACAAGGGAAAAAGACAGCAATTTTTTCAGTTTTTGTAAAAAATTTGCGACTAAATAATGACTTTTACAATTTAATTTAAAAGAATCGAAATGTGTACGTAATTGTCGTTATAATAAGATATAAAAGACAAAAATTGGTTAAAAAATGTTAAAGTTATTAAAAATCGCCAGGCCATTAACGCAATTAACCCTTAATACCACTTGGGGTAAAATTTTCTTAAATTTTGACCATACATTTATCAAAAGCAAAAATATTGTATTTATACCTGATTTTTGCTTTAATAACGTAATTAATATTTTATTGAGGACTTTTGAATAATAAAATTGACTTTAACCCTTTAGTGCACTTTCGATTTAATAAATTTTAAAAAATAATTTAAATGATTTAGTTTATTTAATTCTGAAAAACATTAAAGTTAGCACCATTGATATTGAATGTGTTTTTCGTGATTTTAAAAGATCAGGGTCATTTGTTCCCCAAGAGCTATTAAGGGTTAATTTCCATTTTTGTGATGTTATTGTAAATACTAGACTTCATGTTATATTTTTCTTAAGTTTCATCAAAATCGGCCCAAAAATATATAACATTTTGCTATCTTTCCATTAGAAATTCAAAATATTAAAAAATTTGACCATTGACCTTCACGATTAAGGGTTAAGGGTTAAGGAGACACGTTAATGTCCTGGCGATTTTTTTAATAACTTTAATTTTTTAACCAATTGCCTTTTATATCTTATTATAACGACAATTACGTATATATTTCGATTATTTTAAATTAAATGTAAAAGTCGTCATTTATTGGCAACATTTCTACAAAAACTGATAAAATTGCATTTTCCCCCTTGCCTGTACCTAGAAATTTTTTTTCGCCCATACAATCTTTCAGCACTCTAGTGTACCATATATTCAGTTATTTCAATCGTATTTTGTGATAGTAAATGGAACCGACAAAATCAAAATATCGGTGGTGGTGTCACGAAGAAGTTTTCTTAAAACGTCTTCGATATATAAATCGATATAATATCGATAATGTGTGTGTTTCCTTATCCACAGTAGGGCAGAATCAAAATATTTTGGAAATAAATCAACCAATTGGCATGAACAGGAGTACCAAACTAGTTTGCCAAAAATCAAAGATTTGAGTATATTCCAAAAGCCCTTACTACATAATCGGAACAATGATTTAGAAATGGATAATTTCTAAATTATTTCCGAAATATTTTGACTCTTCCCACATATGAACATACATATGTAGTAAAATTTATTACCTAAGGGAACTTCTGAAGTATCAACAATGAGCCTTTCAGAATTTACACAATATTAAGTATTCCAGATATTTGAAGTTAATATTTAGGTTTTGAAAACATTTCAAAATAATTCGTACGTTTTATCACAGTTTGATTGCCCTTGTACTTTAGGCAAAATCAAATGTTTATGTTACATTTTTCTTATAGCCATGAAAACTTTAAAAATTGTCATTAATATCAATTTATGACAAACTTTGTTAAACAAACAAATACATATGCATATAGATATTGTATGTGTGTATTGTATAATGAACAAGACTAGGGTATTCGAATTATTCGATTTTTCTCTTGTTCGAATAAAACGAATAATTCGAATAAGAGATTTTAACTTGTTCGAATAATTCGATCACACGTTTAAAATTAATCGAATTATTCGAATAATTTAAATTTTTTTTAATATTTTATTGTTGAAAAACAAAAAATAACGTTAAAGTTAACAATTCAAGTATTGATAATGGTAAAAAACATTCGAAAACAAAGTCCATCATTAAGTTTTCAACAGAAATATTATGCTCAGATTAACTCCCGAACAATCTACAAAACAATTGATTAGCAAACTCTTTAGTTTCCGTTTTGGAGCTATGATTTAAAAAATTTGAGCTAGTGGGACATGATCCTGAATTCAAATACAATATAAACGTATTAAAAACTTTTTTATGTAGTTCATTAATTCGGGTTTTAAATTGAGTAACTAATTCTTTAATTAATTAATTAATTATTCACTATTTCTAAATTATTTATAACAAATTGTATTATACCCTCAAGCTCTATCAACGTTACCGAATCTTTGCTTAATAAAGTGGTCTTGGGGAATTACACAATAAAGGGAATCTGTCCAAAGTTTGATACCATTGTCAGTGAACGTGGCTAACTTGAAGTCAGGCAGTGCACGCATTTACAAATACGCAAAAAGTTTATTATCATGTTAGACAAAGATCTTCAACGATGTTCAAAATAATGTATAAGACGAACTCCATGCTTTTCTTGCAGCAAAACGTTAGTTTGCAATATTTGTGTTTATCATTCGATTTATTAAATATTTTGCAACACTTACGTATGCGGTTAATAACATCACTTATATACATATATTTTAAGATCATGGCCTTCATCTCAACTCCACTTTAATCTAAGTTATTATTTGATATTTTATTCCGTACCTTTTATTTTCATTGGTTCAAGTCCTATGTTAAAAATTTTGAAAGATTTGTTTTTATAAATGTAAGTTCTTGTAGTAATATTTATATATTTATAGAAGTAGCTATCGGAACACTCATCTACAGTGATCGAAAGTCCCTTTGTCTTTAGTTATTTGTCGAATTTCAGCAACAAAACAATTTGTGTGAGTCATTATTGCTTATTTAAATTTGAAGTTATGAAAAATTTTAAGCAATTTAATAAATTTAAATATATATGAACATTTATTCGTTTTATTCGATTATTCTACATAAAATTGTTCGAATTATTCGTTATTCGAAAATGGTCATTTTTAAATTGTTCGAATAATTATTCGTAAGAAATTATTCGATTAATCGAACGATCATTAGTCGAATGAATACCCTAAACAAGACTAAGTAAATATTTACCTGTAAAAAATATTTTAAATTTCATAAGCCTCTGATGACTGTAATACAGTTGTAGCATTTACATTAATTTAGAAAGAAGTAGGATGTTCACAAAATATATGATGGAAATTATTCGATTAATTTGTCCTGAAATTTTTCTTTGATAAACAATATGTTTTGGGAAACAGTTGGTCGATTCACAAGGTCTCCTATAGGGTTGCCAGATTCAGATTTGCAAAAAGCTGGACATTGGGGTCTAAAAAGCTGGACAAATAAAAAAAAAACTGGACATTACAAAAATTACTGAGAAAATGTTAATTTTGGTTTTGTGTAAACAAATGTATTACACGGTGCTACAGTGAGAAAAAAACTTGGAAAACGACAAAACGTGGGTTATATGTACATTGCAAATTGTGTCAGAAAATTTCAGAACACTCTCAATTTCAGAAGTTATTCTAAAAACCCGTTTTAAGTGATGTTCGTCAACTTATCGACCATTCAGTTTTTATCTGATTTTAATTTTTTAACGGGTTTACAAAGAAAATTGATTACGCTTTAAAATGTCGTGCATTTTTTGATATATTTGTAAGATATAAGTATTGTTTTTGTTAAGAATATCTAAACAAAACAAAATTCATCAACATTTTTATTTAAGTGGCTTTTCATTGCTTATTTTGCTATGAAAGCTTATGCAAATTTATAGCAATGTATAAAGAAAATTTAGTTCTTAACAAAACATGGTTTTATTCAACTTTTCATTAATACGTTTTTTAGTAAAATAATTGTAGTTTTTAATTTACAAAATTTAGAAAATTTAAACCGATTTTAACAAGTAATGTCTCGTTTTTTTCTATATACAAATTTGTTTATAACATTGTACAAAAAAATAGTTTTTAATAGAAAATACATTTTATGTATACATTTTATGAAAGCTTAATTCTTTGCCTTTCCATAACTGTTTACAATTTTTCGGTCTAAAAATGTGTGAGTTAGAGGTACTAAAGTACTACGACCTATCGTAAAGCAGTTTTTTCAAATTAACTAAAAATTTTGAGGGTGTTTTAAAATCTTTGGGTCTACAACCCCCACTTGGTCGCTTTTCAAGTTCTTACAAAAAGTGTTTTTTTAGCAGTGTGTTAATATTTAGAAATTTAGAGTCACAATTAAATATTTTCATTTCATTCCTTAAAATTTATTTAACTAAACTTAAATTTGTTCGGTTAAGTCCGTCATATACAGTGGTGGCCAGGAATTTAAGACAAAAATTGTTTGCTAAATTCCATGTAATTGTCAATTATTTTTTCAAATATTTCCACAAATATGTATGCATGAGGACCGTTCAAGGACTGTGTCAATTCATACATATTCACCATGAACATCTAAAATTTTTCTACAACTTGACCAAAAAATTTTTTTTTTAAATAAACATTTTCTCACATTTATATCATTATAATTTTATTATTATAAAATTTTTCTACAACTTGACCAACAAATTTTTTTTTAAATAAACATATTTTCTCACATTTATATCATTATAATTTTATTATTATAAAATATTCAAATTTCGTATTTTTAGTTCCATTAGTTTCGGTCATATCATGTTATTAACAGCGGATGTTCGCTGATTTCCACATATCTTTGTCCATATATGTTTTACAGATTTTTCCAAACATTTTTCAGAAACTAGAAACATTAATAATAAATTTCATACCCTTAGAGGTCCTTTTATTTTGGCTCTATCGCACTTAAAATTCAGTTGATGAAAAAAATTCAAGTATTTGTCTTAAATTGGTGGCCACCACTGTACATATTTATATTATTAAATACTAAAAACACTGCGACTTTATTTCGTTTTTGAGCTTACGCATTTTGGCCAATTCCAAACCTAGAGGTTTGTAAACCATTTTGAAAATTTTTACAAACCTCCTATAAATTTTTTCATATTAATATTTTAGGTCGAATGACATTCGGTTTCTTTCTTTAGTATAAAGATTATTTAAAATAGAAAAAATCTTTCACAAATAGCACAAATATTACAATAAATAAAATGAAAATGAAAAGCTTTGCTTACTGGTATTAAAAATACGAAACATGCAGCTTTTCTTAAATTCTCGAATTCATTCGTTTCACCTTTGGTAAAAAAATAGGACCATATCATTTGACAAATCTCTTGGTATTTATTTATAAACTTCACGAATGCTGCAGTAATCAATATATATGTATTTTGGCGAAATTTTTGGCATACCACCACGTGATGGCCAATGTTATATATGTAATGAAAATCATTTTTTTAGGTCATTTGGAATCAAAAACATCACGCACCAACACCAATTTCTAAAATAAACCATTTCTTTTTTTCTCTGGAAAATTATATAAATAATTTCCCCATTTTTTGTTGCAAGTGTGAGGGATACTAAAATTATCTTTAGAACTATGTCCGCAGTTATTATTAATTATAAAAATAACTTAACGAAGGAATAAAATGTGTTGTATTTTAAAAAATTTTAAATATTTAATGTAAACTTTATTGCGTTTGGTGCGTGAACATGGTTTTTCATATTTTTTAATGCTCTATTCGACTATGCTATGCCAATTTGCATATTTGCAAAAAATGTCAATAGTTATATCCCTAATGTATAGTTTATCGTTATCTATTTCTTCAGATATTTCAAGGTTAAATTTAAAAATGCTATTTTTTAAAAAAACGATGTTCTAAATAGCTGACCGCTGTTTTTAAAAAGTTTTCTACGTCAGTCATAAAAGTTTTTTGTTCTTTAGGCGAAATTTTTTTCAAAATGCTGTGAACTTTGGAGCCAAAAAATTTGTCATTTATTCTACTTTTGCGGCTTATAAATAGCCTCATAAATAGCCAGTAGAAAAGTACGGTCATTATATCGAGCAACTGTACACGAGTTATTCCTAAAAGCAGTAAATTCCTGCATTATGTTTTGCATAAAATATAAATATGCTTCTGATAATCCTTAACTTTACATTCTTCTTCATTGACATCATTAACAGAAATTCCACACGACACGTATTCCCATAAAACATTTTGGTATTTATTTTTTCCTTTCTGCAAAAAATACATACACTTTTTTGCATAAGTTATTACTGTCTACTAATTAGTAGTAAGTAATTTTGTAGTAATAAATAATACAGATATTATTGTCGAAAATTTCAATATAGCTGGACAAATGAAATTTTAGCTTGAAACTGGACAGGCATTAAAAAAGCTGGACAATCCAGCCAAGTCCAGCCAGGCTGGCAACCCTAGTCTCCTATCATGTCATATTGTCACAATGCAATTATTCTTATTTGACTAATCAATCCGATGATATTAACAGATAATGATAATTGTTTTGTTTGCGAGAAAATCATCTGCTATTGTCGGTGCTTATTAAACCAACAAATTTTATTTTGTCTTATTTCTACATTTTTTTGAACGTTCTTCATCCCAATTTCTATTTTGGTTAAGTTGAAATATTAAGCCCGGAATTTACCACCGACCTAAAATAATACTACTCTGTATGCTGTGCCGAACGCCTAAGAGTTGGTTAAGCCGAGCCACCGAGTCGTGAAATATTAGGACAATTTTATATTAAAATAAAGTATGAAATTGTATCTCCTTGGTGGTTTTTTAAAGGGTATAAAAATAAGAATGACAAAATTACCGAGATATCAGTCGGAAAAAAGTAATATTCAAATAACATTGAATTAAATAAGTAATATTGGTATTTAAAATAATACCTCAAAAGAGTTTCAATTCATACGCATTCTATGTATACATATCCATTTGTTGGACTTCCTAATAACTGCAAATACATATAAATTTATATACTCACATACATATGTATGTATATCATTTCGATATATACACATTCACATTTAGATTAAAAACTAATTTTTCTTTTTCTGATACAAAATGAGGTTTGTTTCATTTAATCAAAACAAATCTTACAATACATTTGTTTTCTCGTACTTTTTGTATCCGAACAATTGTGTTTTTTTTGTGCCTTGAAAATTGGTATTTCTAATGCACACAAACCAACCAATATGCAAATGTACATTAGCAAATATGCCCAAAGACAAAGAAATACCTTAAAATTTTTAAAATGTATAAGATAAAAAAATGTAGTCTTTGTTAGTATTTACGAGTACTTGAACATAATGATGATGATGGAAAAAAATAATGAAGTCACATTCAGATATAAAGATGTACTTGAGATGCCACAATTTTCAATTTATTTTCAGAATATATATTTGGCATTTTCCAAATATATACTTATTTATCCATTTGAATGTAATTGCAGTAAATTATCTTTTTACTCTAGACCAATATAAATGAAGATGTATTATCCAGTAGAGCTATTCTCACATTATTCTTAAAAGTTTCGATCTAAAATTCGCTCCTATAAAGATATTACAAAAACATACCAATCAGAGTACAATGTTTGCCTACACAGAGAAAACAGATTCGTGCTAGCAACCGAATATGTTGCCAATCGAATGGTTCTATCTTAGTGACCAAATTTTACAGTTATGGCTACAGTATTTTGGAAGGGATAACTAAAGTTTGGTTGCTTCAACTGAAATTCTTCTTTATCAACTGACTTTCTATTGGTAGAACTGACAAATTCTATGTGTGCAACCGAATCATTCGATTGGCAACAAATTCGGTTGCTATCACGAATCTGTTTTCTCTGTGTATTAATTCCAGGACCATTAGGCCTTCTTTTTATATCCTCCACCACCATAAGTGGTGAATAAGGTATATATAAGTTTGTCATTCCGTGTGCAACATTGAGAAATACTCATCTGAGACCCAACAAAGTATATATATTATTGATCCTTATGAAATTCTAAGTCGATTGAGCCATGTCCGTCTGTCTGTCTGTGTAAAACACGCTCATGTCCAAAATAGACATACAAAATTGGTAAACTTGCAAGAAAAATGTTTATTGTTCTCCTAAGCAGTTTGGTATTGAAAATCAGCAAAATCGGTTTAGCAAACCCAGAATTATGAACCAAAATGTGAGACAACCTAACAAAAAACTTGATAATTTTAAAATAATTATTGTTATTTGAGCAAATATATTGCAGATAATACCATAACATTTAACACAAGTTATTTTTATGTTAAAAGGACTAACTCTGGTAAAAATTATAAGAATCGGTCCATGATTTCTCCTAGCCCCCATACATATTTTTTCCCAAAATATGGTTCTATGGTTTGTAAATGCCTACAAAATTGTAATATCCACACAAAATTCAGGAAAAATAAGTTTCGAGTTAAAAAAAATTACAACACCAAATTTTTTGTGGATCGTCCCATATTTGACCGTAACCCCCATATAAAGTTCATTTCCGAAAATTACTTAAATAAGCATAAATGTCTTATAAATATCGCTATTAAGTTGAAATTCGTCATAAATAGTCCCCATACACACCAAAATCGCTGTACCTAATTCTATGAAGATCGGCCGATAATTGGTTATAATTTATATATAATTTATATTTAGAAATCATACTACAGGATTTTGTGAATATCGGTCCATATTTGACCATAGCTCCCATATAAGGTCCACTTCCGAAAATCAGTTAAGTACTCATAAATCTCTTATAAATACCTTTAACATGCTAAAATTCATCACAAATAATACTCATATACATAGAAATCGCTGTACCAAATTTTACGCAGATTGACCGATAATTGGTCATAGCTCTATATAGACCTATATGGCCCATTTCCGAAAAAGATATTAACCCTAATAAATATTTAAAACAAATCGATATCAAAATAAAATTACGCACATATCAGTAATTTTTATCCAGCAATCATACTACTGGATTTTGTGAATATCGGTCCATATTTAACCATAGCTCCCATATAAGGTCCACTCCCGAAAATCACTAAAATCCTCATAAATTTCTTATAAATATAGTCATCAGGTTGAAATTCGAAACAAATTTGTTCAATATATACACAAATCTATATACCAAATTTTATGATAGGTCCATAATTGTTCATAGCCTCTATATAAGAACCACTTCCGGAAAACACATTAACTTGAACAAATATCCAAAATAATCTGTACTGAACCAAAATTTTACGCCGATCAGTAATTTGTATCCAAAAATCGTACTAAAAGATTTTTTAAATATTGGTCCATAATTCGGCATAGCACCCATATAAGGGCCACCCTTGTTAATAGCGTAGTTTATATGAAATTCTACAAAAATAGCCCTCAAATAGGTCATAGCTTCCATATATTGAACCAAAATAGTACACAGATCATACTACTGAATTTTGTGAATATCGGTCCATAATTGGCAACAGTTCATACATAAATACATAAAAATCACGTTAAAATATTTTATGACAATCGAATCATAATCATAATATAAATCCCATAAGCCAATATTTATACCCTACACCACCATAGTGGGGAGGGTATTATGCGTTTGTGCAGATGTTTGTAACGCCCAAAAATATTGGTCTAACACCCACCTTAAAGTATACCGATCGACTTAGAATCACTTTCTGAGTCGATTAAACGATGTCCGTCCGTCCGTCCGTCTGGTTGGCTGGCTGGCTGGCTGGCTGTCCATGTAAACCTTGTGCGCAGAGTACAGGTCGCAATTTTGAAGATATTTCGATCAAATTTGGTATATATTACTTTTTCGGCCCAAGGACCAAGCCTATTGAAACTGGCTGAAATCGGTCCATTATTTCACCTAGCCCCCATACAAATGTCCCCACGAAATTGGACTTTATCGGTCATAAATGTTTAATTTATCTATGTATCTACACAAATTTCGCTCCAAATAAGTTTTATATATACAAAATTCATGTCACCAAATTTTGTTACGATCGGTCCATAATTAGTCATAGCTCCCATATAGACCCACTTCCGAAAATCACTTTAACGTGCATAAATCACTTAAAAATGTTGGTATACACACAAAATTCAACATAAATAACTTTCATATAGACATAAATCACACGACCTAATTTGGTGGTGATCGGTCCATAATTGATCATAGCTCCCATATAAGGCCCCTTCGAAAAATCACTCAAAAATATAAATTATTGATATTTTAAAAGAAAAATATTTTTACTCATTTACTTGGTGTAGGGTATTATATGGTCGGGCTTGACCGACCATACTTTCTTACTTGTTTTAAATTTGTCTAAATATATTTGTATGCCCTTTTTTATACTCTGTTTCTTCACTTGAGGTTAAAAAGGAAAAATATTGTTCCAAACGTAATAACTAATTATTAAGTATATAAATTGTTAAATTTCAAACGTTCCAATAGGAATTTCAATTATAAATTGCTGAATTAGATACACTTTTTTGTACTTTTGAAATAAAATATTTTCTGCGTAAACTAGTATTTCTAACAATTGTTAAGTATATTATTTCAGCTGTTATACCATCATATTTAGGTGGAGGGTATATAAGATTCGGCACGGCCGAATATAGTACTATTACTTGTTTTATCAAAAAACCAAATGCTGAAAATTGGATAACATTAAATTTTAAAAAATGTTTAAATATAATATACTTGGGTATACCAAGATATGTATATTAGGATAACAGCAGATTTCTTTTTTTAGATTTCAAAGTGTGCCGGGTGGAATATTGTTTTGATCCAAATCAGATATATGCAAATTTTAATGTTATTAACTGCAACACTTACGTACGCGGTTAATAACATCACTTATATATATATTTTAAGATCATTGCCTTTGTCTATTTCAACGTAATCATTAGAAATGTCATCCTCAATCAGTGTTGCCAATTCTTGGTGAACAAAAAAGACTAAGGCCCTAATTTTGTAAATCACGTCACAAAGTGATATTTATATGGAAAGCAAAAACAAAATTTCAAAAATTTGTTTTTGTTTTATATGAGGGGCTTAGAGCACAAGGGGTTCAAGTGCCTTTTTTTCTCAAATTGAGTTAACATATGGAGTTAGTAGGTGAAGTTCAGAGAAGTTCATAGCACAAGAGTTGAACGTGGGATTCTCATCCGTTAGCGAGATATGGCAACCAATTCCAGCACTTGTCATTAAAATACCTGTTTCGGTTGTAGCACAAGGGGTACATGAGCAATTAAACCCCTTGTGCTCTAAGCTAATATTAAAATTCATTTTTCACATGGACTGATTTAGTGAATTCAGATGAGTGATCAGCTAAAATCTAGCGATTAATTCCATCACTTGTTATCAAAACTCCTTTGTGGATATACCTTTGTGGATTCAAATACCTTTGTGTATTCAAATACCTTTGTGGATTATTTTCCAAAAAAGAAAAAGTTACATAAAATAATGGAATCGAGTATATTAATAATTGTTGATTTTTTATTATTTATGGTGCGTAAAATCATTAAAAATAAGTGAATCTGAAAATAATATTGACGAATTTTCTGAATCTCATCATCTTATACAAAGATGATCTTATTAATGTGCAAGAAAACTTCACCAAACTAAATCTGAAAGCTCGAAATGTTGACCGAGTCGTGTAGTTACTACCACAACTTCCTCCAAAAAACAGCGTCAAAACAATAATATTCCAGAAATTCAAGAACCTACAGGATCTTCTTTGCTATATACCACCAATTTACCATGAATGGTTTAAAGCACTTCCTCACGATAGAATGGAATAAATTCCGGAAAGAATCGAATGTCAAGGTGAGGACGACTAAACAATGTAACAAAGAACCATAAAAGCTTTTCTTAATAAAATGTTAATAAAAAAAATTGAGTCTATGTGGTTTTCTTATAAGGTAATTCAGAACTTTGAAAAAAATTAAAGCACAAGGGGTATAAGTGCGACTTCCCTCACTTCAAAGGTAATTTTTGGGTATTTTTATATGTAAAATATGGTATTTTTTTATCGTGTTAGATTAAAATATATCTCAGGATCTCTATTAATTAAAATGCAATATTCCAGATAGCATCTAACATTTTTTATTGTAAATTAACTATATCCTCATTTTTCTCATTATTAAACATTAGTCACTTGAATCCCTTGTGCTCTAAAGACTAAAAAGTCCCTCCCTCTAAGCCCCTCATATATAAATTCTTAACCGAACAAACGCACCAAAATTCAAGCGTTGATTTGCCTTTCATAATTTGAAAATTTTGTATATAAAACAAAAAAACATTTTTTTTAAATTTTTTAAATTTTGTTTTTGCTTTCCATATAAATATCATTTTGGTGACGTGATTTACAAAATTAGGGCCTAAATACTTAGAAAAAAATGCTAAAAAAGGGCTAAAAAGTGGCTAAAAGGCTAATTAAAAAAATACATACATTTGACACAAAAACCAAATTAGAATGTTGCATTTCGCTATGTCGAATAGACAAACAAAAATGTATGAATATAAATGGAAGAAAATAAGAATATTTATTCCTGTATGTTGATCCGTAACTTTAAAATAACGTAGTATGTGCCCACACGTTTATCATATGCCGATGTTTTTAAAACCTCATATTTATCACCTGGCCTACAAAGTAATCCTTTGTGATAACTTCGAAGTCGATGGAGAACATTTTCATAAGTGAATATATGACAAATATGACCCTCAAGTATTCTAAAAATTATACACGTCGCCGGACAGAATTGATTTTCATTGACAAAAACATAAATTTTGCCATTAGTTAGTAAACATATCAAAATATTTGGTCAAAATAATAGAAATTACGGGTGTGGCATGCTGTAAAAATGTGGATGTTCAAGAAGTTATCTGTACATTAAAAAAATTCAAAAATATCTCAATCATTTCAAAAGTTAGAGAGTCATTGACGTTGAAACACAATTCAATATATAAGTTTTGATTTAGCAATAAAAATGGCTAAATGAAAATAAAAAAGGCTAAAGAAATGGCTAAAGGCTAAATTAATTTTTCTGTTGCTAAACAAGATTGAAAAGGGCTAAATTTAGCCAGAAAATGGCTAAATATCATTTTCGACGATCGTTTCAAAATCACATTCGCCATCACTTTCAACACCACTTTAAGCCAATTTAATATTTTGATTATTAATTGCGATTCTGCTAATATTTTGACAACATATGTTATTGTTTAGACGCTAAAATTTCAGTTTCGAAATCAATTCTAAAATCATTCATATTTTGAAATACTTGTTTTTAGAATTGTAAGTTCTTTCTGTAATATTTATATATTTATAGAAAGAGCTATTGGACAACTTTATCTTTAGTTATTTGTCGAATTTCAGAAACAATACAATTTTTGTAAGTCATTATTACTTATTTAAATTTAGAATTCTGAAAAATTTTAAGTGATTTAATAAATTTAAATATACATGTATGTACTAATCACAAAATTCCCAATTTTTTCCGTTTTTACCCCCTTGAATGTAAACTTTAGAAAACGTACTTTCTAAATACATAGTTTTGTGACTATAGTTAGCTAAATGAAAAATATTTTCCTTTTAAAAAAATATTCAATGTTTAAAAACTAAAGGAGCCAATTTGTCCCGTTTTTCAACTTTGTATCCCTTTCCGGTCTAAGTTATAAAACTATATAGCCCATTGATGCTTCGTTCCATATTTCAATAAAATAGGTTCAGCCGTTTAGTTTTGATAGTTTAACAAATAAAGGCACCAATTTTACTGGGTTTGAGATGAGAAACCATGTTTCACGACCAACAATAATAATTTAATAATCAGTGGGAGAATTTTATTAATAATATTTTTAAACATTTTTTATGTGTTAATTATTTTTTATTAATTCATAGAACTCTCAATCAGCGTATGATAAAATATTTATTACATATTAAATAATTAATAAAATACAATGAAATGAAAAAAAAAACAAATTTTATATCAATAAATTTTTATTGTTTAAATATTTTTTTAACGCAATTTGCAATGCCTTGCAGAATAAATTAAGTAAATATCAATGTTGATTAAAAAGTTGCAATCATATAAAACTTGCTATTCATAATAATTGGAAAAAAGTGTGAAAAATAAAAAAACAACACAATTGTAATAACATAAAAAAAGAATTGGTTAGGATATTTGGAGATCATTTGTTGCTATAAAATTAAATATTATTTCATAGAATTTTTCTAAAAACTTAGTTTTCAAAATAACTAATGCATTCAATAAGTCATCTGACATAAGATTTCTTATATTAGTAGCAAAGTTTCTTTTATCAATATAAAAAGTTTGAACAAATAAAAATCTTGTAAAGAAAAAAAAATCAAAAATTCCTGGTAAAATTCGGAAATTTTTTTTGAGTCCATTCAATAAAAAAGTTCCCTAAAGTATGCAGTACAAATTTAGATATTTTATTTGCATAAGAAATTTTAGATATTTTATTTGCATATAAGAACAGGCAGGTATGTGGGTTGGAGAAACTTGAAGAACTAAAATTAGTAAATGCTACCGGGCGAAGCTATTCAACTAGTTTTTTATAATAATAGTATATACACTGAATCAATTAAGTCTCCGTACAGATATACTCATAATATAAACTAGCTATTTATGGTCACTTTTCAATACATATTTAAACCTTTTTTGAATTCATTTTATAAAAAATCTTATAAACTAGAAATCAATATAAGAAACTACAAACATTTTCATTAAAAACATAAAAATTTACATAAATTCAATATTTGTACGAAAAGTATCACCAAAAAGTCTCCGTACAGTTAACCGTTTTAAGGCAAGGAATCCCAATATTAATCTTAATTGAATTTAATATGTAGTAGGTCCTCCTTTCTGAGCAATTGCAGCATTTTAATTGCTATACATGGAATGGACCAGCTTTGTTGTTGTCAGGGAATCTATTTTATACCACTCTTCCATTATAACGGCTTTTATCTGATCTTTACTCGTTATATTGTGCTGCCGAATCTTTCTTTCCAAGGGATCCCATAGATGCTCAATCGGGTTGAGATCAGGTGACTGAGCTGAGCGATTTAAGTGCTCAGGAACATTATAAATAAGTCATTCCTTTACTAATCTAGAGGTGTGTTTGGGATCGTTGTCTTGTTAGAAGCTATACAAACGTCACAAGCCTAATTTTTCAGAACTTTGTTTTAAGTTTTCTTTTAATATATTAAGGTATGCAAATTTATCCATCGTGTTTTCAACATAAATAAGATTTCCCACCCCAGATGAAGCCATCCAACCCCAAACAATAACGTTACCTCCTCCATGCTTTACGGTTAGCGTCAAATGCTTCAGATTCATTTCAGTATTTGGCTTTCTCCATAACATTTCTCTTCCATCAGAACCAAAAACATTCAATTTACTTTCATCGCTAAAAATAACTCGATCCCAAAATAAAAAATCTTTATCAATATGCTCTATAGAGTAATTCAATCTCTTTTTCATGTTCACTTTTCGAACAAGGGGCTTCTTACGGCTTATTCGACCATTGTATCCATTTAGTTTAAGAGCGTTTCTTACAGTTTGGTGGTTTGCCGTTAATTCATCACTAGTTTTCAAGTTTCCCTCAATTACACATGCGTCAATTTTTGGATTACCTTCTACAAATAGTACAATACTTCTCTCTAAGTGGTGGTCCATTTTTTTCTTGGATGGTCAGTTCTTTGTTTATTTGCCATTGTTCCGGTTTTTTTGAACTGTTGAATAACGTACTGAATAGAAGAGCGTGGTCTTTTAACAATATCCTTGATTTCGGTAAGATTTTTTCCTTCATTTTGCAAGTTAATAATAATTTTCTTTCTATCCATTAAAATTTGTTGTATAAAAAACAACAACCCTGCCAACAATTACTATCCAAAAAGTGCCCCAAACGTATCATCTTGAAGTTGAAATTCATCCAATATGATATCGCTTTCTTATCGTAATAGTGTCACAGTGCGGGAAAAAACCTACCTATTATTATATCTAAATTTATGTCTAAAAAGTGTCCAGAGAGAAGATAATGTTTAAAATTCTGCTTTTTGCATTAAAATTTAAATATTTTATTGCATTCCAGTTATGAAAACACTATGCATATACTTATTTACATTAAAAATAAATAAAATAATGATATAACTTAACTTAATATGACTTTAATTAAAAATTAGAGTATAAAAAATTATATAAAATATGTTTCACTAATTAGTTGGAATACGTATTTACATTTAAACAAAAAAAAATTCACTAGTTATTGCACTAACTCTATACCTTTAAAAAAAACTTTATTTATTGACACACTTTTAACAAACACTTCAATTACAAATATAATTTAAATTAATCACTAATTATTTAATAAAACTTTACTATTTAATTTGAACTTAAGTTAAAACACACACTTTTTATTTAACACAACCGATGATTTTAAAATTCATAAATATACTGAGTATTGTCATGTTCTTCTCATTTCTTTTAAAATGTAAACAGTAAAAAGTCTGTATTAATGTAATTTGTTATTGTAAAATTTGTCACTAACCAAAAATAATATTCTTTTGTATACTAAAATGGATCGTTTTTTTTATCATAATGTACTTTTTAATATTATCTATTAAGTTAATTTTTAGGTATCTTTGTTTGTAACTAAAATGTACTTTAAGATGAGCATAATTCGATAGTAATGCAATTTGTTTTTGTAAAAATTTTTTTATATGCTGAGTAACATTTTTGCGACACAAAGGAGACACATTTTAGTATACATATCGAAAATATAACTTCCAATTGCTGGCAGGGAACAACGCCAAACAAAACAAAGCACGAAAAAACAAAAACAAAATACGCAAAGCAATAAAACCAATACACATCCAAACATACGTTTTGTTGTATAAAAAACAACAACAACGCCAAACAAAACAAAACACCAAAAAAATACACAAAAAAAATCAAAATACGCAAAGCAATGAAAAAAAAAACAAGTAAGAGTGCTATATTCGGCTGTGCCGAATCTTATATACCCTTCACCAAATTATACTTCAAAATTTTAAATATTTTTAGGTAAACAAAATTTAATTTTTTTCCAGTTGTTTTTTGAATTTTTTGAAAAAAAAAATTTTTCGATTGTTATTTTAAATTTAAATTTTTTTTTTTAAATTTAAAAATTTTTTTTTTTTTAAATTTAAAATTTTTTTTTTTAAATTTAAAAATTTTTTTTTTTTTAAATTTAAAATTTTTTTTTTTAAATTTTAAAAATTTTTTTAAATTTTAAAATTTTTTTTTTGTTTTTAAAATTTTTTTTTTAAAAAAAAAAATTCGGGTTCAAAATTTTTTCCCGATTTTGACCCATTGTAGGTCCAACTTACTATGGTCTTATATAAGACGTTTGCAAATGTCTTTGAAATATCTATCATTAGATATCCATATTGTCTATATTAATGTCTTAGTAATCCAGATATAGGTAAAAAAATAGGTCAAAAATCGAGGTAGTCTTGGTTTTTTGCTCATATCTCAGCCATTTGTGGACCGATTTTGCTGATTTTAAATAGCAAAATTCTCGAAAGCATGTCTGACAGAATTATTGAAGATTTGGATCCCGAAGATATCTGGGGTCTTCAGAAAACTGATTTCAACAGACAGACAGACAGACAGACGGACGGACAGACAGACAGACAGACAGACAGACAGACAGACAGACAGACAGACAGACAGACAGACAGACAGACAGACAGACAGACAGACAGACAGACAGACAGACAGACAGACAGACAGACAGACAGACAGACAGACAGACAGACAGACAGACAGACAGACAGACAGACAGACAGACAGACAGACAGACAGACAGACAGACAGACAGACAGACAGACAGACAGACAGACAGACAGACAGACAGACAGACAGACAGACAGACAGACAGACAGACAGACAGACAGACAGACAGACAGACAGACAGACAGACAGACAGACAGACAGACAGACAGACAGACAGACAGACAGACAGACAGACAGACAGACAGACAGACAGACAGACATGGCTTAATCGACTCCGCTATCTATAAGGATCCAGAATATATATACTTTATAGGGTCGGAAATGAAAAATGTAGAAATTACAAACGGAATGACAAACTTATATATACCCTTCTCACGAAGCTGAAGGGTATAAAAATACGCAAAGCAATGAAACCAACGCAAAGCAGTGAAACCAACAAACATCCTTCACCATCTCATGAAGGGTATAAAAATAACATACCGAAATTTTACAGTATCAGAAAACTATTCTAAACAATTAAACATTATCAGCCATATGCATAAACATTTACAAAAGTTTATAAACCAATTATAGGAAAATTTTCATAAAGTTGTATTCATAAACGATTAATAGCTTAAAATACCTTTGATAAACAATTGTTAAATGTAAAAATTTTATAGTAGGTTCCACCCTACTTTAAGGAATTCTTTTTGCTTTTTATCTTAAAAATTTAATAGGAATAATGTTAATGATAAGTGTCGAAGATTTTCCAAAAAAAAAAAAAATATTAAAAATATATTAGGTGAGAATAATATATTGTTACGTTTTAACCTTTTCAAAACGCTGGTTTATTTCCTTTAAATAAACCGGATACTTTTGATTGCAAATAAAATCCGTTTAGTAGTTTAAAAATTGTATAAATTCTCAGAAATACAGACACAATTTATAATGTACACGAATTTACTTGAAAAACACAACACACTTTAAGGCACTTAGTTGATGTTTATTCGAAAAGCGTCTCTGATAAACTCACTCACGACTGCAACCTCTGCCACTATTTATAACACTGCATTACCATCTAGAAAGCTCTTTAACTGTCTAGAGGTTTCTAATACATACGCCATCTGTGGTGTACTTTCTACAATGTTCTTTAACTGAATATTCGAAATCGAATACAGCGTTGCCAACTTACGATCAAATCAACTGAAAGCTTTTATTTAATAATGCCCACAGATATGTTACAGTTCTACAGCACTGTTATTTGAAAGCATTATGCTACTTTTAAATCAGCCGTTAAAATCATTATATTTGAATTCAAGTACAATTTCGTAACAATATTTTTATTCCTTGGCCTCTAAATTTTTAGCAGAGTTACTGTCGGAAACTTTTTGAACTTTGTATGTTTTTAAACCTGCATTGGCTTTAACTTTTCATACCAAATAGTCCAAGTATTTAGCTAACCGGATGTGTTGGGAGCTCTTTTGGGAGCTTCCCATTTATTGGCTTTAGAAACATCATGTGGACCATTCCTTCTACCTGAACCAGGTTTTCTATCAACGAACAAGTTCTCCCGATACTGTAACATTGGAATCTGTAAGTTTTTATAAAAAGTTTAGCTTAATTTTTTATTTTTTTTCGTAATTTTTCAAATTCAACAATAGTTATTTTAGACAAAAGATAATTTTATATAGACAAAAGTGAGACATTACTTGTTAAAATCGGTTTATATTTGCAAAAGTTATTAAATTTTTTCCAACTTTCGAACTCGAAAAAATTTATATTGTAAATTAAAAAATTTACAAATATTTTTTTTGTATAGTTTTGTGATTTTATACCCTCCACCACATAATCTGAGACCCAACAAAGTATATAAATTATGAAATTCTCGATTGAGCCATGTCCATCTGTATGTCTGTGTAAAACACGCTCACGTCCAAAATAGACAAACAAAATTGGTAGACTTGCGAAAAAAATGTTAACTGTTCTCCTAAGCAGTTTGGTATTGAAAATCAGCAAAATCGGTTTAGTGGAACCAGAGTTATGAAACAAAATGTGAGACAACCTAAAACTTGATAATTTTAAATAGTTTTTGTTATTTGTGCAAATATATTGCAGATAATACCATACAATTTTACACACGTTAGTTTTATGTTAAAAGGACTAACTCTGGTAAAAATTATAAAATCGGTCCATGATTTCTTCTAGCCCCCATACAAATTTCTTCCCGAAATATGGTTCCATGGTCTGTAAATGCTAGGGTATTCAATCGATTAACCGTTAATCGGTTAATTTTGGACGGTTAACTGTTCGAATAATTTAAAATTGCCGATTTTCAAATAACAAATAAACCGATTAATTTGTATCGATTAACCGATTAACCGAAATTACTTTTTTTGGACTTTAAAAAATAGTTTTGTATTTATTTTCCCCTTTAAATTCAAATACAAATTTCAAATTAAAATTAGATATTTTTTGAACATCCAATAAACATGATTAGTGAGTATGTATAACAACTAACATATTTAATTTACATGTCTTTGAAATTTTGTTTGTATTTAAATGTATAGACGAAACTTTTTTTTGAAATGAGTCTTTTATCATAACTAAACGAAACTATTAAATTAATCAAAATCTAAAACAATCCAAAAAGGAATATTCTTGATCATGCTTTTGACTTCACCAACATATACAATCAGCGAAAGAGTTTTTTTCCAAGAAAAGTTTTATTAAATCTAAAGAAAAAAATCTTTTAATTATATGCTTTTTATAAAAAAAATTATTTCAGAAGATCTCACTAAAACCCTAAACAACTCATTTGCTGCAACAACGTCATAAAGACGTTTCGAGAAAAACGCCTTTGAATTTTTTATGACATTTTACTATTTTTTAAATAAATTTTCAACAAATCATGCGATTTCAGAAATATAAATAGTAGATGTTAATATCTTCCTAATCTGTATTTAACCCAAATTTTTACTTATCAAATATACGAGAAAACATGAATTTTAATGTTGATGTTTACAACAAAAAAACACTCTCACACAAAAAATAATTGACTTTTTTGAAAACTGATAAAACTATATGAAAGGTTCAAAAAACATGCATGTTGAGTTATGACGTTGTTGCAGCAAATAGGCGATATGTTTATAAAAATTATCTCGAATACCTTATTTGCTGTTTTTTATGTTTTTGTACACAAAATTCGTTGTTGTATTTTCAATTTAAATTAGAAATTATTTGGTTAATCGAATAATTTTAAATTAACCGAATAAATCTAAACCCGATTAATTATTTTCTCGATTAACCGATTAAACCAGAAGCCCGATTAATTGAATACCCTAGTAAACGTCTACGAAATTGCAGTAACCACACAAAATTCAGGAAAAATAAGTTTCGTGCTTAAAAAATAAACACCAAATTTTTTGTGGATCGGCCCATATTTGACCATAGCCCCCTTATAAAGTTCAGTTCCAAAAATCACTTAAACAAGCATAAATGTCTTATAAATATAGCTATTAAGTTTATATTCATCATAAATAGTCCCCGTCTATACCAAAATCTATAAACCTAATTCTATGAAGATCGGCCGATAATTGGTTACAAGCTCCCATATAAGGACCACTTCCGAAAAACACATTAACCTACATAAATATCTAAAAAATATCAATATCAAAACAAAATTTTACACAAATCTCTAATTTATATTTAGAAATCATACCTAGGGTTTTTATCCCGGGAATTCCCGGTAGAATTCGTTATTTATAGAATTTATTTCTTATTGAATCATTCTAATTTCTTTAAATTTCTTCTTCATATCCATAACAAAATAGCTTCAAAAATTTATTAAATGATTAAATTTTTCTTCAATTAAAATCTAAAACCTTTTTGTAAAAGGTTTAAGACATTTTTTTCAATTAATTTTGTAAATGATTTAATTAACAAAAATTTAATCATTCAAAGTTTGAATAAATTCTGTTATTAATTAACTTTAAAATTAATTCAGGTTAAAAAAGGCTTTGGAATGAATCTAAAAAATTAAATATTAGGAATGGATTTATGGAATGAAAGGCTGAAATTTTTTAATTACGTATTAAGATTTTAGTGAATTAAGCTCACATTTTATTAATTAATTCGAAGCTCTGATATTAAATAATTATAACACTAAGTTTTTATATGAAATTTTGCTATAATATTCCTAATTTACAGTATCATTATATATGTATTTCGGGAATAACCAGGGAATGTAGAAAAAAATTTCTCGATTCCCGGGAATCAAAAAAGGTCGGGAAATTAAAAACCCTAATCATACCACTGGATTTTGTTAATATCGGTCCATATTTAACCATAGATCCCATATAAGGTCCACATCCGAAAATCAGTTAAGTACTCATAAATCTCTTATAAATACCTTTATCATGCTAAAATTCAACACAAATAATACTCATATACATAGAAATTACTGTACCAAATTTTACGCAGATTGGCCGATAATTGGTCAAAGCTCCCCTATATGGCCCATTTCCGAAAAGATATTAAAACAAATCGATATCAAAATGAAATTACGCACAGATCCAGCAATCATACTACTGGATTTTGTTAATATCGGTCCATATTTAACCATAGCACCCATATAAGGTTCACTTCCAAAAATCACTAAAATCCTCATAAATTTTTTACAAATATAGTTATCAGGTTGAAATTCGAAACAAATTTGTTCAATATATTCAAAAATCGATGTACCAAATGTTACGATGAATAATATCTTCCGGAAAACACATTAACCTGCACAAATATCCCAAATAATCTGTACTGAATCAAAATTTTACATCAATCAGTAATTTGTATCCAAGAATCGTACTACAAGATTTTTTTAAAAATTGGTCCATATAAGGGCCACTCTTGTTAATAGCGTTGTTTGTATTAAATTCTACAAAAATAGCCCTCAAATACTTGAGCCCATAATAGGTCACAGCTTTCATATATTGAACCAAAATAGTACACAGAACAGTAATTTGTATTCAAAAATAATACTACTGAATTTTGTGTATATAGGTCCATATTTGGCCACAGCTCCCATATAAATACATAATAATCACGTTAAAATATTTTAACGCTTTTTATACCCTACACCACCATAGTGGGGAGGGTATTATGCGTTTGTGCAGATGTTTGTAACGCCCAAAAATATTAGTCTAACGCCCACCTTAAAGTATACCGATCGACTTAGAATCACTTTCTGAGTCGATTTATTATTTCACCTAGCCCCCATACAAATGTCCTTCCGAAATTGGACTTTATCGGTCATAAATGATTAATTTATATATTTATCTCCAACATACACATTCATAATTAATTATTTTATGTTTCTGCACAAAAAATAAGTGCATATTTTTTTGAAGCATATTTTCCAATAATAAATGCATGATAATCCGCCCCTACTTATAACTTACAAATGTATCAAAAACCGAACTGGCTGAGTTACAGGTCGATAAGTTGACAAACATCACTGAAAACGGGTTTTTTCGAATAACTTCTGAAGTTATGTACTCAGCAAGATCAAGTTTTCCAAGTTTTTTTTTCCATCGTAGCACCGTGTTATTGTTAAATTCGAGAGTCTTTAAGCTTTGTCTGAGTAATTTTCTTATATATATTTTTACGATGTTTGAAAAAATGCCCCAAAATAAGGAAATGCAAAAAGGCCCCAACAATTTTTTAAATTTTACTTTAGGGCTATTTTTCATTTCTTAAAAAAAACAATATTTTTTAATAACTTATTTACAAGAAAGGCATTATTAAAAATTATAATATAAATACTTAAATTATTTTTTAAATATCATGGACATTATGTCCCTCCAAAAGTGTTATTGTATCCATGGACTTTACGACACATTACACAGTACAACATTTTTCAGTTCATTGCTTTGGGACTCAATTCTGACATTTGCATGTGAAAGTAGCCCCAAAAATAAGAACTTCTGCATCATTAGTTTTGTCAAGTTGGCTGCCGTATTAATTTAATGGCCATACGAATTTTTTTTCCTCAAGGTGGATTTTTATCACTTTTTCTATATTTTAGCACGGTTATATCTCGTATACCGTACGGAATATCTCTTTTGTGGCTGAAGCAAAGTTGTAGATATTGAATAGTAGAAAAAAAGTACGGAACATACCTACCCGAAAAAGATGCATCCAGTGCCTTAAAAATCGCCAAAATGCCCATTTTTTATATTTTTTAACCAATTTTTCACCTTTTTTGCTCAATAGCTGGATTACAAATGCAATTATGGACTGATCACCATGAAATTAGGTCGTGTGATTTGTGTCTATATAAAAGTTATTTATCATGAATTTTGTATGTATACCATAATTTTTTACAGATTTATGCACTTTAAAGTGATTTTCGGAAGCGTGTCTTTTATGTGAGCTATGACTAATTATGGACCGATCATAAACAAATTCGGTACATATAATTTGTTCGGCCCAAGGACGAAAACTGTTGAAATTGGCTGAAATCGGTTCATTATATCACCTAGCCCCCATACAAATGTCCTCCCGAAATTGGACTTTATCGGTCATAAATGTTTAATTTATATATGTATATTAGAGTGCTCCAAAAAAATAAAATTGCGAATTTTGACCGTCCCCCCGTCTAGAATTGTTCTATGTATTGTAGAAACACATTGTGTAAAATATTAGGATGATAGGATAACGTTAACTGGTGGCGCAACGACGCTGAAGTTTTGAGGTGCGTTTACAAGGGGCAAATATGCAATTTTTTCAGTTTTTGTAAAAATTTTGCCATTAAATAATGACTTTTACAATTTAATTTAAAAAAATCGAAATGTGTACGTAATTGTCGTTATAATAAGATATAAAAGACAAAAATTGGTGAAAAAATGTTAAAGTTATTAAAAAATCGCCAGGCCATTAACGTGTCTCAGGCCACTAGAACAAGAAATTTATGAACAAAATTAACATATTTTGAGAAATATTAAAATAAAAGCTTATTTTTACTTAAAATATATCCATATTTACTTGTATATGAGTTTTTGTCCTCGTAGGATACCGTTAACCTATTCGCAGGTATGACCAAAAAAATTAAATTTTTTTAACGGCAGTTTCAAAACTCCAATTTAAAATTTTTCAAAATTTTGTTAAACAAATTTCAGAATTTTTTGATCATCACATGGGGATTTATTGACAACATAATAGGGAATAAAAATGTGAAAAAACTATGTCAATACCTCCTATAGTTTTTCCGTACCTGCGATATAAATTTTGCGATTTTCGAGAAAAACTAATTTTTTGGCCATATTTTGGGGAATGACCAGAATTTCATTACTGTAATGATTTTTAAGTAAAAGCTATTCAGAATAATATAGTCCAGGTAATTTTTAATATAGTCTGAAAGTTTTACTAAAATCGGAAAACTTTAACCCTTAAATCGTGAAGGTCAAAGGTAAATTTTTTCAATATTTGGAATTCCTCATGGAAAGATAGCGAAATATATATTTTTGGGCCGATTTTGATGAAACTTAAGAAAAATATAAAATGAAGTCTAGTATTCACAATAACAGTACAAAAATGGAAATTAACGCTTAAGAGTACTTTAATTTTTTTGGTCATACCTGCGAATAGGTTAACGGTATCCTACGAGGGCAAAAACTCATATACAAGTAAATATGGATATATTTTAAGTAAAAATAAGCTTTTATTTTAATTTTTCTCAAAATATGTTAATTTCGTTCATAAATTTCTTGTTCTAGTGGCCTGAGACACGGTAATGGCCTGGCGATTTTTTAATAACTTTAACATTTTTTCACCAATTTTTGTCTTTTATATCTTATTATAACGACAATTACGTACACATTTCGATTCTTTTAAATTAAATTGTAAAAGTCATTATTTAATGGCAAAATTTTTACAAAAACTGAAAAAATTGCATATTTTCCCCTTGTAAATGCACCTCAAAACTTCAGCGTCGTTGACCCACAAGTTAACGTTATCCTATCATCCTAATATTTTACACAACGTGTTTCTACAATACATAGAACAATTCTAGAGGGGGGGACGGCCTGTACCTAGAAAGTTTTTTTCGTCCATACAATCTTGGAGCACTCTAATGTATATACACAAATTTCGCTCCAAATAAGTTTTATATATACAAAATTCATGTCAAAAAATTTTATTATGATCGGTCCATAATTATTCATAGCTCCCATATAAGACCAGCTTCCGAAAATCACTTAAAAGTGAATAAATCTGTTAAAAATTATGGTATACATACAAAATTCATGATAAATAACTTTTATATAGACACAAATCACACGACCTAATTTCATGGTGATCAGTCCATAATTGGATTTGTAATCCAGCTATTGAGCAAAAAAGGTGAAAAATTGGTAAAAAATTTAAAAAAAAAATTGGCATTTTTGCGATTTTTAAGGCACTGGATGCACCTTTTTCGGGTAGGTATGTTCCGCACTTTTTTTTCTACTATTCAATATCTACAACTTTGCTTCAGCCACAAAAGAGATATTTCGTACGGTATACGAGATATAACCGTGTTAAAATATAGAAAAAGTGATAAAAATCCACCTTGAGGAAAAAAAATTCGTATGGCCATTAAATTAATACGGCAGCCAACTTGACAAAACTAATGATGCAGAAGTTCTTATTTTTGGGGCTACTTTCACGTGCAATTGTCAGAATTGAGTCCCAAAATAATGTGTTGTACTGTGTTATGCATGAACATTATGACACTACACAAAATTTCATAATGCCCATAGACCTTTTTGAGTGTTATAACGTCCATGGAAATTATGTCAATGGACACTTTGACATGCCACCTTTTTTGTTTATACTTATTTTTTAAATTCGACGTTTTTTTTAAAGAATTGTTCACTTAATTTATAAAATGTTTACTTTAACTTTTTTGGAATAAACAATTCTCAAAACTTTAAATTGGAACTTGTTCATTGGTGGCCAAAACTATTTTTGGGGTGAAATTTCATTTACATATTTGGGCCAATTTTTCATAAAGAAGAATTACCCCAGCATTAGGGGTCATCTTTCATTTCAGCATTGGGGTAATTCTTCATAATTTTGGGGTGATATTTCACCATCACTTTCAATATCACATTATCTGAGTTACCATTTAGATTAGTTACAAAACGTCATTTGCAAAGCAACTTTAAAAATTTAGTACATATAATTTTAAATTTTTCCAAAAAAAAAAAATCACATTTAAGTACAAATAAAAACTAAAATACAACCAAAAACATCAAGCAGATTACTAATTTAATCTCTTTGCAAAGTAAAAAAAAAAATATTTGATGCAATTGAGTTTGTTCATCAGTTTATGAGAAACAACAAACTTTACAAAAAGCTGATCGGCATTTCATTATTTCTAAGAACTTTTACGATTTATAAACAAAATTCAAGAAATATTTTATGTCTTATGCGACTATATAATTCAGTATAAAAAATAATTTGAAGTAAAAAAGAAAATTAAAAGATCTTTGATAAACTTTTGGAAATTAGGTTTTTTTCATCGTTTAGAGTTTTTGTTATTACAAAAATATGAAAAACAAACATTTGCTGGCAGTAACTCGCACCATCAACAACTTACCACTGACTCTGGTCACAAATATAAAAAAAATTAAATCCTTAATGTAAATCTGGATGTTTGTATTGCAAACTAAGTATCTTGGAATAATAAATACAAATATATAAACCACTAGAAACATGGATAAACATACAGACTTACTAAAAAGAGCAGACTGAAAATTATGTTTGTGAAAAGATTATATATTTATTTAGTTTGATATTGTACTCCATTCAAGATTTCTCTGTTTCTTATTTAATTAAACTGGATAAATTGCGGAAAGCTCAAATTTATTGTTCAACTCTGAAACAAGTACATATGTTTTACAACTTCATGTGTAATCTCGTAGATTTCCAAAGAACTTCTCAGATGTTTCTCCGACACAAATAGATTTTTAAGGATACGTGTACTTTTAAAAGTGATTTTTATTTTGGGTTTCTTACTATTTTTGTGAGTTTTTGTTTTACTTTTCCTCCTTCCTTTGTTTTTCAAAACTACGAATGAAAATCTTTATGTATGTTTGTGTGTACATTTGAGTGTTTGAATTTTTAAGAAATACAAACACAAAATTTATTGTTGTCCTGTCCATCATCAGGAAAACAATTTTAAAAATTGTAATTTCCGTTATGCTATACGGACGAATGGATAATGTACATCAACAATAATAATAATAACAACAGCAACAACATTTCATACATTTGTGTTGCTTTAATATTAAAATAAACAAAAGCAACAGCAACAGCAACAACATCAAAAATAAAACACTAGCAGCGCTACAATCAACAGCATAACAAAATCAACAACTCAAAAAGTTCGACATGCATTTGAGTTGTTCCTTACTTACAGTTATTTTCTATTTCTATTTGATTCAGTTACTTTCATTCTATAAATATGTAGATGGAAGTAAGGATGTGTATAGATTTTATTTTTTTGCTATATTCAGCAAACATTTATCGACATCCCTAACACAAACACACACATTGTAGTCATTATTATTGAGTTAGTTGCCAATACTTACATATATGTAACAAGTTTATCGACATCTAAAATAACAAATCATAAATAAGACTGGCAACAGAAGGTATTATTAAAGTTTGTGATGTAAGTAAATATCTACATATGTATGTTTGTATGTTTATCCAATAGGGTGACCTCTATATTGGACTTTCGTCAAATATAGAGAAATTGCTAGCATATCCCAAACTTTATATTTTCAAAATTTTTTAAACGAAATTTCCAAAAATATAAAAAATGATTTTGATTCTAATAAATGCTAAATGAGAATTACAAATATTACCGCTTGTACCTATTATGTATAGGTTAGCGTGGGGACCCTTTTTAAATTAGCTGATTTCAAGGAAATTAAGTTTTTGTTGATTTCACCTAGCCCCGGAATACTGTTTGAGCAGTCATAAATAAGTTGATGAATACTGATAAAAATTTGCACAAATAAGTTTTAAGTACCTTGAAACTATACTTTAAATTATGGCGAAAACCGGGATACAGTACAAGGTCCCCTCAGAAACTTGAACATTCATAATAATTGTCTTATAATAACACAATTGGATCAATTTTGGTAGGTTAAATATTCGATAAATTTAAAATTGCCGATTTTCAAATAACAAATAAACCGATTAATTTGTGTCGATTAATCGATTAACCGTAATTTCTTTTTTTGCACTTAAATTTTTCCATTTTAATTCAAATACAAATGTCAAAGTAAAATTACATTTTTTTCGAACATCCAAGAAACATACCAACAGTTCAGATTTAACCTATCATTTAAGGTGACAACTACTTACTAGCTACGTGACTAGTTATTTTAACACGTGTATGGCCCTTTTTGATTATAATGAGACTGTCTGATAGCTAGTCCAAAGTAATCAACGCTTTGGATTCACATACTGAATACATAGAGTCAGTTACCATATTAGCTACCTAACTGGTTACTTCATCAGCTACAGAACTAGATGTATTAACATGAAATACTCATAAAATAAATGTTAAAAGTGACTACAATCTAAATTACTTAGAGATACTTAAGTGATAATTGTCTTCTCGCTAGATTACCAATTGACTTTTCTCTGCACTACAAAGAGCACATTTGTACGTGTACGTGTCAAATAGGGTAGCTAGATTTGGAACTCGGAAATTAAAGAAAAAACAGTACGCTTTTACAAAAACATAACAATTTATTAAATTCATAACATTTTAATGTATTAATTAAAAAAAAAACAATTAAAAAATGAGATCATAGCAATATTATGATTGTTTTTGCATAGTGGCCAGAGTAAATTTATTTCAAATGTACATAAATATCTGCTATTTCAAAAATAAATATTAAAATATTTTCACATACTTTTACTAGTAAAATGCATTTTAGATCGATCATTCGTTATTTGTATATTTACATACAGTGAGCCTCAAAAGTGAGTATACACAAAAAATTATATGATTTTTTTTAAGATAATGAAAATTCTAAAATTTATCTATCGATTAAAATTTAAAAGTTTCGGTTTGTTGGAGAATGGATTGAATTATTGATTCTGTTGTAAAAAAAAGATTTAAGTAGGACTATAATGATTTTCATGATTTTAAAAAAATCCAAAAATTCGCTGGTGTTTACTCACTTTTGGGGCTCACTGTATATCGCACTGGTTCCTCTAAAGAGAGTCAACTCAAAATTTTTAAGTTTTCGCTTTTTGCAAGAAATCGATGTACAGTGGCAATATCTATCCACTGTAAAAATCTTACATCACTTTCTCTACAATTTCGACAAAAAATTCAGTTGTATCCATCTTCAACTCTCATTGTAATGTATTAAAAAAATGGTTTTTGCCTCTATTGAAAGTATAAAAAAATTATTTGTACAATTTTTAATTTACAAGGTAAATTTTTTCGAATTTTTTTAGAAAAAGTTTAATAACTTTTGCAAATATAAACCGATTGTAACAAGTAAAGTCTCATTTTTGTCTATATAAAAATTATTTAAAACAATTAGCAAATAAATACGTTCTTATAGAAAAAAATTAAAATAACTATTGTTGAATTTGAAAAATTACTAAAAAAATGCGGAACCTTTTATAAAAACTTACATAATTTCATGAAATATGCTGACATTTATGAACGACTAATTCGATGCCTCTCCATAATTGTTTAAAATTTTGAAATCGGTCTAAAAATATGTGAGCTAGAAGTACTACAGTACCATTACTTTTATACAAATACTCAAAAAAATCAAAAAATGTATTTTTAACCGTTCATAATTTTTTTTTTAATAATTCGATTTTTATGATTAACAATTAGGGCTTGGGGTTTCCCGGATAATTTAATTCCCCGGGAAACGGGAATGAAAAATTTCATTGTTTTTAACTAGAAAAATAAGTAAAAAAGAAAATTATTTTATAAAATTGTATCATTTTATTAAAAAAACAAGTAAGAGTGCTATATTCGGCTGTGCCTTATATACCCTTCACCAAATTATACTTCAAAATTTTAAATATTTTTAGGTAAACAAAATTTAATTTTTTTTTAGTTGTTTTTTTCATTTTTTTGAAAAAAAATTTTACGATTGTCATTTTTTTTTTTAAATTTTAAAAAAAATTTTTTTGGTTTTTGAAATTTTTTTTTTTTAAAAAAAAAATTCGGGTTAAAAATTTTTTTCCCGATTTTGACATATTGTAGGTCCAACTTACTATGGTCTTATATACGTCGTTGCAAATGTCTTTGAAATATCTATCATTAGATATCCATATTGTCTATATTAATGTCTTAGTAATCCAGATATAGGTCAAAAATAGGTCAAAAATCGAGGTTGTCTTGGTTTTTTCCTCATATCTCAGCCATTTGTGGACCGATTTTGCTGATTTTAAATAGCAAAATTCTCGAAAGCATGTCTGACAGAATTATTGAAGATTTTTATCCCGAAGATATCTGGGGTCTTCAGAAAACTGATTTCAACAGACAGACGGACGGACAGACAGACAGACGGACATGGCTTAATCGACTCCGCTATCTATAAGGATCCAGAATATATATACTTTATAGGGTCGGAAATGAAAAATGTAGAAATTACAAACGGAATGACAAACTTATATATACCCTTCTCACGAAGGTGAAGGGTATAAAAAGAAAAACAATACATTACAATTCAATTGTACCCACAAAAAACCTAAAAAAGTTTGTTAAAATATTTGGAGATCACTTGTTCTATAAAATTAAATATTAGCGGTATTCATGATATAGTATAGTAAAAGAGCAATTAAGTGTCACAAAATATTATAAATTGCAAACGTATCTTTATAATTCGATGTCGATTAATATGTTAATGGGATTTTTAATGCACATTTTAGATTCTTTCTTTTGATTTTTCTGTTATATTTTTTTTTATATAAAATTTACATATTTTAAAATAAAATTAAATTCATTTCAAAACAAAAATATGAAATTCGAAATTACCTCATATAGTTTAAAAAGAGTAAAGCAGTAAAAAAGTAGTTCTAATGTATTTTTTTTCTGCTAAACTGCTTTTTTGCTTCTTTGCTATAGAAAGTACTCTACATTGTGAATACCGCTATTATATCATAAAAATAATGTTATATGTCCGTCCTAAAATCTTTTTTTTTTTAAAATTGATTTGTCAAAATTACTAATGCATTCAATAAGTCATTCGACGAGAAAACTCTTTCGCTTCAAACATGTGTTGGCTTTATCGTTATTAAAGCATTATAAAGACAATCAAAATGTATTCTCCGATTGCTACTTGCTTCAAATAAATCTAATTCCCGCTTAAAACTTTCAGCATTTGATTTTAAATGTTTAGGGCTTTGAACAGATGAGGGAATATTGTGGTCAAATAGACGTTCATACATTTGCTGTTCATAAATTTTTAACATTGAGTTATTATTTTATAATTTATCTTATAATGTTGAAGTTTTTAGGTTTAATTTAATTGAATGAACCGTTTTTTGAGAAATCGTAGAATTTTTAGATAACTACTGTTCATAAAGTGTTTTCATTATAGCATCACCTATCAGAAAAATGTTTTCATTTCGGCTTAATGCTTCTACTGTATCTTTAATGGTGTTTAAAACCTTCACTAATATTTGGAACAAGCCATTCATCAAGCAGAGATGTCATATTTAAATATATTAAAGTATTTTTAATTAATTTTAAATTTCCCGTTTTTCCTGGGAAAAAAATTTAAATTTCCCGGGAATTCCCGACAATAATTTTACGGGAAATCCCGGGATTTCCCGCGCGGGAATTCCCGGACCCCAACCCTATTAACAATTCATATTGAAGTCCCACCTCTTACAAAAATCCTCGTCCATTCAAATGTTACAGATTTTTGATCAGAAAATGACCAACATTTTTCACTGTGCAATGGCGGCATTTCAAAAATAAAATTGCTATTTTTTTCAAAATTAGGAAAACTACCACTCGAACATTGATTACAATATTCTCTATATCGAGTTTAAAAATTTCAATCCATTTTTAAATGCTTTATTATTGAACGACACAATGAATATTTTTCTTAAGCTTGTGACGTTGGCTAAGTTTAAATTTAGATCTATCAATTTAGACTTCAACGATTCAGCAATATCATATATATAACATTTGGGAATTTGATTCATAGAATTTTTTTTGTTCTAAAATTTTAAAATAGACATATGTTTTCTATTTTTGCATTAAACACCATTTAAAAAAAAAACACTACAAAAAACACACTTGTGAAAATCAGTACATTTGCGTACTGATTTGGGTGTTGTGAATAAAACAGTACCTATTGAAAAAAATCAGTACATGTACTGTTAAAAACAGTACGTCTGGCACCCCTAGTGTCAAATGAAATTTTCGAAATTATTAAAAGTACATATTTAAAATCTATTAAAATCCAAAAAGGATTCCAATGGTATAATGGAGGATTTTATATGCTTAGAAAAAACTAAAAAATAACTGAGATATTGGATATTCTTTACCATGCTTTACTTTCGACCTCTGCGATGGGTAGTCATCTTGACGCGATACAGAGGCTTAAGTGCAAGGAACCATGTATGCCGTGCTGGCAGGTACAACCATACCAGAGGGGCTCATGGTGAGCACGTACTAAGAACTACCCTTCCCTTGTCAAGTAGCGTCTGTATATCCCCTATGGGGCGGCTACTTGACGCTTCTGTCAGAATGTTTTCCCTTTCACTGAGATTGGGCCTTCTTGACAGAATATGTTCTTTTTTTGGACTCCTTGGGTCCTCTGTCCCTTTCCCCTACAGAGTCCGAAAATCCACCAGCGTCTGTTTCCACATTGGGCGGCTTGGTGGTCTGTTTGACCCCAGCGGGGCGGCAGTTCTTTCACCTGGCAGCTAGGTATAAAATGAAACTTTTTATGTCGGTCCGTCCGATAATGAATCCGGTCGGGGCCTCATAATCTGTATCCGGAGACCCTATTCCCGCGGCGGCGATTTCAGGCTGCGGTGAATCGAGTGCTACTGAGATCCATGTTAGTTCGGTGGCGACACCGGGCCGAGCTAATCTTCTAGCTACTGGCGCTCAACAATATGTAGGAGGAGTTTTAGGGACACCTAAAGCATCTGAATGCGCGAAGAATGCATCCTCTAAGAAAGGATGCAAAACTAAAAGCAGCGAGGTGCCTCTGAATTTCAACCCAAGCACATCGAAAGCTGCCTTGGCCCGTACCGACAGAGGATCTGTAAAAACCCCTGCTTCGGGAGCTGCTAGCTTGAAAACTCAGACTGCAGCCAACCCAGAGCCGATTGTGAACAAGGGTACTGCGAACAAGTTTTCGGGTACCCAAGCTACACCTCTCCCCACCAGTAAAGGAACTACGAACAAGTTTTCGGGTTCCCAAGCTGTGCCTCCTGCCCAACAGGGCGATAAAAACCCCACAAGGCACGTAACACCAGGTAGAAGGGCTTTTTGAGACGGCACGCCGCAGTAGACTTGCCACCTTTTGAAATTTCGAAAACGGGACACCACTAAATGATCAGAGAACGATGGAAAAAATGGGTTATAGGACTTGCTGAGTAAATTACAAATTGTGTCAAAAAATTTCAGAAACACCTTCAAATTCAGAAGTTATTCTGAAAAAAACCGTTTACAGTGATGTTTTTCAACTTATCGAACAGTAACTCAGTCAGGTTTTGTTCCATTTTTATTTTTTTTAACGTGTTGGGAAAGAAAACTTATTACGCTTCAAAATGACATGCATTTATTGATACATTTGTAAGTTATAAGTATTGTTTTTGTTACGATCTTTTTTGATTTGATTCGCTTTTCATTGCTTATTTTGATATGAAAGCTTATACAAATTTATATCAATGTATAAAGAAAAGTTCTTAATAAAACATGGTTTTAATTTTTCAAATCGGATGAAAACTGTAAAAGTTATTCAACTTTTCATTAATACCTTTTTGAGTATTTTCTCCCCCAGTGCATATAAATGTAAAAAAACAGGTTAAAAATTTTTTTCGAAAAAGTTTAATAACTTTTGCAAATATAAACCGATTTTAATAAGTAATATCTCCTTTTTGTCTATATAAAATTGTCTTTAAAGCACTGTACAAAAAAATTAAACTAACTATTGTTGAATTTGAAAAATTACGAAAAAAATAAAAAAAAAATTAACTTTTTTAATAACTTAAACAATTTCTTAGATTATTTTTTAAAATTTTGAAATCGGTTTAAAAATGTCTGAGTTAGAGGTATTGAAGTACTACCTACCCTAAAACACTTCTTTCAAAATAACTCAAAATTTTGAGGGTGTTCAAAATCTTTGAAAACGGTTTTAGCATGTCCTCACCTAGGCATACAACCTCCATTAGGTCGCTTTTCAAGTTCTGACAAAATGTGTTATTTTGAAGCAGTGTTATTATCCTATTTTATTTATTAAAATCAACAATAACACATTAATTTTAATTGTGTAAAATCTGGAGTACTATTACTGTGAAAGTCTTCGAACTTTATACAGGAGTAAATAGTTATTTTCGAATATCTGGAGAACTATAATTGTGGAAGTCTTAAAATTTTGCCCATCACCCTTACTATTCTACATTTTTTGGGTGAAAATGTTATTGTGTTAGTGGGCGTGACATCTCTCATACAAAGTAAATAGTTAATTTCGAATATCTGGAGTACTATAATTGTAAAGTATTTAAACTTTGTATGAATCAAATTCGTATCACTGTACAGAGTTTAGCTAAAATGGTCTTGATCGGAACAGTGGGTGTGAAACTTTCCATTCAAAGTACATAGTAAATTTTGAATATCTGGATAATTAAAATTGCGAGATTCTTCAAACTTTGTCTGAAAATTTATTTTTTATAATTTTACATAATTTGTTTCACCTCATTAAAAAAATAGTTTATAAAATCTTTAAAAAAATTTTATTTAATAAAGTTTACCTATTTCTGTCCATAATTTAAAATTTATATTTTTAATCGCTTTTATCAGCTTTTTTATTATTATTTGAAGTAATAAATTCGACAAACTCAGCTTTAACTAAAGGTACAAGCATCCTAGAGCGAGTATCGTGCCATTTATTTTTCATGAAAGTTAAATAATGTTTACTAATGAGTTTATTGAAACTCATAGAAGTTAATGCACTAAGTACCTATGTATATTGTTAAATAGCGATACTCAGTTTTTAGAAAATACTATATTTCAGAAAATAAAGCAGCATCCTTGTTTATCGGTATTTCCAATTTTTGATTTTTTTATATTTTTTGTGGTTTTTTTTTTTAACGGGACAAATGGTGTCCCGTTCAGAGTATCACCGGGACACGGGACATTCGACTCTAAAACTGGTCTGTCCCGTCGAAAACGGGACGGTTGGCAAGTCTACGCCGCAGAGTAATTCATTGACCGGTTAGGTAGTAAACCTGCCGAATCGCTTTCGTCTGATGATTTATCATCACTCAACTGGGAAAGGAACATTCTAGGTGACCTGCAGAATCCTTCTCATGCGTCCAAGGACGGGCCTAAACGGCAACGTTCCGAAGAGGAGCCGCAATCGCAGAGCCAGCAGCCCGTGACGAAACGTCCTAAGTCTCAAAGATCGTTTGACAGATCCTTCAGCGAGGTGGCCAAAGGTCATCTTGTTCGTGCTGTCATCGATCGGAGTGACTCTGATTGCTCCATATCTCATGCAAATTGGAATATGGTCAAACTGATGGCATATTCAAACGAGCGATCTGCCATGAGGCTGCAGAGCAGGCTGTCTCTCTGTTGGACGGCCTTTGGGAAGGAGCTAGACTGGACGTGGTCTCTGTTGACGAGATACCACGACGGCCTAGATCCTCAGCCCGTGCTCCCCAAGAACCCTGGATTCATCGAGAAGTAGTTCGCTAAAGGCCATAAGCTACTATACATGAAAGGGTCAGGTAACATCAGATCATGTATAGTAGCTAGCAATAATCTCAATCATTCGAGATCGAAATAATATTGACATTGCGGTCAACAAACTGACTAATGCGTTTGACAGGGCGATTTCAGATTCATGCAGACCAAGTATCTGCAGAGGTAGGAAAAAATAAGGTAGAATAAATTCAAGAACCTGGTAAGGAACGCGAAGCGCAAATCCTGGAGGTCCTTCTGTAGCGGCGTGGAAGGTTCCTCTGAGACGAGTCGCTTGCGCAGGATCTTGTCATCTTCGGCCGCTGTTCCGAGTTACATTCAGACATCGAGTGACAGCTGGACTACTAGCGGAAAGGAAACCCTAGAGGTTTTGATGGAAGCACATTTCCCTGGCAGTGTTCCTCTATCTGAGGGTAACATTGCGGAATCTTCTGTTGGGCCTTTTGAAGTCACAATTCTCATAAATGAAGAGAGACTGAAATGGGACCTGCGTAGCTTTGACTTATATAAATCTCCGGGTCCTGATGGCATCATTCCGTCTGATTTGCAACGGATTGAGGATTTAATCATACCCTGGTTGACTCGTATATACTCGGCCTGCTTAGCTTTGTCTTATATTCCGTACCATATGTACTGTAGCCTTCATTCCCAAGGGAGGGAAGGCATCTCATACTAGACCCAAGGACTTTAGGCCTATTAGTTGATTGATCTGCACCTTCGTTCATCAATTAACCCAAACCGACTATCCTTGTCTCAACATGCCTACATGAAGGGTAAATCTGTTGAGACTGCTTTACATTCGCTTGTGAGATTCATAGAGAAATCACTCGAGCACAAGGAATATGCATTGGTGGCTTTTTTGGATATTGAAGGGGCATTTAACAATGTGACGCCAGAGACGATACTTTCGGCTCTAGGCGGTCTGGATATAGACCAGTTTTTATCCGCTTCATAGGTAGACTTCTGACTAATAGAGTTATTATCTCTTCTATGGGAACTGCTACTATTTTTAGATTAGCGAACCGTGGCACTCCACTCTCCACTCTTGTGGAATCTTGCCATTAATATACTACTCATGAAATTAGATTCCATGAAGTATAAAACTGTTGCATATGCAGATGATGTCGCTGTAGCTGTTTCTGGGAAACACCTGGACACATTATCACAATGCCTACAAACTTCACTTAGTACACTTATCCAGTGGAGCACTGCTAGTGGACAGGGTGTGAATCCTCGGAAAACGGAGCTTGTGCTTTTCTCCAGAAGGTACAAAATCCCCTCGTTCCCACTGCCGCGCCTTAATGGAGTGGAACTTAAGCTCTCGTATAGTGCTAAGTATCTGGGAATTATTCTAGACTCTAAACTATCCTGGAGCCAGAATATTCATGCGAGAGCGTTCAAGGCGGCTATCGCCATTTATGCCTACAGAAGGGCCATTGGGAGTACCTGGGGAATAAGTCCTAGGAATTCGAAATGGCTTTTTGATATGGTGGTTAAGCCCATACTAATATATGGAGCACTAGTATTGTGGAATGCTCTAGGTAAAGCCACCTACTGCGGGACAATTGAGAGAATCCTGCGAATCTCTGCACTAATGATTAAGGGTGCGCTGCGTAGTACTCCGTCCCGTGCTCTATTTGTAATGATGCACTGGCTACCGGCTGATCTAATGGCCAAAAAATTGGCCATAAATTCGGCGGTTAGGTTAAGTACTGTAGGAGCATGGAGGTCTAGTTGTACTGGCCATGCGTCTATTTTGGAAAGTATATCTTATCTCCCTGTTAATATTGACTATTGCACACCCTTACCTTTTATTGACAGACGTTTCTCTGTGTCGTTGAGTCTCCTTCTTCTATGGGTACGTTTGTCATATATACAGATGGCTCCAAGTGTGCGGTTGGGGTGGGTGGTGTCTTTTATATTCCCCATCTACAGAAGAGGGTGTGTTTCAAGGCTACATGATCAATGTAGTGTAATTCAAGCTAAGATTTCAGCAATTAAAAGGGCGGTACACTGGATGAAGTTCTATAGGCTATTTGGTGTGAATATCCGAATCTGTATCGACAGCAAGCCTGCTATCAAATCCCTATCTGGCGTCTATTCGACATTCAGATTGGTACATGAATGCCGGGTATCTCTTAACGATATGGCGAGACAATCTAACCTGGAGTTATTCTGGGTGCCTGGTCACTCTGGCGTACCTGGCAATGATATTGCGGATGAACTGGCCAAAAGAGGCTCACGTCTTCAAGTCGATGAGATCGATCACTTGGTCGGATTATCGCTATCCTGCTGTAAGTCAATCACACAGCGTGAATTAATTGAGTTTGCTCAACTCAGAAGGTCTAATTTGACAAATTGCTCGATATCGAAACTCACATGGCCCGTCTTTGACCATCATAGGCCAATGTCCCTCACGGGGCTACTTCGGGACAGGCTAAGAGCTCTGATATCAGTGCTCACGGGGCACTGCTTTATAGGTGCACATTCGAGTGCAGCTTATTTTTAAAAGTTCGAAATTGCACCTTAACTCCCCCCAGAAATGTTCTCCGTAGCCAAAAAATACGTTGTGTAAAATATTAGGATGATAGGATAACGTTAACTGGTGCCGCATCGACGCTGAAGTTTTGAGGTGCATTTACAAGGGGAAAAAATGCAATTTTTTAGTATTTATAAAAATTTTGCCATTAAATAATTACTTTAGCAATTAAATTTAAAAGAATCGAAATGTGTACGTACTTGTCCTTCTAATAAAAATAAAAAATGTTAATGTTATTAAAAAATCGCCAGGCCATTAACGTGTCTAAGGCCACTATAACATGAAATATAGGAACAAAATTAAGATATTTTGAGAAATATTAAAATAAAAGCATATTTTTACTTAAAATATATCCATATTCACTTGAGTTTTTGTCTTCGTAGGATACCGTTAAACTATTCTTAGGTATGACCAAAAAAAATTAATTTTTTTAACGGCAGTTTCAAAACTCCATTTTCAAATTTTTAAAAATTTTGTTAAACGAATTTCAGAATTTTTTGATCATCACATGGGCATTTATTGACAGCATAGTAGGGAATAAAAATGTGAAAAAAGTATGACAATACCTGCGATTTAAATTTTGCGATTTTCGAGAAAAACTATTTTTTTGGCCATATTTTGGCGATTGAGCCGAATTTCCTTACTGTTATGATTTTTAAGTAAAAGATATTTAGAATATTATAGTCCAGGTAATTTAAAATATAGTCTGGAAGTTTTACTAAAACCGGAAAACTATAACCCTTAAATCGTGAAGGTCAAAGGTCAATTTTTTCAATATTTGGAATTTCTCAAGGAAAGATAGCGAAATGTTATATATTTTTGGGCCGATTTTGATGAAACTTAAGAAAAATATAATACATAGTCTAGTATTTACAATAACAGCAGAAAAATTAAAATTACCCCATAATAGCACTTGGGGTTAAAATTACCCCAAACTTCTAAAACCATTAAAAAATAGTCATTTCAATAGTGCTGATGAAAATTTGATTTTTATAGGAAACAAACTTTAAAATATTATGTTGTGTATTAGAAAATAGTATTACGAATTTTGAAAAATGTTCACAATTTTATTCAATTTTGACCACACATTTTTCAAACGGCAAAATATTGTATTTATACATGATTTTTGCTTTAATAACGTAATTAATATTTTATTGATGATTTTTGAATAATAAAATTAATTTTAACCCTTTAGTGTACTTTTGATTTGTTAAGTTTAAAAAATAACTTGAATGATTGAGTTTATTTAACTCTGAAAAACATTAAAGTTGAGTGTCATTTTAACCTAGGCTTGCCAGATTTGAAATTGTCAAAAAACGTACATCGAAGTTAAAAAAGCAATACAATTGAGTAAAAAGAAGTACAATTGTTTATTTTCAAAATTTATTTAATTCAATAAATGATAAATGGAAATGATCCACTATTTAAGAATTCTTTCCATTTTTCTTCTGCAGATTTTTCTTTTTCAATATTTTCAGCAAATGTTTATAATGATATACATATGTAAATTCGTCAAAAAGTTGATCTAAATCAATATTTTTGATTGAAAAGAAAATTTAAAGTTTTTCAAACTTATGTATTATTTTCTAAATTGAAACGACCTATTATATAAGTAGTTATATTCGATAAAAACTCTGCTTAGCGATTTTTAAAAAGACAAATCTCTTGCTGATTATTGCAACTACTACATATACGTTCGGCTAAAACCCCATAGAAATTTTTCATCCTGCTGTTGTTCAAATTTGTCGTTTAAGTGACATGTTTACCTCTATAAAATTATGGTGAAAGTACAAAAAAGTACAAAAAAGGTAGAAAAAAAGTACAAAAAGAAGTACAGATACTAAAACGAAGTACATTTGCGTACTTCTTTCGGGGTTATGCAGTTAAAAGTACAAAAACTAAAAAAAAGTACGCGTACTGCTGAAAATAGTACGTCTGGCAAGCCTATTTTAACCCCAAGAGCTATTAAGGGTTAATTTTAATTTTTGTGCTGTTATTATAAATACTAGATTTCATGTTATATGTTTCTTAAGTTTCATCAAAATCGGCCCAAATATATATAACATTTCGCTATCTTTCCATGAGAAATTCCAAATATTGAAAAAATTGACCTTTGACCTTCACGATTTAAGGGTTAACGTTTTCCGATTTTAGTAAAACTTGCAGACTATATTTTAAATTACCTGTACTATAATATTCTAAATAGCTTTTACTTAAAAATTATAACAGTAAGGAAATTCGGCTCATTCGCCAAAATATGGCCAACAAATTAGTTTTTCTCGAAAATCGCAAAATTTAAATCGCAGGTATGGAAAACTATACGAGGTATTGTCATACTTTTTTCACATTTTTATTCCCTATTATGTTGTTAATAAAGCTCCATGTGATGATCAAAAAATTCTAAAATTTTTTTAACAAAATTTTTAAAAATTTGAAATTGGAGTTTTGAAACTGCAGTTAAAAAAATGAAATTTTTTTGGTCATACCTAAGAACAGTTTAACGTTATCCTACGAAGACAAAAACTCATATACAAGTAAATATGGATATATTTTAAATAAAAATATGCTTTTATTTTAATATTTCTCAAAATATCTTAATTTTGTTCCTATATTTCATATTCTAGTGGCCTGAGACACGTTAATGGCCTGTCGATTTTTTAATAACATTTACATTTTTTAACCAATTTTTGTCCTTTATATCTTATTAGAACGACAATTACGTGTACATTTCGATTCTTTTAAATTAAATTGCTAAGGTAATTATTTAATGGCAAAATTTTTACAAAAACTGAAAAAACTGCCTTTTTTCCCCTTGTAAATGCACCTCAAAACTTCAGCGTCGATGCGGCACCAGTTATCGTTATCCTATCATCCTAATATTTTACACAACGTATTTGTTGGCTACGGAGAACATTTCTGGGGGGAGTTACGATCCAAATTTTACAAAAAAATTTGCCCCATACATATAAGGCGCACTCTAGTGCACATGCTAGGAGACTGAATACTCCATTTAATGACTTCTGTAGGAGTTCCCATGATGAAGACGAGGATGAGACGATTGAACATCTCCTCTGCCTTTGCCCTGTCCTAGCAGGGGCTCGGACTGCGACAATAGGCAGTCCATTTTTGCACGGCCTAGCGGATCTATCTATTCTGGATGTCAGGAAGATAGAATCGTTCATTCGTGCGACAGGTTGGTTCGGCATTGAACCCAGTTTTGACATGTGAAGGACCTCTTGAGGTCCTGAGCATGGTCCTTTATTGATACTAGCTGGCTTTATAACCTAACCTTTACTTTCGATTTCTCCAACATCTACAACCAGCGAGTTTTATTTAAAGTTTAAACTAAAGAAAATTATTTACTGTTTGGTTGAATTATCTTTTGTTTATTTTTTATGTTTTTGTTCTTTTTATTAATAAAATACTTAAATAAGTACACAAAATTCGTAGATTTATTTTCAGTTTAAAATTTAAATATAAATTATTCGGTCAATCGAATAATTTGAAATTTACCGATTAAATCTAAACCCCGATTAATTATTCTGAAAGGAAGAGTTAAGTAGATAATTTTTGTAGAATAAACTTATAGTCCATCTGGTCTGAGGGAATTCTTATTGTCAAGTTATATTGTTGATTTTTATGGGGATAATTTTGTGGAAGATCGTAACACCCTCTTTAGGTGTCATTTGACCCTTTTTTGATAAAATCAAAATAAATCCTTTCAAAAAGCACATTTAAAATGTTTGCCGAAAACTTCCATGGAGTGTTACCAAAGCTACCCAAGTTGAAAGTAAAGCTCTTTACGGTTCATTAGAAAAATTATACGCTACCTTTGGCCTCACATTTTTTTTTTTAAAAAAATCGTCAAAAATCTATTTATGATCCGAATGAGCTCATATTTAAAATATGAATAGTAGGGTGGGTCAATTTGTTCGGGCCCAAAAAACGTGGTAAAGCGTATAGCAAATTCGTAATCTACGGAAAATTCTAAGAACTTTTCCATAAGAAACCATGGTTCTAAAATCAAAATCGAGCTTCCGGTTTTTTACGAGAAGATTTGGAGCTCAACCCCCTCTTTTGCTAGGAGACCTCGGGTATGTTCAATTTTAAAAATAATAATATTTGTTCGTTTGTGTTCCGATTTCAAAAAAAATTACATATATATAGAATCTTCTCGTCGAGTACTACATATAACATCTCGTAGCTATCAATTATCTCTTATAGCTTAAGAGATATTGACATTTGAATAATACATTTTTAACATTTTTACCCACCCTACTCCAGCTTTTGATGACCGTGGTTTCAAATATTTACCGATTTTCTCCATTTTTAATTTATAATACTAACAAGAAATGTATATATAAAAAAAATAAAAAATTAAATTAAAAAAATTAAAATAATGACTGAGTCCAAAGTTATGCATAAAAAAACACTTTTTATCATATTTTTCAAAAAAATTAGTCCTATAAATTAAAAATTGGGAAAATCAGTAAATATTTGAAACCGCGGTCATCAAAAAACTGGAGTAGGGTGGGTAAAAATGTTAAAAATGTATTAATCAAATACCAATATCTCTTAAGCTTTAAGAGATAATTGATAGCTACGAGATGTTATAATATGTAGTACTCGACGAGAAGATTCTATATATATGTAATTTTTTTGAAATCGGAACACAAACGAACAAATAGTATTATTTTTAAAATTGAACATACCCGAGGTCTGCTAGCAAAAGAGATCTTGAGCTCCAAATCTTCTCGTAAAAAACCGGAAGCTCGATTTTGATTTTAGAACCATGGTTTCTTCTGGAAAAGTTCTTAGAATTTTCCGTAGATTACGAATTTGCTATACGCTTAGTAGTCAAAAAAATTGACCCAGCCTAATGAATAGACCTTGAGAAGATTTACAATTTTGTAATTTAAATGCCAATGTTGCCCAAGACAGGAAAATTGCACCTCTTCACTAAAAATTATTAAAAGTATAAGATAGTGAAATGGAATTTGTTTCTACTGTTCAACTCTACCATTATCTTACAAAAATGAATATATTTGTTTACTTGGACTATAGTAACCCATGACAATCTGAAGACAAAAAATCTGTTTTCATTTTATAATGTTAAACAACGACGTTAACAACAATACTAGGGTAGTCATTATTCGAATAGTCGAGGATTTATTTTCAAGTAAAAAATTTAAAAAATAGTTTATTGATGAAAAAATCTAGATTAAGGAATAACATTATCAAACTTAACTAAAATATGAAAACCGTTGCAAAATCTTAAAGATAAAGTGTTGAAATTTCTGTTTTAGACAAAGGTTGAAGTGTATTGAAATCGGTTCATAAGTTCACCTTGCCTAATAACACTGTCCAACAAATTGAGACTTTTTGATTGAAACAGAATAGCGACCCTATAATTCTGAAAGGGCATGTTGAGTAGATAATTTTTGTAGAACAAACTTATAGTCCACCTGGTCTGAATTTTTGTTTACAGTGGGTCAAAGTTTTAATTTTTTGATCGAAGGGAGCAGTATACTAACTGAAAAAAATGTTGTAAGTTAAGATCTGAGAGAATTCTTATGGTCAGAGTTATATTATGGAATTTTATGGGGATCATTTTCGTGGAAGATCTTAACCTTTTACCTCCTCTCATTAGGGGTCAATTTGACCATTTTTTGAGAAAATCAATAAAGTCCTTTCAAAAAGGACATTTAAGGATTAAAATATTCGACGAAAATTTTTGCCGGAAAATTTCAGTGGGGGTCACCAAAGATACCAAAGATGTAGATAAAGCACTTTACGCTTAATTAGCAAAATTGCACACCACCTTGGGTCTCACATTTTTTAAAAAAATCGCCAAAAATCTATTTATAATCCGAATGAGCTGATATTTAAAATATAAATAGCCCTAGCGAAGATCTACAAAAATATATATACATATGTAGATTATCACTTTTAGGTCAATTTCGAATACTATAAAAATAACTTGTTAACAGTTATGTCGTCCCTGCAGTAGAGCGTACCACCTTACAAGCAAAAAAAAAAGTGCGCCGTAAACTAATATAATGTATTTCTGCAAAGCAGTTACGAAAAAAATTTTAATTATACCCTCCACCACCATAAGTGGTGAATGAGGGTATATATAAGTTTGTCATTCCGTGTGTAACATTGAGAAATATTCATCTGAGACCCAACAAAGTATATATATTATTGATCCTTATGAAATTCTAAGTCGATTGAGCCATGTCCGTCTGTCTGTCCGTCTGTCCGTCTATGTAAAACACGCTCACGTCCAAAATACGCAAACAAACTTAGTAGAGTTGCAAGAAATATGTTTATTATTGTCCTAAGCAGTTTGGTATTGAAAATCAGCGATATCGGTACAGTGGAACCAAAGTTATGAATGAAAATGTGGGACAACCTAAAAAAAAAATTGATAATTTTCACATATTTTTGGACATTTTTTGTAAATATATTGCAGCTAATATCATAAAATTTTGCACTCGTTACTTTTATGATAGAAGGAGTAACTCTGGTGAAAATTATAAGAATCGGTCAATGATTTCTCCTAGCCCCCATACAAATTTCTTCCCGAAATATGGTTCTATGGTCTATAAATGCCTACAAAATAGGAATATCCACATGAAATTCAGCAAAAATAAGTTTCGTGGTAAAAGAAATTATATTACAAAATTTTTCGTGGATCGGCCCATATTTGACCATAGCCCCCATATAAAGTACACTTCCGAAAATCTCTTAAATAAGCATAAATGTCTTATAAATATCGCTATCAAGTTGAAATTCGACATGAATAATCCCCATATATACCAAAATCGCTGTACCTAATTCTATGAAGATCGGCCGATAATTGGTTATAGCTCCCATATAAGGACCACTTCCGAAAAACACAATAACCTACATAAATATCTAAAAAATATCAATATCAAAACAAAATTTCACACACATCCATAGTTTATATTTAGAAATCATACTACTGGATTTTGTGAATATCGGTCCATATTTGACCATAGCCCCCATATAAGGTCCACTTCCAAAAATCAGTTAAGTACTCATAAATCTCTTATAAATACATTTATCATGCTAAACTTCCACACAAATTATACTCAAATATATAGATATCACTGTTACAAATTTTATGGAGATTGGCCGATAATTGGTCATAGCTCCCCTATAAGGCCCATTTCCGAAAAAAGATATTAACCTTAAAAAGTATTAAAAACATATCCATATCAAAATGAAATTACGCACAGATCCAGTAATCATACTTCTGGATTTTGTGAATATCGGTCCATATTTAACCATAGCTCCCATATAAGGTCCACTCCCGAAAATCACTAATATCCTCATAAATTTCTTACAAATATAGTTATCAGGTTGAAATTCAAAACAAATTTATTCAATATATACAAAAATCTATGTACCAAATTTTATGATGATAGGCCCATAATTGGTCATAACCTCCATATAAGAACCACTTCAGGAAAACACATTACCGTGCACAAATATCCATAAAAATCTACACTCAACCAAAATTTTACACCGATCAGTAATTTTTATCCAAGAATCGTACTACAAGATTTTTTAAATATTGGTGCATAATTCGGCATAGCTCCCACATAAGGTCCACTCTTGTTAATAGCGTTGTTTATATGAAATTCTACAAAAAAAGCCCTTAAATACTTAGGATCATAATAGGTCATAGCATCCATATATTGAACCAAAATAGTACACAGATCAGTAATTTGTATTCATAAATCATAGTACTGAATTTTGTGAATATTGGTCCATAATTGGCCACAGCTCTCATATAAATACATAAAAATCACGTAAAAATATTTTATGACAATCGAATCATAATAGGTCATAGCTCCCGCAAAAGTCCCACAACCAAATATTTTGGAATTTGTCTAAATATATTTGTATACCCTTTTTTATACTCTGTTTCTTCACTTGAGGTTAAAAGGGAAAAATGTTGATCCAAACGTATTAACTAATTATTAAGTATATAAATTGTAAAATTTCATTTCATGAGGTCCAGACTTAAACTCGGCAACACTTCCCCTTTGCGCATGTGAAGTTTCATTAAAATCGGACTAAGGGTTTAGAAGTTACAGATTTATTTCCCTCTTTTTTTTCTCATACCACTGTGCGCCACTTTGACAATCAGATATTGTAGATCGTTTAACCCAGTTCCAAACAAACTGTTAACGGTTACCTATGTAAGAAAATAATAATTTACACGAAGATTTAGAAAAATTAAGTTTAGACGACAATTTCTCAATTAAAAGACAATAATTAACTGTGTCAAACGTTCTAATAGGAATTTCAGTTATAAATTGCTGAATTAGATAAAATTTTTTGTACATTTGAAATAAAATATCTTCTGCGTAAACTAGTCTTTCTAACAATTGTTATATTATTTCAGCTTTTATACCATCATATTTAGGTGGAGGGTATTTAAGATTCGGCACGGCCGAATATAGTACTCTTACTTGTTTTTTTTTGCCTTTTTAAATTTTTCGTTGTATCTTTTGCATTTACAGTCGGATCTTAAAGTAAGATATATTAAAGCTTTTGTCTCGAGAAGACCAATATTTTGCCATAAGGGCTAAAAAACTTTTCAAAAATAATAAAATTGGGATTTTATTGATTTTTGAATATATTGAAGGCACCAAGTTCGGGGCAATAAAATCCCTTTGCACAATATTAAAGAAAGCTCTGCACCACGCAATAATACAAATTTTGACATTATTTTGCTTTTATAATATTTCCTTAGATGTCATCTTTCAGAAAAATATAAAGATATTATTTATCTTTTTCTTGTTTTCTGTATAATTTAAAATTAATGTAAGTACTTTTTTCGAAAAAAAATGGCAAAAAACGACTTTTTTTTTTTTAAGTTTGAATACATATAACTTTTGACTCAGTAAAGATTTTTAAACATTTTTTCTTACAATTATTAAAATTTTTTTTGTTAATACAAAAAAAGATAATTCAAGAAAATCAGGAAAGAATTGGATCCGTTATTAACAAAAAAGCAGACCAAGGTAGGTAAAAAACTAAAACTATAAGAGATAATATATGGCTAAATCAATGTTTTATTATAGATCTCATGTAGTAGATTCCATTGGCATCATTTTTAATTTTTGATATACCCGAGGTGCCCCACTTTGGGGCATTGTGGCTCGGCGCCCCTTGTTGTTAGAAGCCCAAATTCAAAAATTATACTTATCAACACCTCCTCTATAGCAATTAGAATTTTTATTAAAATCGGTTTATTCGTTTAGAAGATACAGATTTATTTCCAATTTTTTTCTCAGTTCTCCCACTGTTCACTGTGACCCAAAAGCTTGGTTTTAGGTTATCGCACAACCACGATATGAAATATTTTAACCCTATTCGGGTGAAGTTTATTTTTAATCTTCTCCATTTCAAAGATTCATCTTTTCTGCCTTTCTTTCCTTTCGAAAAAACCCAAACATAGTCAAGTTTCTTCAAAGGCTCAATAAAATGGAAAAGTTTCACGTTAAAAAGGTGAAGCTTTAATTTTTGATTTTAGACCCATGGTTTCTTGGGCAAACCTTCAAACATTAGATATATAAATCTTTAGATTTATTTCAACGAAAATATCAGCAATATCGCTTTCAACATTGGCGAACATTATGGTGAACATTATAATAACACTGTGGGGCACCCAGCGGCTTAGGCGAATTCGGGTACGCTGAATTCAGTGGTGCTTTATCTTTTCTTTATAAAATCAAAAGTTGTGGACAGATTTTAATTATTTAGAGCTTGTTTTGATTCGAACAAAAATTCGAAATTTTGCTAAAAAATTATTATTTTTTTTGCCAAAAAAAAATTATATTTCTACAACGACTGTGAGTATTAAAAACTTTACTTAAAAGTAATTTTATTGTGTAATTACGGGTTTTTTCAGTTTATTCAAAACACTTAACCGTTTTTGAGTTACGCGAATATATGTTCGCGTATTATTATTAGCAGGGCAACCAAAAATATGCTCTAAAAAAAGTGTTTTATGCGCATAAAATATGCACTTATAAACGAATAATATGCTCTTAAAATATAAAAAATATGCACTTAAAAATAGTTGATTACTGTTTTATTTCAACGTTTTATTAAAAAATATGTAAGAAGTAAATAAAATTTCGATTGTACTGTCTTTTACACTACATGAAAATAGTTTGATTCAATTAATTTTATTATATTTAGCAATAAATTACTGTTTTCTTAAGTTTTAAATGTTCAAACTTAATCTTTGTTATTGATTTCCGTAGAGTTGATTTGTTTCATCTTTTTAAACTGCCTTATATTTCAAACTTTGTTTTTGTCCATGTGTCCCATGTTCCGGCTAAATTTCTCGAAATATTTATATTCTACGTAAAGCTTTAAATATCACTTTTATATCATTTGAATTATGTTTCAAAAACTCTATGGAGAACGTGTGTAAGTTGTTGGTAAAAATTGCAATTGATTTTTTTTTTAATTCGGCTTCCAAAATTTAAATAGAGTTATAAAAAAGACTTACAATAGTAGAATGAATAATTGTTCTAGTTAAAACTGCGACAATTAAATAAATTATTTTGTTGGAATTTTATGATTGGGACTCAAAAAACCATGACATTTCCTATTTGTATTCCTTTCTTATCCATTGTTACGTATATCGATATCCATATATATTTTTCTTTTTTTCTGATTTCTTAACATTTTTGTTACAATTTGTCTAAATTTATCAATGTGCTTTGAACGCAAGATTTTCGATGGATCTTAATATTCTAAAGTTTTGTTTAATTTTATATTAGTGGTAAAATGTAAATACCCAACCATATCTGTCTCAACCTTAAGTTTCCTTTTTTAAATGTATCCAAAATTATGTTAAGAAGTTACCCATAATAACACAATTTCGAAATTTACATTCAATTTGTTACGTATTTTTACTATTTGTTCAATTTTAATAATTGTGTGAAACTAAGCTCATTTAATTCAACGAAAATTCATTTAAGATAAGTCGATTATGGGTTTTATCATTATTATTATCATTGGACTTTAACAAAATAGTAAAATATAGAAATAAATAAATACAATACAAACAATAAAATTGTATTAAGAAAACAAACTAATGAAAAAAAGAAAATATGCAACAATAATATGCAGTTATGAGTTAAATATGCAAAAATATGCTATAAAACGCAAAATATGCTAAAATATGCAGTAAAGAGCAAAATATGCAAAAATATGCACTAACAAATCGATGCCAAAATTCTTAAAATTGTCTGAAACGGATAAATAACTAACTCATATGTTTATACGACGCACAGCAAACAATATGATATTGCATATTTTTGGTTGCCCTGATTATTAGTATAAATAATTGCGATTTTTCAAATATTATGAGTGTTCGCGTACTTTCCAGTAAAAAGTATCCAGTAATTTAGAGAGTAATAATAAATTTACTCTCAATCTTTCTGTTTCTGTTTGTAAACTTTTGATAAGTAATGCCCTTTTCAAAAAAACTAAAATCCAATGATTTTTGATCAACAAATGCATACAAACAGTAAAAGAATCACTTAATAGTAATTAAAACTATATTTTTGCTATAAAAAAATAAATTATAAAAATATTAATAAAATTAAATTTTTTTACAAAACCGCTAAAAATTTATAAAGATCCCAACCATATAGAACTTTTTTATTTTTTCCATAAGCCTATATTCAAAACCCTCTATCTAAACATATAACAATTCAGGAGAGCGAAAAAAATGTTTTTTTTTTCATATTACTCTACAATATTTTTTAAAATAACTACTTTGCATAAATTTTGCATTATTGAGGACTTTATGGATAGATAGAGGGTTTTTCTTCTCGAAATATTCAATGTGTATGCGTGAAAATGATAAAATAGAGGATTTTGCATTTTAATAAAATTAAATTATATAAATAATATAAAATTAAACTGGCCATGTGCCAGTTTTTAACGCGATTTATTTAAGATAACGGCTAATAATACAACATAAGATTAAAACCAGTAAGAGAGCTATATTTGGCTGTGCTGAATCTTAGATATCCTTCACCAAATTGTACTTAAAAATAATTTTTTTTTAAATATTTTTAGGTAAATAATATATGACAAAAATGTTTGATGAAAAAAAAATTCGGGTTAAAAAATATTTTTCCCGATTTTGACCCATTGTAGGTCCAACTTACTATAGCTTTATAAACATCGTTGCAGTGGACTTTAAAATATCCATCATTAGATATCCATATTGTCTATATTAATAATTAGTAATCAAGATATGGGTCAAAAATAGGCAAAAAATCGAGGTTTTCCCGTTTTTTCCTTATATCTCAGCCATTTGTGGGCCGATTTTGTCGATTTTAAATATCAACTGAGCCGGAAGAATTCCCGACATATTCATGTATGAATCATGTATGTAAGTTATTTGGGGGCTACGGAAAGTTGATTTCAACATACAGACGTCATGACTATATCGACTTCGCTATCTATAACGATCCAGAATATATATACTTTGTGAGGTCGCAAATGAAAAATGTAGAAATTACAAATGGAATGACAAACAAATTGTGTAAGACATATCGTCCTCTTAATAAAACAATAGTGTATAATTTTTTTGCCATTTCGAAATAATTGAGTTTAAAATTTTTGTGTTAGTAGACTTCTAGAACAAAAGTAAAATTTCAATTGATCTTTTGACCCACTTTGTGGAAGTAGAATTTCACCAAATTTTGACTGATTCTATAAGTTATGTAGATTATTATTATGCAATAATGGTGTATTTGCTTATACACTATTGTTGATTGAGACGATATATTTTTATAAAGGAATTGTGTAAGACATATTTAATTATTTAAATTTGGAATTATGAGAAATTAAAAAATATGAAATTGATTATTCTACATTAAATAATTAGAATTATTCGTTATTCGGAAATAGTAATTTTTATAGAATTTGTTCGATTAATCCATTCAAACGAACTTTATTCGATACCCCATTACGTAGTTAAAAGTTTATTGCGTAAATAGTGTTGTAATGGTAGCAACCATTCAAAATTTTACCGTAAAAGTTTCTAAATCAACAATGTTAAATGAAACTATTCGGTTCTTCATCGTTTGATAAATGATGTTTGAATAGTTGGTTTTTGCTTACGTTGGAAATTTTAACAAAAAAAAAACTACGCAAGAGTGACGACGATAACGACAACACTAGTTACAGCCAGGGATGCCAGGTACTTTTAATCGCTGTCCCCAACCAAAATTAAAAATATCCCCAAAAATCCCCAAATACAGTTTTTCTTGAAATTTTGACAAAAACTAAACTACATATTAAGTAAATCGTCCAATAACCGTTCGAATTAATTGCACTATTCACGAAATTTACACTTTTTTTCTGTCAAGAGTGGCACCCAGCGGCTTAAACTAATTCGGGTATGCTGAATTCAGTGGTGCTAGGCGTTTTTTTAGGATAGCTCATATTTTCGAGATATACCGTTATTTCGAAAATGGAGGAGTTTGCACAACATATATTCGCGTAACTCAAAAATGGTTTAGTTTATTGAATAAACTGAAAAAAACGAAATTCCGCAACGAAATTACCTTCAAGTAAAGCTTAACATGTTTATAATCTTTTTTAGATATATAAATGTTTTTATTGGGAAAAAAAATAATTTTTTTGAAAAATTTCGACATTTTTGGTTTTTAAAACGGCATTAAAAATTGAAAAATGCATATACGCTCTTAATTTTTTTTATACATTTAGATCAGACTTGGGCGTTGCCAATTATTTTTCAATTACCAATTACATTACATGTAATTGGTAATTGAAAAATACAAATTACCAATTACTAGCAATTAGTAATTGAAATTTGCCAATTACAAATCCAATTACATTTTGTAATTGGCAACCAACAAATACCAATTACAATTACAAGTAATTGATAATTGGCTTTTATCAATTACCAATTACTGTAATTAGTAATTGGTAAATGGCAATTACTAATTACATATAATTGGTAAAGTAATTGCAAGTAATTGATAAAAAAGTAATTCTAATTACATAAAAGGTAATTACATTTAAATTTTTTTCTAAATTTCTAAACAACATTAAATAATAACACTCTGCTACAAAATAACACTTTTTATCAGAACTTGAAAATCGGCCTAATGGGGGTTGTTAGGGCTAAGTTAGGACATACTAAAACCGTTTTAAAAGACTTTGAAACACCCTCAAAATTTTGAGTTATTTTGAAAAAAAACTGTTTAGGTTAGATCCTAGTACTTTAGTACCTAAAGGCAAAGAATTAAGATTTCATAAATTGTATATTTTATATAACACAGGCAACAAAATCGAAAAAAAATTAGAGGCTTTTAAAACCATTACACAATTTTGATGTATTGTGGTTCCAGTAGTTATGGTCCAAACTTTAAATTCTATGGAAAAGTTTTTTTTGTAAAATCGTGAATTTTTTTAGACGTTTCTCCACATAATTTATGATAACTCAAAAAGTATTAGTCCGATATTATAAAAATAAACTTAGAAACGTTTAAAGTTACATAACCTTTAATCCGCTATTTATTGCGTTTTAATCAGCTCAGTAGTTTAGGAGTTATAATAACAAATTTAGCAAATTAGTTTGTTTTAAAAAAAATCGAAAACGGCAGAAATTGTTTAGATTTATTACCTTATCGCAAAGCCTCAATTAAGAGAATACACTTATTTTCAGAAAATTGTATTTTAAAATCGTCAATATTTTGATCGAGCTGAAAGTAATAACCCAGCAGTTAAGAAAGTAGTAAATCTATCCCTTATAGACTAATGTTTGATGACTTGATTTACTCCAATTGATATATTTTGGGTCATTTGACACGTATGTGCTATTTGTATTGCAGAGAGATGTCAATTAGTTACTTTATGCATCCCATGTAATCTAGCGTAAAGACAATTGTCACTTAAGTGCATCTAAGTAATCTAAGTATTGCATTCATCTCTATGTAATACAAAGGATCAATTAACCCTCTGCTAGTTATGTAACTAGTTGTCACCCTAAATGATAGGTAAAATTACTAGTCTCATAGAACTGCTGGGAAATGACTGCGGTAAAACTTTGTATCTATGTGAAGTTACAAAATCGTTCAATAACGAAATCTTTTAAAAATTGAAATTGCAAATTGTAATGAAACAATATAACTCTAAACTTTTTTGAAGCGAAATGTTTTGAAATGATAATTTTCAATTGTTCATAGAAATGAAGAAGTTAGTCGACAACGTTTGGAGTTATTTCTATAACAAATTCGACAAATACGCCCATTGACGAAAAAAATTCTATTTTTATTAAAAACTTGGATAATATGCACATAAATATGCAGTTTGAAATTAAATATAACTAAATAACCAAAAATATGCACTAACAAATCAATGCCATTTTACAGCAAAATATGCGATTCTAATAGATAATTAGTCTACATTTTATTTGGACGTTATAGAAAAAACATGCATTTACATATTAATCCGCACCCTAATAATAATATGTTTGGATTCTATTATTTTGTTTTTTATTTTTTGTATATTGTGTAATGTACGAGTTATTTAATAATTACATTTTTGGTAATAAATACTTTAAAAGTAATCATTACACATTTTTTATCAATTACTTTCTATTTCAATTAATTTTTACCCATTACATGTAATTTGTAATTGACAATAACCAAATACCAATTACATGTAATTAGTAATTGGCAATAACCAACTACCAATTATATGTAATTGGTAATTGGCATTCACCAATTACAAATTACATTTAATTGGCAATTGGCATTTGCCAATTACAAATTACTTATAATTGGTAATTGGTTATTGCCAATTACCAATTACACGTAATTGGTAATTGGTCCTGTAATTAATTACAAAATGTAATTGGTAGTGCCCAAGTCTGATTTAGATAACGAAGTTTCAAATAAAACAAGCTCTAAATAATTAAAATCTGTCCACAACTTTACAAAAAATAATACAAATATCACCTAATATTTTATCAAAATATATAACTCATAGTAATTAGTAGGCCCGGTTTTTAACTGGTTTTTTTCTAAGGTCGGTTTCGGATTTTTTGAAAAGCTTTAATTTTGAATATCGAAGAAACCGGGTTTTTCTCCTCGAATAGCCGGTTTTTCTAAAAGTGTGTTTTTATGATTTTTAATGAATTAAAAACTTTAAAAAATATTCAAAATCCAAAAAAAAAAATTAAAACAAATTTACTCAATGCTTTGTTTCTTATATGTCCTACAAATACGCCTTTTTTTTAAAATGGAGTAGAAATTCTACTTTTTTTGAAAAAGGAGTAGAAATACTACTTTTTTAAAAAAAGGAGTAGAAATACTACTTTTTTAAAAAAAGGAGTACGTTTTTAATTTCAAAATGGGTAACATTTTACCCGAAGACCTTATAAAGGATAAGAAAAACAGTAGTTCCGCAAGTACGATGAAGAGATATATGGTAGTGTACCAAAGCTCTGAAAAATGTAACTTAATTCTACGTAACAAAAGACCTTTAATCCCAAACTAGTTTATAGATATTTTTTTGCCAATATGTTTTTCTAAAAACCTAACATAGTAATTAGCTACATCGTGCAGTGCACAGTGGTATAGAAAAAAAAGAGGGAAATAAATCTAAACCCTTAGTCTTGAATGAAATTTGGCATGTGAAAAGAAGAACTGTTCTCGAGTTTGAATTTTGACCGCATGAGTCTACCAGAGGTACAGCCAGGGGTCCCCAAAGTAGGACTCGGATATGATGAATTTTTAAAACGATCCTATAGCACTACAAAAAATCCTCGTCGTGGCTATCAACTATATCTCATAGCTTAGGAGATATTCGCATTTGAAAATTAAATTATCAACATTTTTACCCACCATACTCCAGTTTTTTTATAACAGCGGGTCCAGTTATTTCCCGATTTGCTCCTTTTTTCTTTTATTGGACTAACTTTAAATGTATATGTCAAACAAAAAAAGAATTGTTTACAAATCGTGACTGACTCCAAAGTTATATGCATTTGAATTTAAAAATTAAGAGCGTATATGCATTTTCCAATTTTTAATGCAGTTTTAAAAACCAAAAATTTCTAAATTTTTTTAAAAAAATTTATATTTCCAAAATGGCTGTGAAGATTAAAGATATGTCAAGCCTTTCTTAAAGGTATTTTTGTTGCGGATTTTCGATTTTTTTAGTTTGTTCAATAAAATAGATCGTTTTTGAGTTACGCGAATATATGTCGTGCAACCTCCTCCATTTTCGAAATAAAGGTATATCTCGATAATACGAGCTAATCTAAAAAAATGGTTAGCACCACTGAATTCAGCATACCCGAATTTAATTAACCCACCAGGTGCCCTGCTTGACAGTTTTTTCAACTAGCACAGTGTTGTTATAACATTAAGGTTCCGTGAAACCAAAATTCTTCAAAGTTTCTTTTGAAAATATTCATACTAATTGGCTGAACATTTTTTTCCACTGCATCTCGTAATACATCGTTTCAAATCTTATATAAAATTAGTAGTAGTATCTTCTTTAACCAAACATTTAGCATAAACACATTTGAGAATAATCAATTCACAGTTACAAAATTGCACCTCGCATTGAACTTTACCATCAACATTTGTTTTGATCTCCACATAAAATCCGACAAATAGAAAACTTTTTGAAAGTACTGCTTTGGATTTAAAGATTATATCATATTATATGATATGATACGTACAAGGTGGGTTAAAAGTAATCATCAAATGTTTTTTACAAGCAGAACAAAAGTTTTCCATTAAAAAAAAAAAAAAATACAGCAAAAGAACATTGGGTGTTTACTTTTGCCCCACCTTGTACATTCAATAGCATTAAGCATCTATATTTATTTCACAGAACATGAAATAAAGATCACTTATTGCTATTATCGATAATAAAACAAACATAACTTAATTACTTTATCCCCATAAAATACTCGAAGTATTTTCAAATATCCCCAATAAAATCACCAGTCCCCAAACAAAATTGTCTGTCCCCAAAACCTTATAAAATCCATCTTTGGAGACAAATCCCCAAGACTGGCAAGCCTGGTTACAGCAACAGCAGTAACAGGGATGGCAAGGTTGGTAGAATTGCATTTTTTTTTTTGGTACAATTCGATTTGAAAAAGTACAATTTTTTGTACTTTAATGAAAAATAATTCCAAAGTAATTAAGATTTAAACAATTATTTTGAGTAAAAAATTTTTTTTTACCAAAAAAATATTAAAAAACCTACATCAAAACTTCATTCTTTACTTTTTTAAAAAAATTTGATTTATTCGATAAATTCGGTTAATTTTAAACGTGTGATCGAATTATTCGAACAAGTTAACATCTCTTATTGTATTATTCGATCAAGAGAAAAATCGAATAATTTGAATACTCTACTTTTTATACAATCTTTAAGCTTTGATTTTAGTTGGGGATGTGTGCAATTTCCATTCTCTTCGAACTCTTCTTTTTTCCATTTAAGAGCCGTTCGACATCTGTAGAATAAATTCTATTTTGTATATCTGATTTGGGGGGTTTGGGTAGCATGTTGAGCAGCCCTTTTGAGATTTTTATCGAAACTGATAAGAGAGTGATCGATGACTGAGGTATTTTTTCTGAGGTCTGCCATCGCTTAATTACCAGTCGGGGATTCAATTTCTTGGGGGCTCAATAAAGTAACAATAGTGGGTGAGTGATCTGAAGATAGTTCAATAGTTCATCACGCTAAAATCAATAACATCCGGTATTTTACGTGAGTTAGTAAGTAGGTTGGCCGCTCGAAATCGCATTCAAACCCATTTCTTGCATTACTTTCTGTAATTGAAAATCTAGGGGGTGAATATATCGATGAAATCACTAATTTTCGTAGTGTAAAAAATACATGGTTTCTGTATTTATTGATGCGGTCTTTTGCAATACAAATGAAATGTAATATAATTAATTTTGTTTCTTATAGTTATATTAGGATAGGATATACAATGTTTCTTGTTTTTTTATTTGGAGTAAAAATATATAAATTATTTGGCGTTCCAACTTGGGCGCAAGCCACATACAAGTGATCATGTGAAAAACATGAATTTTCCAAATGTAAGCAAATGGTAAGTCATTGGATATCATCGGTATGCGTGGAATCAGTACGTATTCGTCTTTGAATCTGCCACCGATGATTGTTGCCTCAATTAAATTTTTTGATGGTCAATCTTGTTTCGTTGCATAATTTTGGCGCGTTTAAGCTGCGGAGAAGCATTATTGGTGATCCAACCTTCAATGTTTATACATGTGGTGGAATTCCGGCTGGTTCCAATGAATTTCAAAATTCAGTAAGATAATAGACGGCTGTGTCAGTCAATTTGTGTTTCATTGTTTAGCCAGGCAGTTTCAATTGAATTTGCTCATGGAGCTTGTTAACATCATAATTTTTGGTGCCAAAATTGCACGTTCCCACAGCCAATCCGAATTTGTGTATTGGTTTTAAGACTTGGGAATTCCTTGTAGACCATAAATATTCATTTGCATTTGCAATTTTTTCATTTCCGGAGTCCAACAATTGTTTTGAGAATGTTTCGGCAGAAGGGTCTTGAAGGAAAAGGAAAACTGATGTTGGGATATCTCTGCAGTTCTAGATGAAGATACACTGCGACGCATTTGTTTAAGAGCGTTCTCGTTCCGTTTCTGCGGCTCTAGACGTAGATGACCTTTCGCGTTCTGACGATATTCGCGTTCTGTTTTCGTTTCCGAATCTCTAGACCAGGGAAAGGCAAAACATGGGCGCCGCGTTTTTCATTTACTCTTCTCTTACGTACGTGTGCACACGCATTGTAGAGAAATAAACAACTTTTAATCAGTCTAGCTTGAGAACTCAAACAAGCAGGTTGTGTATCGTTTTTTATCGCACAATTTAAGAATCAGCGTTGCCAGTGAAAAAAAATATGTCCCAACATTTAAAGATGTATGATGAACAATATGAGATTTTACATTTTTAATTGGGGAAAAGCGACGAAAGTTTACTGGCAACACCGATTCGTGGTGAGAGCGGAGAGAGTTTATAACTAATACAATCGTAAAATGCAATAGTATAGGTTGCCTTTCCCTGCTCTAGACGTAGATGCTCTTTCCCGATTTTCTTGAAGACGTTCCGCAGCTGTTTTTACCAATCACTGTAGATCAGGGAACCATTATCGCAGCATGTTAACAGACTATGTGTTTTCTGAAATTCAAGAACATGGTCTCAGTGAGCTCTGGTTTCAACAAGACGGCGTAAATGTAAAATGGTATAAATGGTACAATCTAATACTGAAAGGTACACTTTTGTACCATCCCTGTCAGTAACTATGTAGAGTGAGCAGAGATGACAACATTGAACTATGTGGTTTGACATTTGCCATTGTAAGTTCTACCGTACAATATTCGGTTGTAAGTAAAACTAGTTGTAGATACAACTAACTCATAATTCAAGTTTATCGTTTTATGATTGTGCACATATATGAAAGTTTGTTTGTATCTATATACATACGTATGTATGTCTGTGCATAAAGGACCTTACTATGACAGAATACTCTCGTATTATAATGTATGTATCTACATATGTGTGTCAAGTGTGTCAACTTCTATGTTGCCATGTGAATGAGTGAACGAAAAAGGAGAACAATATTAACAATACGGCTGCTAGGAAATGAACAAAGTGCAAATAATGTAAGAAAACACATAAAGAAGGAAAACTATAACTTTAATCGAAAATTTGTTTGAGGAAATTCTTTGTCACATTTTGTTTGCATGTATTAATAGGTATGGGGATGTATTAGTGTTTATATATCCATGTATGTTCGTATGTATGTGGTTGAAATTCTTAAAATTTGCCAGTTTTAGATTTATGTATATTCAAACTTTTACAAACTACACCAACTAACTAACAACACAAACACATTTGTACTCCCTCTTCAAGAAGCATTTGCTGCTGATCTAATTTAGATGCTAGTTTTAAATGTTTTGCATTTGGACTGTATTGAGAGTACATGTACATATGTATATTTAGTGTATGTATGTACATATGTGTGCATTTTGATAAGTGTATGGTCGACACAAAAAGGACATGATTTATCTTTGCAACCATCTAGGCATTTACAGGATAGCTCACATCCAAGAAGAATTCATACCTTTTTTACACAATCCAACACTAATGTTGATATCTGACAATATCAGTTGACATAAGTATGTAGAACATAAAACGCAAACATACACACAAGCAAACACGCACATACAAAACAGAATATGGTTTGTTATATGGTTATATATCGTCACCTAAAATGCAAAATAACATATAAAATAACTTTCCAGTGACGAAAAGAAGTAGTAAGCAGGCCTTCAGTGAGGCCTTATTTTGCAGACACAAAGCCTTATTGCCCTATTCCATACTCATACATTTTTTACACACGATGTCCTAGCCAGCCAATGAATTCTACTTTACGTTCTTCATCAGGCCTGATAGTAAGCCTTCTTTACAGGCCTTTTTCTGTTAAATAAATTTTATCTTTGATTAAGCTTAAACTATGTTTCAAATTTAATAAGTTACCCGATCTAAGCGATCTTTTATTTATTTTAATTTTTTAAATTAAAAACTTTAATAATGACCACGTAAAAAATTCTCAAAACCGCTTTGTCAAAGAATTTAAGCAAAACTAGTTTAAGGTTACTTCTTTTTTCATTTCACTTTTTGCATTTTTTTTATTGTTTTGTCTTTGGAATGTGATTTTTTAACGGTATTTTGTGCTTGTACTACGTTTGTAGCAACAAAAAGAAGGGAGCAGGTAGGTCTTCCATTATGTCTGCCTGAGAAGGCAAGCGAGCATGGGTACTGAATCTAAAAATAGTTCTAGGAAGGTCTTACAGAAGGCCTCAAACATTTCAGAATGACAAACAAAGACATATCCGAATTAGGTTTTTTACATTTGTATACCCTACACCACCATAGTCTAACACCCACCATAAAGTATACCGATCGACTTAGAATCACTTTCTGAGTCGATTAAACGATGTCCGTCCGTCTGGATGGCTGTCCATGTAAACTTATACAGTAGCGAGCATAAAAAATGCAACGTTATCCAATGTGATTTTCAACAGCACTGATTTTGCTTACTGATCATAGGCAATTATTGTGTGACATTTTGTCCAATATTTTTTTACGTAAGGATAATTATAAAATTTTTAGTAAAAACAGTAAAATTGTGAGCGCAAAAAAAATCAACTCTACGGAAATTTACTTAATTTTTAAAATTTTGAAAAAAAAAATAATTATAAAAAATTGTTAAAAACTATAATACTGTTACAATTCAGTAATTTACTGTTAATACGAGAATTCCCGGGAATATTTTTTTGTTAATTTTCGGGAATTTCATCATAATTTTTCTTCTAAAAGTTACTATATTCAGATAAGTTTCAATGGCCAAATTTGTAGCTAATTGAATTATTCGATTATATCCATAGATTTTTTCGATTCTCAACTCAAGCCACAGCAGAAAAATTTGGTTATTAAGAATGAATTAAATTTAAAGTATATACTCTTAAACGAATTATTAAGATGCCTAAAATTACATCTTTTAGGGATATTCAATGATCATTATTCATATTTAGAGAAAATAATAACAAATTTGTTTCAGATTTGAAAAATTTCTCTAACTACGCATGTTTTGTAGATTTAACATGGTCGAAATTCTTAAGTTATTTAATTAAACAATGAATTTATTGATTTCATACTGATTAAAACTACGACTGTGAAAATACCGATCAAATACCACTATTAAATCAGAAACCCTTACAAATACAGTTATTTTATACTTCTTTTAAAACCCTGGTAAAATTATAAGTCAATTTATTCGAATGAGATATGGTTGAATAACTGGAGAATACGAGTAAATGAACTCAAAAGTAAACACATCACATTTACTCTCAGAAGGGGTGACTGTCCACCTATCACACTAAATAACATAAACATTCCACAGACAGATTCTGTTACATACCTTGGTATTCACTTGGATAGACGACTTACTTGGCGTCGTCATATACAAGCCAAGAGACTTCACATGAAGTTAAGAGCCTCTAGCCTTCACTGGTTACTCAATCACCAATCAAAATTAAGCCTTGACTATAAAGTCATCCTGTATAAATGTGTTTTAAAACCAATCTATACATATGGAATCCAATTGTGGGGAACGGCCAGTAATTCCAGTATTGAACTTATACAGAGGGCCCAATCGAGAATTCTTAGGACAATAACAGGTGCACCTTGGTACATAAGAAATGAGAACATCCACAGAGACCTACAAGTACCGTTAGTTAAAGATGAATTCATGAATGTCAGTGAGAAATACATCATGAAATTGCGGAACCACCCGAATCCGCTTGCAAGACATCTCACACAGACCCAAACAAGATCAAGGCTTCGTAGAGCCGATCTACCACCCCGCTAAGATGTGGCCCATGTGAACATCAATGCTCCCGTCAGAGAGCATTTAGTTTTAATTTTAGTTATAAGATTTTATTACTTATTGTCAGGCCTAAGTAAGGCAGATTCGATAAATAAATAAACGTTAAAAAAAAAAAATTATTCGAAAAAAATTCCCGGGAATGAAACGTCCGGGAAATTAGTAACCCTAGTTAATACTAATAAATTCAAGGATATGAAATCTACAAAGGATAACAGAATTAACGAATGATGCATTTTCTGTTCCATATGGTGAATTTTTCAAAAACCAAGAAAATTTTTAGAATTTTTGTTTATTTCTTTACCAATTTAAAATCTTGCGAATATTCTCTATGAAAAGGAAATCAAATAATTGTGGTGGTGTGCTTAGAACTGAGTGTTAACTACGCAAGTTTTGTAGATTTAACATGGTCGAAATTCTTAAGTTTTTTAATTAAACAATGAATTTATTGATTTCATACTGATTAAAACTACGACTACTGATTAAAACTACGACGGGAAATTAGGAACCCTAGTTAATACTAATAAATTCAAGGATATGAAATCTACAAAGGATAACAGTATTAACGAATGATGCATTTTCTGTTCAATATGGTAAATTTTTCGAAAACCAAGAAATTTTTAAGAATTTTTGTTTATTTCTTTACCAATTTAAAATCTTGCGAATATTCTCTATGAAAAAGAAATCAAATAATTGTGGTGGTGTGCTTAAAACTGAGTGTATAAGAGCTCAAGATCAAAAGGATATGACACTTAATGTTAGAAGGGTGCTGAAATTTAATACTAAAATAATATTTTAACAATCATATAACATCATGTGGTCTTTAAAAATTGCAAATAATGAAATCATATTCCAATGTCCATTTATTTTGGTAAGTAAACGAATTCCAAAACAGCGGAATACAACTGTAGATAATATTAAATTTGACACTGTTCCTATTTCATAGAATCCTATATTTAGCTTACGTGTTTACTAAGCTATCGCAATTTTTTACTATTTTAATAAAACATTTAAGGGAATATCTGTGACCATATGGCCTGAGTAACAGATCGAAACTATCAGACACGAATAAATTAAAATTACGTTAATTGACCTTCCATATAATACGACTGCACCATTTTAAGCATAAAGGACCTGCTTCGCAAAGCATAGGCGCTTAATTTATTTTTGTAAATAATATATGGTTTATTGAATTGGTTTCTCCTTATTATATTTGCATGTTCGTTTGAATAGCATCAAATATATGATGTCACCTTCCATGGATCAGGTAACACAGCCTTGATTACTTCAATGTCTAACGTTTTAGTTTTATTTCAATAAAATCCAATTCAAAACTAGCCATCAAAATTATTTCGGCACTCTAATCATAACACAATTCTTAATTATATCTAAATTTTTATAACTGAATAGGAGTATGGCGTTTTTTGGATAAAATGTTTATCCTTTTTAATTTTAATGTCCTTAAATTTGTTTGTATTAATAGTAAATGATGATAATGCAACTGACCCACGAAAAATACCGGATGTTATTGATTTTAGCGTGATGAAAAATATCCCTAGAGAAATGATTCAAATTGAATCCTCGCTGGAACTATCTTCAGATCACTCACCACTTTTGCTACCTTATTGAGCCCCCTAGAAATTGTATCCCCGACTGGTAATTTAGCGATGGCAGGCACAAGAATAAATTGGCTCAAATATAAAAATACCTCAGTATACATTGCTCGGAAAACATACCGCTAAGAACACCAGAAAACATCGATCACTCTCTTATCAATTTCGATAAAAAAAAATTAAGATTTCGAAGAGAGTGGCAATTGCACAGAATTTCGAAAAATGGAATCATTGAATAAATATGGACGCAACCCCGCAATCGGATTATTGGCGAGCAACAAAAAGTCTTAAAAGACCCGTCATATGTAAGTCCCCCTTGCGAAATTCAAGTGGTTGGTGGTTGGGCAAGAATTGATACTGAAAAAGGGAATCTGTTTGTTAATCATTTAAAAAAAGTATTTACACCGAACACATCAAACGAAGCAATTAAGTTGCCACCTGTTGCACTCATACATTGCGTAGAGAATCATGCCCCCCTATTCATATCAAAAACCAAACAATAATTCAACAATCGGAAGTGTAATACCTCGGAATACATCTCGATCGTCGCCTTACATGGAAAAGTTATATAAATGCAAAGTTGACTCAAAAAAGAACATCCCATCTCTGGTTCTGTTCGGTCGTGTTCTTAAGCCGCTCTTTTTATAAATTACAAATTAATTTGTTTTAAAAGAAATTATAATTAAAAACTTGTATACTGTTGAATTTGCAATATATACTACCTGTGACATTGAAAGCAGTTTATAAACTACACTCGTACAGTGATAAATTGTGAAATTAATAATAAATACAACTACAGTGTATTATAAACAACAACAATTGAAACAATTATACAAATCAAAATAAAAGAAACTTTAAGTAAATAACAACAAACATACACACAGCTGTTATAGTTACATAAACACTGGTAATTAAAGTGTAGTGCCAAATTACAACAGTTTGAGAGTCATTGCTTTTGCTTATTTAAAACACATTAAACTTTTGCCGTTAATTTTAAAATTTGTATTACCCAACAAACAATACTGTTTAAAATGAATTGTGTAAATAAAAAGTGTGCCATTACTAATGATGATGAAAGGATGATTATTTGTTGGTTATGTCATGGTCTCTGTCACGTAAAATGTAGTGGTCTATCTGTACATGTTGCCGATTCTCTTGTAAAGAATAATGGACTTCACTGGTGCTGTAATTCTTGCAGAAAAATTAGTGTAACATTTTACCGTTTTTTCCAAGGAACAAAAAACCATTTTTTAGAAATTCAAGATGAAGCAAATAAGCTTTCGGAGAGAATTTCTAATTATGGTAAACTTTTTGATGATTTTAAATGTCTTGACTCAATAAAATCTCCTGTTGAGTCTTCTCCCAAAAGACGGAAATCATCCAGAAAAAACAATAAAGAAAATCACACCAACTCTAATGCTGCTTTACTTACACCATTAAATCCTGATGCTGCTGCTTCTTCCGATACCTCATTAAATAATCCTGTTGCCTCTAATTCTGCTATCAACACTAACCCTGCTACTAATTTAAAATATGCTGAAACTGATGCTGCTACTTCTTCTGTCAACTGCATTGCTTTAAGTAATTCTGCTACAACATCATCACGAAACTCTACTACGGCAGTATATGAGGATCCATTAAATAATCCAGTTGCCTCTAGTTCTGCCATCAACACCAACCCTGTTACAAATTTAAATTATGCCGAAGTTGTAATGAATAATGGAAACAATATTATTTCTCGTAGGGAATTAAGAGTAGTCCCTCCAAAGAAACAAATTTTCATATCACGCTTTGCATTTGACACTTCTGCTGATGATATTGATTTTTATATTAAATCTCAGCTCAACCAAAATGTCGACATTATTGTTCACAAATTTTCTTATTCACAAACAAGGAGTATAACGTCTTTTAAAATTACTGTTCCATTTAATATTTTTGACTGTGTTGTTGATCCGTCATTCTGGCCAAATCATGTTATAGTTCGAGAATATGAATACAATATAAATCAACGTGTAAACAATACTGTACATCTTCCACCACGTCAACCAACAAACCAAAAAAACTAATTAATACTAATGATATTCAACTCAATATTATATATCAAAATGTTCGAGGACTGAAAAGTAAATGCTCTAAACTATATCAAGATAGTTTTAGTTTGAATCATCATGTTATTTGCTTCACCGAGACCTGGCTTAACAATACTTTTTTAAATATGGAAATTTTTTGCAACAATTTTCAAGTCTTCCGTCGAGATAGAATTACAAATACGACTGGGGGTGGTGTATTAATAGCGATCTCTAATCAATTTTCAGCTGAGGAATTAAAATTTGATGCAGCCTATAACATTGAGTTTATTGCTGTGGTCATGAAAATAAATCATAAGAAAGTTTTTATTACCTGTTCGTACATTCCTCCTCAATCGGATTTATTAATTTATCAACAGCACATTGCTTCAATTAAAATTGTCTCTTTAAAAACAAATCCTGATGATCTCATTTTTGTTCTTGGTGACTTTAATTTACCTCAAATTACCTGGCAATTCTTCAATGAATTGACGTCATCTATACGGACGTCATCTATACGGATTTCAGTAAAGCCTTTGACAAAGTTAATCACAAACTTCTGTTAAAAAAATTGGATACAATGGGTTTCAACAATACTTATTTAAGCTGGTTAAAGTCATATCTTTTATGCAGAACACAGTCCGTAAAATTCAATTCTACAATTTCGAAAAATATTTTGGTAAAATCCGGTGTTCCGCAGGGAAGTCATCTCGGCCCTATTTTATTTTTGCTTTTCATCAACGATTTGCCTGAAGCAATAAACTATTCGAATGTACTGATGTTCGCAGATGATGTTAAAATATTTTTAAGCCTCAAACATTCACCAGATCATATTTACCTTCAGAAGGATTTGGATAACTTTTATAATTGGTGCAGCCATAATTTAATGGAACTAAACCTGAAAAAATGCAAGCACATGACTTTTTCGAGAAGGTGTGATGTTTTTGATCACTACTACATCGGTGGTTATAAACTAGAATCGGTAAAAGCAATTATGGATCTTGGTATTTTGTTAGATGGAAAATTAAACTTCATACAACATATTACGATGGCTGTTAACAAAGCTCGAGGAATCTTAGCTTTTATCAAACGATGGGCAAAGGAATTTAATGATCCCTTCATCACTAAAACATTATTTACATCACTTGTAAGACCGATTTTAGAGTATGGATCAATTGTGTGGGACCCCTACTATAATGTTTACATTGATCGTATCGAATCTGTCCAGAAACAATTTTTGCTATTTTGTTTAAGAGATGTATATCGAGGATATTCTTCGCTTCCATCATATTCTTCACGACTTACTTTGATTCGACTGCCAACATTAAAAAGCCGAAGAATTATGCTTAACGTTTCATTTCTTGTAAATCTTTTAAATGGAAATGTTTTGTCCGATTTTCTTTTAAGTAAGATATCATTAAATGTTCCTCAACGCTCATTACGATTTAATAACCCACTTTATGTTAAAACTTTTCGAACAAACTACGAAATGGCAGATCCGTTTAGGAAATTATGTTGTAGTTTTAACGAAATGTTTAACTTTATAGATTTCACTTTAAATGTTGATGTTGTAAAACGAAATATTATTATCAATTTAAATAACTAACAATCTTTACATTAAGAATACATTGTACAATTTAATTTAACACTCAGTCTGTAAGGATAATATCCATAGACTAAATTAAATAAATAAATAAATGAAATTGAAATCAATTCAAATTAATTGGCTTATTGACAGAAACTCTGTGCTTAGTTTAGATTGTAAACTTCTACTTTATAACATGATCATAAAACCGATATGGTGTTATGGCATACAGTTATGGGGCACGGCCTCAGCGTCGAATGTAGAAAAGATCCAAAGACGCCAAAACAAGTTTCTAAGAATGATCACAGTTGCCCCCTGGTATATAAAAAATGCGAATATACAGAAAAACCTCAACGTGTCCCTTGTAAAAACTGAGATCACGAAGAATGCAGACAAATATTTAAAAAAGCTTGAAATTTACCCAAACCTATTGGCCCGCAACTAGAGATGCCAAACGGGGAATCCCGTTTGCGAAAATTACGGCGTTTTCGGTATTTCTTAAACCCCGAAGCCCGGGATTTTTTAATTTTAAATCGCGGGATTATCGGGATTTTCTAAATCCCGTTTTTCATAAATAAATAGGGGAAATTGTCATTTTTGTGTGCCTTTTTTATGCATTTTGACATTCTACATGCCCGAATATCGCAAAGTGATGTTCAGCAAAGTTGTTAAGGTCAACTCCTGCTACAACATAGTTCATAAAGGAAAGCGGTATTTTTGGTTTTCCTAGAGTGGGGCTCTGGAAAATCAATTCTTCACATTTTTTTTGTAAGTTATCTAACAAAACTCAATTTAAATCCTCTTCAAACGAAATTGATTTTATCTCAGATGAGGAGCTCGAACAAAATGAAAATATTTCGATTGCACAAAGGCTAAAATATATTATTAATAAATGTAAAAAACCCAAATAACAATAACGAAACCAAGTTATAATGTAGATTTGCAACTTGCAAATGAAATAGATCACTTTATTTCTGAAGGAACAAGAGGAAAATATTTGCAGATTTGTTATAAATATTTGCAAACGGTTTTGCCAATATGAAAGATGTTTTTCGGCAGCAGCATATGTCGGAAACAAAATTCGTTCCAGAAAGGCAGACGAAACCATACATGCAATAGTATGCTTCTTAGTGTCTAATAAAAATTAATTGCTAAATAAAAAATTTACTTTCAATTGTAAAGACATAATTATGTACGTTTCTTTCTTATAATTTTCGGCATTTTAGATTTCCCGACCCGGGGTTTCGGGATTTTCGGATTCTTTACCAAATCCCGACCCCAGGGATTTTCAAAAATCAGTCCCGATTAGCATCTCTACCCGCAACATATTAGTTAACCGTGGCCACACTCGATTAAGAAGGAGGGACACAGCAGACCTATTCTAGAAGGAACAATGCCAATTTAACCAAAACAACCATGAATACCAAATTTTTTCGTCCGGCACTGGCTGGACTAATTAAATAATAATTATTAGATATAAGATTTGAACCACTTATTGTTAGTTCATTAAATAATGAAGATGCAATAAATAAATGATGATAAAAAAAAATCCAACATTGTTATAGTTTTTAGCAATTTTTTTAATTATTTCTTTCAAAATTTTAAAAATTAAGTAAATTTTCGTAGAGTTGCATTTTTTTTGCTCGCACAATTTTACCACTGTTTTTACTAAAAATTTTATAATTATCCTTACGTAAAAAAATATTGGACAAAATCTCATACTATAATTACCAATGATCTATAAGAATATAAAAACAGCAGATGTGGACAATTGGATATATTTTTGAGCAAAATCAGTACAGTTTAAAATCACATTGCATGGCGTTGCATTTTTTATGCTCGCTATTGTATATAATTTTTTCGGCCCAAGGATGTCTTCCCGAAATTCGTGGTGATCGGTCCATAATTCGTCATAGCTCCCATATATATGTATATTGATATTTTAAAACAAAAATGTTTTTGCTCATTTACTTAGTGTAGGGTCTTATATGGTTGGGCTTGACCGACCATACTTTCTTACTTGTTTTATTATGTTTAAGTTATTCATCATAATTAATCAAACATTTGATTTTGGTATGCTTGTTGTTATGTTATTTTGCATTTTAAGTGACGATATGTTCATTAGAGTGGCCCCAAAAAAGTTGTGGATGTTTCCATCTAAAATGATAGATAGATTCATTCATTCTTAGATATTGTTTCTCATTTTTTGTCCTAAGTTCAGTATTTGGTGAGCTCAAAGGATATAAAGTTCCTAATGATTTCTTTCATATTTCTTGCAAAGGAAAGATATGAAATATTGATATTATGTGAAAGAAATACATATAATTAATTAAAGCTTTACATATTGTTAAATTTTTACCTTTTTAAAAAAGCGGTTTATTTAATTTATTTATAATTTTGATTGCAAATAAAAGCCATTTTTAAAACACGCTTAAATTACACTTTATAAAGTACAACTACTAACTACTGGAACCGCAGTTACTATTTATACAAACTGCCATTTTCACTCGAGTAGCCTAGATTGTTCTTAACGGTCAAAACTAGTCTTTTCGAATTCTAGAGCTTTCGATGTTAATGTTAGAAGCTTAAATATTTAGTGTTGCCATACTTACAAACAATGATAATAACTTCATGCTACCAACTTGGTTGATAAATATAAGCTTCTACTTATGGACATGTTTATAAACATGATGAATATTGCAGACAGTCAAATCGCTATTGCAAATTCGTAACAATATAATTAATTAAAATAATTAGTTTAAATTAATACGTTAATATATTTTTCGAGCAGAAATAAAAGTTATTTTTCAAAATCAATAATTAGAAAAAATAACTTAATCATTTTATTTTTTTCTATGATAAAATTAAAATGTCAGATTTTTGGTATTATTGAGACTTTTTCTAATATGGAACATTTTGTCAAAGGGTGGTTTTTAGGAAGTGGTTGTTTTTGATTTATTGAATTAAAGTTAATAAATAAATTATATGTTTTCTTTAAAAAATAAAAATCAAGAAATATTTAATCATAGAATAAACCCATAGATCGGAAGAAGAGAGGAAAATATTAGTCTATTTTCACACATACGGGTGATACAAAAACAAAATACATGCAATAGATTCTCATGAATTAGGTTTTTGACAACAGACTTAGGTTTATGGCTCTCTGATACCTATCCAGTTATTGTCTATGTATGTAACCTTTATTTCTTATTGAAAAGGTAAAAGTCAAAAAATACAATAACTTTTCCTTCAGCTTGAAGAAATAAAAAGCAAAAAATAACTCTTATTTTCTGACTTTTAAACTATTATTATCTTTCACCAGATATCATATGTTTCATAATAATAACCATTATCCTTTTATCATTTGATAAAAATTACCAACTTACTGACGCTAAAATTTTTAGAAATGGTCTCTTCAAACAAGCTAAACTTTCATTTAAGTTGGGAACATCGACACCATATTTTTCCTCCATATAAACGGGGTCTCCCTAAAGCCTAGTACTCTGTTCATATTTGCGAAAAATTATGGTTTTTTCATGCGAAAAATTTTACATGGTATTAATTTCGTGCGAAAGAAGTGCTGCGTATGTTATTTCGTGCGGAAAAATAAGGTTGCCAGATTTATTTCACATGTTTTCCACAATAAAAACAGAGTACTGCTTTTGCGAAATTATTTCGCATATATTTCATTCCAAATATTTTATATGTAGTTTGACAGCATTTCGCACGAAATTTTGAACAGAGTACCTAGCTTTATGTGCATACACATATATAAAATATGTTAATTTTTACATAATTAATAATACATATTTATAAGTATTTACACGTCCACAAATAGGATGTAGTGTACACAGTTATTATTTCAGCAAAATTAATGAGAATCACTTTAGGTTTCCATATACATACATATGTATATTCTTTCAAAATAGTCGTATCTAGTAGTAAGATTGCAGAAGAACGTATTTTACTCAATAACACTACTCGAAAGCCAAAACATCTTTTTATAAGAGTATATACTTGCATACACTTGCCTATAAAATTCTAATTCTGCCTATAAAATTTTAAGGACGCACATAGTCCGTCTGTTGTTGATGACGAAATTTCTAAAAAAATCTTTGTTGATCAGAAATATTGTATTAGGTGTTGAAAATGTGCAAAATTGAACTAATACAACCAGAGGCTGGAGCGAATTGGCTGATATTATCTTTTATTCGATTTGAAATTTTCAGGAGATGGTTTGTAAAGAAAAAAATCAAAAATTCCTGGTAAAACTGGGAAATTGTAACCTTTTAATATTGCCTCCTTTTCACTTCTCATTTTTCTAGCTAACATAGCTAACAACGCTGCCTCCTTTTCACTACTTAAGAAATTCCGATATTAATTATATTATTACTTATTTATATTTTTATAAAATCATTTCATATTTTTATTTTACTACGACATGAGTAGCGAAGCGCACCGGCTCAAGTTAGTAGGTTATAATTTTAAAAATGTTTTGCTATTTTCTTTAAAATATTGTTAATGGCTGAAATTCTACTAGAATCATTATTGAACATATGTATTTACTCGTATTTCGACTTTTATAATTAAATATAAAATGAATTCAATAAAATAACAGTAAATTACATTTTTAAAAACCTTATTTATTGATATAGAAGAAATTATAAATTTAATTGAAAGTAAATTTTAATTTGGCTTCAGTTCATTTAAAGTATGTTATAATATGATATTAACCATAGACCTTGAAAATAAAGATTGTTGATGACGAAAATGCATTCCAATTTGGCAATTGTCTAAAATTAATTTTCAGTGTTATTCTTTGAATTATTATAAAGTAATTATAACAAACAAACTTAGCCAAAATAAAAATTAATTTTCAAATTATATAATTTCAATAATTATTGCAAATTAAAAAAATTAAAAAAAAATTAAAAAAAAATTAAAATTATAAATATAATTTAAATTTAACAATCTAACTTATTTTCCATAATATGTACTATATTTTATACATTTTGGTTAAAGATCGTTGTTGCAAATCATCAATCGTTTTCGTGTCATAGTCCATTTTTGTTATTTTGCAATGAATTTTTCTAACTCAAATATATTGGATATTAATAAAAGCTAATTTGCTATTTGTTTCCCCAGCCATTAGTAATGAACACACTAGAGGTGTTCAGTATTAAGTGCGAATGGTATTGTATCATTGCAAATGCAAAATTGTAAAGGTTTTTGTATGTATTTTCTTATTGGATTACGGTAAAACTTTGCATTTGCAATGGTGCTAGACCATTCGAACTGAATATTGAACTCCGCTACTATAATCTCAGAACCACTTTTTAGAATATATCGCAATGTCCGTTAATGTTAATTATATAATAAGGTTACAGGTTTTAATTAAGAATGTAATTTTATGAATCTATACAACGTAAAATAACTAGTCAATCAAATTTTATTATTTATTATTGTCCAATATGCTTACAACTAGAGTATCCAAAACCGGTTTTTTCATCTTTGTAAACTCCACCGGTTTCGGTTTTTTTAACTTTTCGGTTTTATGACAAACCGGTTTTTGTAAGACGGTTAACCGGTTTTAATGAAATATATTTTTTAATGTTTCTTCAAAAATATTTATGAAAAACTTTGAAATTATTTTTAAAAATATTGATTTATTTTATAGAAAATTATAGTTTTTGACACTATGTATTTCGTAAAAGATATAAAATAGTTGCATAAAGATAGAGCCTTAAGAATTAAAAAATGCAAAATTTCCGAAGATTTAGTACACAATTCTTAACACATTTCTATTAGCGTCCATAAATAAAAATAAATTTAAGGATACCTTTTTCATATTAAATAAAAATTTAATATAAACCGGTTAACCGATTTTTTTGAAGACAAAAACCGAAACTGTTTAACCGGTTTTTTTATAAGACAATAATCAAAACCGGTTTTTTCGAAATCGAGAAATATCGATTTGAAGTTAGTAGGTATCGTATAGGGATAAAACCGGATGAACCGTTTACCCAAAAATTAACTTTTTAAATTAACCGATTCACAAAAGTCTGAAATTGCGTAGAAATACCGGGTTTTCAGTTAACCGGTTTATTAACTCTAATATACATATGGACATAAGCATGTGAATGTTCGTCATTGTGGTTTTAACATTTTATTATGATATTTTCCCTACTGCGGTATTCACACAGATTCTTTTAGTGGGTAAATAGATCATTGTAAATGACAATGTGTCAAACTAAAATTGCTTTCTTTTTTGATTTTCAAAATTTTAACTCTATTTAATGTGTTCGTGTGGTATGTAAAATTTGTTAAAATTTACTTTAATAAAAATAACAGCAACACATTTGTAACATTTTTCAACTGTGTTGCCGACGACGTAATACATTGTTAAACCACAATATGGTTGAAATTTTAATGTAGTGCACAAGTTGAAAAATACTCTTCAAAAACACATGCCTCCATTAGTCTCTATATACACACATACGAATATACATATTAGGGCTAAAACTTGTAAAAATTTTTAGCAAAAAAGCATGAACTTAAGTTGGCAAAATAAATTCGAATAAATCTTGATAATATACCATACCACTAGGGTTCCTACTAGGTTAATTTCCGGGAAATGTTTGTCGGGATTTTTCGGGAATTTCTTCATATATGTTGCGTTTTTTAAATTGCAAAAGATAATTACTTCCTTTTTCTTCCAAGCTAAGAGTTTTTCTCGAAACTCCACTCGTAGCCCTAATGGTGGCACTGTTTCCTTCAGGTCCTCTTTCTTTAAATAGCGCAAGCTCCTAAACGTTACTTGGGATTCTAAAAAATAAAACAAATAATTATTGTATTGTAGATTATATATTATCGTTAATTTGTTAATTATATATACATGTATCTCTACTTACCTTTTAAATATACAAAAATTGAAGACATGTCTATTGTTTCCAAAAAATTTTTGAGTACCATGTCGTCACTGGATTCTGCTATCTCATTTGTTTCGTTGCCGGAATTATCATCTGTATCCATTACCAAATCGCTGTCAAACACTATAACTTCATTTATATTTCGGTTTGGAAACCATTTCTTAATATCACTTTGATTTTCCATTCTTTTTTTTATTAAAATATTTTTACTTGTTACTGACACATAAACACACTTATAATTACAAAGCGAAACAAAAAGTTTCGCCGCAACACTTTGACAATAATTTGTCGGCGGTGGTTTACCTTAATCATAATAATTATAGCTTTAGCTTATAACAATGGCGCGGCGCGACTTTAAAGAAGTAATTCAGTAGCGGCGCCCGTCGTTTAACTTAACAACATTGCGTTGTCGATTCGTAACCATATGTTTACAAATTGTAAAGGAATGGTGTCGAAAAAAATTGACACCGTATGGTTGCAAAATGCAACGTCGTTTTTCCCTCAGTGTAAGTTTTCTTCTAAAAGTTACTATATTCAGAAACGTTTCGATGGCCAAATTTGTTGCTAATTGAATTATTCTGTTATATCGATAGATTTCTTCGGTTCTAACAACAGATAGTCAGTTGGTAAAGAAGTACTACTATTGAAATAACCGAATTTTTTAACTCAACTCAAGCCACAGCAGAAAAATTGGGTTATTAAGAATGAATCAAATTTAAAGTATATACTCTTAAACGAATTATTAAGATGCCTAATACTACATCTTTTAGGGATATTCAATGATCATTATTCATATTTAGAGAAAATAATAACAATAATAGTGGTTCAAATTTGTTTATCTACAATCAGATTTGAAAAATTTCCTTAACTACGCATGTTTTGTAGATTTAACATGGTCGAAATTCTTAAGTTTTTTAATTAAACACTGAATTTATTGATTTCATCCTGATTAAAACTACGACTGTGACAATACCGATTAAATGCCACTATTAAATCAGAAACCCTTATAAAGGCCAGACCAACAACCAAATACAGTCATTTCATACTTCTTTTAAAACCCTGGTAAAATTATAAGTCAATTTATTCAAACAAATTTTTCTGGTTTTTGATTTAATTTAGTGTTAAAGAATTCCCGGGAATGAAACGATTTTTTAATTTCCTCCCGGGAAAGAAAAAAGTCCGGGAAATTAGGTATACTACATACAACACAACATGGTTATAGCAAACTCAAAGGGACTGAGAAATTTAGCTCGTTGTAAACGTGGTTCGTTAAATCCGTATTATAAAAACACTGTGTGTAATTTTTTAAGTCATGGAAATATAACCATATACGTACACCACTACGTGATAAAAGACCAAAAAAAAATACCCGTGTCTCCCAGTTTTTTGGGCCCCCAAAGATTTGGAGCCTCAGTGTTATTTTTTAAAAAAAGTGATAATTTTCTCAGGCTCATATCTTGAAAACAAGTTGTAGAAAAATCTTATGTGAAGAATATGTATGAATTGCCACAGTTGAATAAAACACACTTGTGTGTTAAAACAGTCCTCATGCATACATATTTGTGGAAATATTTGAAAAAATAATTGAGAATCACATGGAATTTAGTAAACAATTTTTGTCTTAATTACCTGTCCACCATTGTATATAGTAAATTTTGAATAACTGGATAACTAAAATACCGAGATTCTTCAAATTTTCTCAATTTTGAACATCTGGATAACTTAATTTTCACACATCTACATATATGTATACTTATATAAGTTAACGAATCTGTTAACAAACCAATTTGAATGAATGATTTTTTTAAACTGTACCAGTTTCAATATTTTTATATTGTTGCTAAACTGGGAATATGTAAAATAAATGGGCAGTTGCTATGTAACCTAACGGTTAAATATTAAAAACATTGTTTGATGCTTATTTTGAAACTCACTCTATTTGACTTCTCTTCTTCTTTCTTGTTCGTAATATTGGTATGCTTTGATTCATTCATTGATAAAAAGAGAACAAATATTCAGTATTTACTTCTTCTTTTTATTCTCATTCTTATTCTCTGTTTGTAACCTAACTGTTAAATATTAAAAACATTGGCCTATAATCGTAGTCAAACACTACAGTCGGTTCTTTTTAAAAACAACTTTAAAACAAGCTTTTTATTAATTTGCAACCATAGTCAAAATTAAAGTATGTTTTAAATTGAACCGACTTTAACTGGGTGCCACCGCCAATGTAGAAAATGTTTTCATACAATATACAACAAAAAACAGACAAGTGGCAACGCTGAACAGCTGACATACAAAATTAAAAAAAATCCAAAAACCTTAAACAATAAAAGTAACCGGGACATCTAAAGAAAGAAAGTTGTTTGTTGTGGAAAAGTGGAAAATATAAGATTAATATCATAATTACGATATTTTGGTACTAATTTTATTGATAACTGTTCAATAATTGCAAAATCTCTACCAATATCTTGTAACTTAAACATTTTTTACTTTGTGACTAACTTTTTTACTCGGCGAAGAACAGCTTATGCTGTTATTAAACGAGTTAAAAACAACTTCAGCTAGTTTTATATTTAGAGTCGACTTCAGCGTCAGAAGTATACTTTAAATTGTCTATGATAGACCTAAAGTCCACTATTAAGTAAAGTCGAAATGAAAGCTAGAGACTTTTAACTTCATGTGAAGTCTCTTGGTTTCTATGTGCCGGCGCCAAGTAAGCCGTCTATCTAGATGAATACCAAGGTAGGTGACATAATCAGACTGCGGTATATTAACGTTGTTGAGTGTGACAGGTGGGCAATTTCCTCTCCTTAGAGCGAACGTAACATGTTTACTTTTCAGCTCATTTACCTTTATTTGCCAGTTTTTCAACCATGACTCCACACGTACGAGGCAATTCTGTAGTTGACTAGATGCCATGAGTAGGTTTCGTCTGATCTAATAATGGCGGTATCATCATGGAAAGCAAAAACAAAATTTTAAAAATTTTAAAAATTTGTTTTTGTTTTATATACAAATTCTTAACAGAATAAACGCCCCAAAATTCAAGCGTTGATTTGCCTTTCATAATTTTAAAATTTTGCATATAAAACAAAAACTAATTTTTCAAATTTTTGAAATTTTTGAAATTTTGTTTTTGTTTTCCATATAAATATCACTTTGGTGACGTGATTTACAAAATTATGGCCTTAGTTTTATGTTTGTATATTTATTTGTTTGACGGCTGACCCGATTTACTTTAAATTTTTACAGTATGTTCCTGAGTGTCTTTTTACATGAACAAATGCACGGTTTGCATAAATAATTGAGGTAAAAAAGTATGGGAGGTCCTAACCATATACGTATTAAAAAAAAATAAATCAAAACCAGTTAGAGTACTATATTCTAGAGTTGGGTTGTTCACGAACGAACAAGTTCAATTGAACAATTCACTCAAGTGAACAATGTTTTTATTCATTTTGTTCGTTTGATATTTCTGTAGATGCTTCAAATTTATATTTTGAAAAACGTTTTTAAATTGCATTTAAGGGAGAATCCATATCAAAACGGAAAGAAAACTGTTATTTTCTGATTTGACATTTTCTATTTTTGTGTTCCACATAAATATCACTTTGGTGACGTGATTTATAAAATTAGGGCCTAATTACCTCTTTGTTTTCTTCATTATTAAAAATCCAGCTAAATTTGTTTCCAAAAGCAGTTGTCACCTGTTCATTTTATACACTATCACATGAATTCACAGAGAAATCGTTCAATCACTTAGTTAACTCAAACACCGCGGAATAAAAATGAACAACTGAACAAAAAGAACAAACTTGTCCATTTATTAGTTCTGAACAAAAATAAACAATCAGCAAAAAGAACGATTATACTATATTCGTCTATGCCGAATCTTAAATGCCTTCCACCTATTTAAATATGTTATTGGGACTTAGCTCCGTTTATGAAGATTGGTACAATGTTAATGTAATTTTAAACAGAAACTAGCTGACCCGACAAAAGTTGTTTTGTCTTCAAGGTAGTTGAAGACAATCGTTGTTTTGTCTTTAACTTATTTGTTTTGTCACCTATAAAACAAAATGTTGCACTGTAAACGTAAGTTGAGTCACTAAAAATAATGAAAAGTCCTAGAATTTTTTTTTATATGAATATTTAAAAAATTTGTTTTATTTTTGAGGTCCTATAAAGTACAAACAAATAAACAGACATAAATATTGATAAATATAAAATTCCTAATTTTACCCGTTTTTATCCCCTACCTTCAGACTTTTGAAATGTACTTTCTAAATAGCTATTTTTTTGACAATAGTGAGCTAAATTAATAATGTTTTCCTTTTTAACAAATATTTCCCGTTTTACCCCCTTTTTATCGCTTTGTAGTCCAAGTTGTGAGTAAAGGTATAGCCAATTGACGCTATACCTTTACTCACAACGTAGATAGATCCAAGTTAGGATCTATCTACGTTCTAAATTTCAATAAAAGCCGATTTTATTTATAAGAAACTTGCTGGAGTTAACTTCTTATTGAAAACTGAAATTCAAAAAAGAAGTGCGTACTGGCTTTTTTGTAATTTCCGGTGGCATGTCATAGTGTCCATTGACATAATGTCCATGGACGTAATGACACTCCATGGACATAATGCACTTTTGGAGTGACATAAAGTCCTTGATATTTAAAAAATAATTTAAGTTTTTATATTTTAATTTAACTTCTATTGAATTTAACGTTGTAAATTTAAAGTAGTAATAAGACGATAGCAATGATTTCTGGTTATTATTATCTGAATTTTGTGGAGTTCAGAAGTCACAAAGTTAAAGTTTAAAAAAGTGAAAATGTTATTTTATTTGACAAAAAAAAAGAAAGGCTTTATTATGGGCGCCTGAAATAAGGCCATAGGCAATTAGGCCATAGGAAAATAAAGCCATATCAGTGTAAAATAGCTTGTTATAATTACATATATATTTATAAATATAATGATTTACAAGAAAGGCTTCATTTAGCGAAGACGCCTGCCGCGTTCCATGGAGGAGAAAGCCCCTAAGTGCGGCCGCAGGCCTCCAATAAGAAAATACTTTTTCTGCGAAACCGAATAGTTTCGTCATGCTACTGAGTGCAAAAAAAAACTAGTCTTCACAAATAAAGTTTTCCTATGTGGCGGCCTGCGGCCGCTCCATATAAAACTATAGTTAAATATGAAATTTTGTCTTTCTATCATGACTGCAACCCGTGCCGACTTGCGATTTAGTTTTGAGGTTCATTTACAAAGGGGAAAAATGCAATTTTTTCAGTTTTTGTAAAAATTTTGCCATTAAATAATTACTTTTGCAATTTAATTTAAAATAATCGAAATGTGTAATTGTCCTTCTAATGAAACACAAAAATTGGTAAAAAAATTTTAAAGTTATTAAAAATCCCCAGTCTCAGGCCACTAGAACAAGAAATGTAGGAACAAAATTAACATATTTTGAGAAATATTAAAATAAAAGCTTATTTTTACTTAAAATATATCCATATTTACTTGTATATGAGTTTTTGTCTTTGTAGGATACCGTTAACCTATTCGAATGTATGACCAAAAAAAATTATTTTTTTTAACGGCAGTTTTAAAACTCCATTTTCAAATTTTTAAAAATTTTGATAAACAAATTTCAGAATTTTTTAATCATCACATTGGGATTTATTGAGAACATAATCTATTTTCTTCTTCTATATAAATAAAAATCATTTGCCGTTCGTTGGTAATTGCATCAGTTGAGAACGGCCGGACCGATTTAGACAATTTTTTTTTTAAATGTTGGTCATAGTCCAACTTAGGTTTTTACGGAATGAAAAATTTACCACGCCCACTTTTTTCGATGTATCTAAAATCGGAAAACGGCTACACCGATATGGCTAATTTTTTTGTACCAAATGTAGTCACATGGCATCTGGGAAATAGTTGATCGAACGCCATCTACAACATTGACCAGATTTTTTGATATGTGCCGGAATGATAAATTTGGCCGAACGATGCTATACTCCGAAATGCCAAGATATTATACTTGAAAGCAATCGTCAAAGAAATTTCAACGGCGGAAACAAGGCATTCCAGTTCCAGGTTTCCCCCATTTATTTTCCAACGACATATTAGGTCCATCTGAGAAAGGATGAGTGTTTCTATTTGCTCACAGCTCGATCTGTGATCACTCATATTTCTGAACAAAAATAGATTTTCTTTATAAAAACTAAAAAAATATCTAAATTTGCTAAAAAAAAATATCTAAATCTGTTATCACTTATATTTTCTGGCCAAAAATCGATTTTTTATTTTTTATATACAATATCTGAAATCGCTAATTGTTTGTGTGAAGAGGTAGTTGGAATAAAAAGAACAAATAAAAAGACGTTTATTTTCAGTTATAATAATCCAGAGAAATAATTCTCAATTTTATTTATTAATAAATTACCTTAAAAAATGGAAGTTAGGAAAATCAAGGAAATCGTTGTTTCTATTTCGGGCTCACAAAAACGAGTGAGTTTTCTTTGTAAAAAAAGGTGGTGAAGACAATGTTTAGTTAAACCGTTAGCGGTTTACTCGTTGGAATCTAAATAACTACTCTGAAAAACACCCAAAGATGTTAAAAATAGGAATAGAATTTAGGTCCTAACAGTACTCTGCAGAGTACGTTAAATAGTTTTTTAAAGAAAAACAATTATGAAGGCAAATATGTATATAGACAATTTAAGAGAAGTTCAATTAAACATTGCCGCCCACCTTGCAAAACGAAGTCGATTGCAACAACGTATATATATATATACATTATTATATTAGCAGCACTATTTCTGTTTTGTAGTTGACAAAAATAGAAATTAGCCTAATTCGGCTACATCGGCATGAGTAGTCGTGTGGCCGTGTAGCTGTGCTGTCGTTAAAATAATCTTCTCCATATAAACGTGTGCATTTTATTTTTGACAGATTGAAGTTGGTAGCCTGCTGTCTTGAATGTGTTTAATGCATTAGCTTTTCTTCATGTTTAAGTTTGCGAAAACGAAAACATCCCCTTAGAGAGTGATCTTTTTTACATAAACTACATTCTATTATAGCAATTCTTCTTCTTTGAGCAGCGTGAGTGACCGGTACATTCGAGCCTACATTTTCCATTGGTTCTACGGGCGGTTGAGCTTCTTCGTGGTTCACAGCTTCAGTAGCAATAGCATTAGTAGTAGACATCTCCGCAATGATTTTTGTTTCTACAAGAGGGGTTTCGATGTTAACGGGAGCTTTCAATACAACCAACTGGTTTGCCACTGGCGCTGGACCTGCTACCTCCATTGCTTCCTCGTAATCCTCCAGAAGAGCATCTTCAAAGAATGTTGGCAAAGCTTCCATTTTACTAAGAAACAATGAAGGTTAATAAAGTATATAAATGATACGTTTAACTAGTCAAAACGACTAGTTTAGTGATTGGTCGTTTAATAACCCCGTTTTCTGTGCGTATATCCGCGACACGAACATGACTATCACTACCTGGGTAAGTTCTAACGACACGTCCCAACTTCCAAGAAGGCGGGGACATCTGTTCATTGCGTATTGCCACCAAATCATCAATTGAAATATCGCGCTCTGGTGATTTCCATTTATATCTTTTGTGTAAATTGGATAAGTACTCTTCTTTCCATCGTCGACAGAATTCGTGAGTAAAAGCTTTAACTTTACGATATCTATTGACTAAACCTATTGGAGATTCATAAATAGATGGTTCCGGCAGAGCAATTATAGGAGAACCTATCAGAAAATGTCCTGGCGTAAGAGCAACTGGCTCACTTGGGTTGTCGGATAGGGGACAAAGTGGACGAGAATTTAAACAAGCCTCGATTCGTGCAAGTATGGTAGACAGCTCTTCAAATGTATATTTAACCATCTGTGCTTCCTTACGAAAATGTCGTTTAAAAATTTTCACGGCAGCTTCCCATAAGCCACCCATATGAGGAGCACCAGCTGGTATAAAGCGCCACGATAGTCCTCGAATTCCAAACACAGAGCTCATGCGTACTTGACTTTCTTTGAGAAAAGTTAGAAAATCCTTTTCGATCTCTCGAGAAGCTCCAACAAAATGAGTTCCATTGTCAGAGAAAATGGTAAGCGGGCATCACCGTCTGGCTATGAACCGATGAAATGCAGCCAAAAATGCATCCGATGATAAATCCGATGTTGCTTCCAGATGAACAGCTTTGGTAGAAAAACAAACAAAAATACACACATAGGCCTTCGATATCTGACAAGATCTACCAATGAAATTCCGCATATCAAACGGTCCTGTAAAATCAACACCGGTGTTGGTAAACGGTCTATCCAAAGTAGTTCGCTCTGATGGTAATGCTGCCATTATCTGACTACACGAACGTTTTCTGTCCAATAAACAACGCTTACAGCGATTAATTACAGTGCAAACTATAACTTTAAGTCGGGGAACCCAATATTCTATACGAATAGTTCTTAACATCAGCTGATTACCCCCATGAATTGTTATCAAATGTACAAATTCTATCAACAATCTAGTAAAGCGGCACAAATATGGCAAAATAATCGGATATTTTTCCGTATAGGACAATGACGGAGACTTTTCCAAGCGACCATTTAACCTCATAACATTATCCTTGTCTAAACGAGGATTAAGCGGCAGAAGGGGGCTTTTAGATGAGATAGGTCTTCCTAAATTTAGGGCTTGATATTCTCTTGGGAAATGGACCTTCTGCGCTAAAATAGCCAGACGCAATTTCACCTGTCCTATCTCAACACTCGATATTGTAGTAGTAGAACAATAACAACTATCTCTTCGTGCTGGGTGAGTTCTATTGAGAAACCGAAACATATATGCTATAACGCGAAGAGCTCGATCTAGAGATAAAAATCTATCAAGCACATCCTCGTAATTCACGAAGAATGATGCATGAGTCCTAACAGTGCGAACTTCCATATCGGTCTCTAATAGGGAGAGTTCCTTAATATCCCAAGACGATTTGTGCATTCGCAACCATTTAGGTCTATGCCACCAAAGATCACTTTGTGCCAGAACAGAAGGGGAAACACCACGACTACCTAAATCCTCCGGATTTTCCTCCGATCTTATATGATACCAATTGTGTTTTCCTATATTCTCCTGAATTCGACAAACTCTGTTAGCCAAGAACGTAGTCCAATTACTTGGAGTTTTTCTTAGCCAACAAAGGACAATCGTAGAATCTGTCCAGCAATATATCTTTTTTATAGGAATATCAATCTCACCAACTACTGTCTTCAATAGTTCCGAAGCTAAAACCGCTCCACAAAGCTCCAGTCGAGGTAAGTTAATTGATTTAATCGTAGCAACTTTAGTCTTGCATGAAAGTAAATGAGTGTGAACTTGCCCTAATGTCTCTACACGAATATAAATCACACCAGCATATGCTTTTTCAGAAGCGTCTGAAAAAAAAGAAGTTCAGCGAAAGTTTCTGGTGTATAATTCACCCACCTTGGTATTTGAATATTATTAACTTCCGTGTATGACCCAACAAATTTCCTCCACTCATTTTCAGTCGAAACAGGTAGAAAATCATCCCAATCAATATTGTCAAGCCAAATCTTCTGCATGATTATTTTCGCTGTTATAATGATCGGGCCCAGCCAACCCACGGGATCGAACAATCTAGCTATAGTGGATAAAACTTCCCTTTTCGTATAATGAGGACTATCATCGATTGGTTTTACCCTAAAATAAAAGGAGGCCAATTTTGCATTCCATTGAATACCCAAAGTCTTCGAACTGCTCGATTCCACAAATGTCAAAAGTTTAGAATCTACCAAATGATCAAGGGGAAATCCTTCCAGAAGTCCAATTTCGTTCGAAGTCCATTTCCTTAACTCGAATTTTGCTGACAATAAGACTGTTCTCAATTGATTCGTGCCTTCAAAGCAGATGAAACATCGTGAGCACCTGTCAATACGTCGTCTACGTACATACACTTGCGCAAAATATTGGCCGCAAGAGGATACTCTTCTTCAGCGTCATCAGCCAACTGTAACAGTGTCCGTATTGCCAGGTAAGGGACACAATTGACACCGAAGGTTACAGTCTGTAACTCATACTCTTTCACCTCCTCCGTCGGAGAAGACCGAAACAAAATACGTTGGAATGGAGTATGAGAGGGATCAAGACGAATCTGTCTATACATTTGTGTAATGTCGCAATTAAAAGTACCAAGTCCGATTGTAATGTGGGTCCCACATAAAGACAGTCGTTCAGACTATTACCATTAGAAGTGCGATTGGAAGCGTTAAATACTACTCTCAATTTAGTTGTCTTCCAATCGGGCTTAATCACCGGATGATGAGGAAGATAACACGACAGAAAAGGAGGAGTAGCCTCATCCAACACTGGTTTCATATGGTTTAGAGTAAGATACTCCTGAACAACCTCATCATATAAAGCTTTGACCTCCGGTTTTCGTAAAAGACAAGACTCAGTTCTCAAAAACTGTGCCGTAACATTCCGTTTAGAGGAGCCTAAACCGATCGATTGAGGGAATTCCGTCTTAAAGGGTAGCGTCACTACATAACGGCCATTGGAGTCGCGGCGCGTAGTTCTCCTGTAATTCTCCTCACAAATTTTGTCAAATGGTGTCAATATTTTCTTTTTAGGAGTTTCCTCTAATTCCCAAAATCGAAGAATATTCCTATTTAAGCAGTCCTCAGTAGAACATTCTATCCGTGTTGAATATACTTGAACTGATTGTTCCTGAATAGGGCCAGTAAGAATCCATCCAAATATAGTACGCTGAGCCACCAAAGTTCCTAAAACATCACGTTGGATATCTCCTAGAATTATGCGAGATATAAATCTGCTCCCAGAAGTATATCAACTGCCCTACAATTATAAAAATGATGGTCTGCCAAACGAAGGCCCGAAAATTCTTCACGAAGTCCTGAACTAACTACGAAATATGGTAGGTTACCGGATATGCTAGGTAAAACAAACGCCATTGTCTCCAATGATAAAGATGGATCCAACTCAGATCCTATTCTCAAAACACAACTTTTCCTTGGGGTAGCTGATAACGTCTGATTAATACCTGAAACCTTAACATTCGTCGAATGTGTAGACAGTTTCAAGCGACATTGAAAATGTTCAGAGACAAACGAAGACTCTGAAGCCGGATCAATAAGTGCTCGAGCTGGGTATGTCACACCTTGAAGAATAACATTTACCATAGCTGTTCCTAAAAGTAATTTGCAATTTTGAGAAACATGAAAAACCTGACGATTCGGATTACCTGAATTGTTACTGCTCGAGCTCGGAAGTTGTGTCGAATTCAAGGCTGTCGTAGACGGCGTGACACTAGCAGTATTAGAGGCCTGAGCCGAAGCATCATTTACCGAACTTTCAGAAGTGGATATTTCGCGATGTAACATCGTATGGTGTCTCTTTTTACAAACGGAACAGTTAAAGGCACTCTTACAATTCTTCACCTCATGTTCCCTTGACAAACAATTAACACAGCAGTGGAATTTCTTCACCGTAGAAAATCTCTCCTAAATTGAAAGATTTTTAAAACGCTTACAAGACCTCATAAAATGACCCTTAGAATTACACAAAACGCAAGAAGTCGAATTCGATGTAGTATTGGTCATATGAACCTTAACCTTCTGTCCAGAAGATTTTTTAGCAGGTTGAGAGTCATTGAGATCCTGCACGCCTTCCAAAGTACGAATCCTTTCCGTCAGAAAGGCATCAAATTCCCTCCAAGTAGACAACACCAATTTATCCTTAACACCCTGTTCCCATAAACTAACAGTAGACGTAGGCAGACGCTGAATGCATATAAATATAAGAATTGGGTCCCAATTTGTTGTAGAAACTTTATAAATTGAAAGGGAATTAAGACAACCGTTAACCCCGCGCTGTAGAGTTTTGAGTCCGACACTAGATTCCTTGTCAAAGGTAGGTAGATTAAACAAGAGTTTCAGTTGGTTATTTACCAACATACGAGGATTTTCATACGCCTCTTTAAGATCATTCCAGGCAATTACAAAACCCTCATTACTTAGTGGAGATTTCAATACGATTTCCTTAGCCTCGCCTTCGGTCCTGCGTATCAAATGACAAAGTCGTTCTACATTGCTAATGCGAGAGCTATTGATATAGATAGCCGTAAATAAATCCCTAAATGCAGGCCATGAAACATAATCTCCTCCAAATATGTCGACATCACAAGGAGGTATTGTCAAATTATGCCCAGAATTTCCAGAATTATTATCCACCATCGGTGAATTACTGGTCTTCGGTGCTGATTCAAATCCTTGTACTCTTTCATTAATCGCCCCTAAATATTTAAGATAAGACTCATAGGTGACTTGATATTTTGAAGATGCTGCATCTACGTCGCTCGTCTCTACATCATCGGAAGTTTCCAAAAAATTCAAACATTCCTCATAAGTTGACTTAACTTTATCCCATAACGATCTTATTTCTACGCTCTGAATCTCTAACCTATAAACATTATGCATCTCCTCACTAAAATCATTAAATCTTGCTTCAAAAGTAACGAGAGCGTCGGATGCTCTTATAAATTTATTTAAAGGTGTGATAGACATTTTCGTTCAATCCAATTATCGACGATTAAATTGAAATAATAATTTTTCGTACGGTGTTAAATAGAAAAAAGCAAAAAAAAAATCAAACTGACCGACTGTCAAACTGACCGACTGTAGAGTGACTCTTGGCAAATGAGAAAATAAATGAACAAGAAAATAATATTACCGAATTTGTTTCCAAAATATATGTAAAGTTATACACACTTTTTTCTAATATATTTTATTCAGAATATGTATTTAAATATATTATTTATTATTTTCTTTGCACTTAATTTATTAAATTTATTTATTTTGTTTCGATTTTTTTTGGCTTTTAACTTTTATTTTTGTTTATAAATACGTCCGTCCGAGTAAACAAAAGACGTAGTTGATTTATTTTGCACCAAAGAAAAATATTTAAAGCAAACGTCAAATTAGTACTGTATAAAAGCAGGGTTGTTACACGATCAATTACAACAAGTGATATTCACAATGGTAACAAATTAATAAATAAAAACAATTTTGTTCAAGTTTTCTTCTATTCCTCTTTGCACTGACACTTTTTATGTATATTTCTTTTATTCGACACTTGTAATAAAATTTATTCAGTACGCACCCTGTTAAGTAAATTTTCTTGAACGATGTTATGGTTTAGGTGATAACTAATGTTGGTTTATTAGATGTCGATCCTTAATCGTATAAAAAGAAAAACGATTAGTGTCTTCTTATTGTTTATTTGCCAAATCCGGTTCGAAGGACCAAATGTTTGTGTGAAGAGGTAGTTGGAATAAAAAGAACAAATAAAAAGACGTTTATTTTCAGTTATAAAAATCCAGAGAAATAATTCTCAATTTTATTTATTAATAAATTACCTTAAAAAATGGAAGATAGGAAAATCAAGGAAATCGTTGTTTCTATTTCGGGCTCACAAAAACGAGTGAGTTTTCTTTGTAAAAAAAGGTGGTGAAGACAATGTTTAGTTAAACCGTTAGCGGTTTACTCGTTAGAATCTAAATAACTACTCCGAAAAATACCCAAAGATGTTAAAAATAGGAATAGAATTTAGGTCCTAACAGAGTACGTTAAATAGTTTTTTAAAGAAAAACAATTATGAAGGCAAATATGTATATAGACAATTTAAGAGAAGTTCAATTAAACACTAATATTTCCGCCAATAAGCGTTTAATCAAGAAAAGGAGCTCGATCTATGATCACTATTTCTGAACAAAAATCGATTTTTTATATAAAAGCTCAAAATATCTAAATTCGCTAATAACTTAGCCAATAAGCGTTTATCAAGAAAAAGGGCTCGATCTGTGATCACTCATATTTCTGGCCAAAAATCGATTTTTTATATAAAAACTCACAATATCTGAAATCGCTAATATTTCCGCCAATAAGCGTTTAATCAAGAAAAGGGGCTAGATTTGTGATCACTCAAACTCAAAATGTGTACATTGATTTACATGTATGCTGTTGTTCCTTGGACAGGACAACGTCTGTCGGGTCAGCTAGTTTTAAGTAAAAAAAATAAGCTTTTATTTTAATATTTCTCAAAATATGTTAATTTTGTTCCTACATTTCTTGTTCTAGTGGCCTGAGACACGTTAATGGCCTGGTGATTTTTTAATAACTTTAACATTTTTGAACCAATTTTTGTGTTTTATATCTTACTAGATGACCCGACAGACGTTGTCCTGTCCAAATTAAGAAAAAAGCTTGTGTTCGATTTGTGAATTTGTGAGAAGCGGTTTGAAATGGGTAAAAATAGTTAAAAAGAAAAAAAAAACGTATTGTTGAATGATAATTTTTATTCATATAGGTTTGGGTTATGTTTGATGTACAATGAATGTTATGGTCATAGAATAAAATATATATAGAAGCGTTACTGAGAACCAAAGACAAAGTCTGTTGTCAAAAACCTAAGTTTTGCAACAACAGAATGCATGTAAATCAATGTACATATTTTGAGTTTTTTTTTTTTTTTAGCGAATTTAGATATTTTGAGTTTTTATATAAAAAATCGATTTTTGGACAGAAATATGAGTGATCACAGATCGAACTCCTTTTCTTGATTAAACGCTTATTGGCCAAGTTTATAGCGATTTTAGATATTTTGACTTTTTATATAAAAAAATCGATTTTTGGAAAGAAATATGAGTGATCACAGATAGTGCTCCATATCTTTATTAAACGCTTATTGGCCAAGTTATTAGCAAATTTAGATATTTTGAGTTTTTATATAAAAAACCGATTTTTGGTCAGAAATATGAGTGATCACAGATCGAGCACCTTTTCATGATTTTTGGCCAGAAATATGAGTGATCACAGATCGAGATTTCTTTGTTAAACGATTATTGGCCAAGTTATTAGCAAATTTAAATATTTTGAGTTTTTATATAAAAAAATCTAATTTTGGACAGAGTGATCACAGATCGAGCTCCTTTTCTTGATTAAATGCGTTATTAGCGAATTTAGAATGTAGACAATACTGAAATACATACTTTTAATTATTTCAATGGATATTTTCTCGTGTTCTCGTTTTCGAATTTTAATTAATAATTTAAGTTTTATATTTTAATAAAGCATTTCACGTTCAACGGTGTAAAACACAGGTTTGTATTGTAAAATTTTATATTATTCTCATGAAATTCGACAATCGCTAACATGAACAATTTTACTTTCGATTTTAGATAAATCGAAAAAAGTGAGCGTGGTCAATTTTTCCTTCAGTAAAAACTTAAATTTGATAACTACGAACACTTAAACAAAAAATTAGCCAAATCGGTGTAGCCGTTCAGTTCTCAACTGAATTACCAACGAACGACATTTGATTTTCATTTATACAGAAGATACATTGATTAGAACGAAAATTACGTACACATTTCGATTCTTTGAAATTAAATTGCAAAAGTAATTATTTAATGGCAAAATTTTTACAAAAACTGAAAAAATTGCATTTTTTCGCCTTGTAAATGCACCTCAAAACTAAATCGCAAGTCGGCACGGGTTGCAGTCATGATAGAAAGACAAAATTTCATAATTAACTATAGTTTTATATATATATAAAACTATAGTTAATTTGGGACACATTTTGCTAAGAACAATAGGTAATAAGTTATATGGATAAAAAAAACACCTGTTTGGCCAAAATGTCAAATTTTGACCTCCTATAACTCAGAGAGTTCTTGACCGATCTTGTTGAAAAATGGTGTCCGAATTACTATCCAATAGAACTAACATTGATGCAAATTTCATCGCGATCGGAAGACATCGATTTCAAAAGTTGGTTCACTTGATGTGAAATGCCCCATATATCAAAAAAATAGATAATACATACATAGTACATAAAATTGAATGAATAAGTTTTCACTACTAGTAAACAATTTTTGTGCGCTTATTTTCAAAACAATAAATATTGCAGAAGTATTTATTGATGTTTCCATCATGGTGTTTAGCATCTGTTAATTTTACCATATAACAGCTTATGAAAACAATAACTCGTAAGATACAGCTTTTAACTCTTTGCTAACTTTGCCTTTGTTTTATATCTAATACAATGAAAAAAATAATTGAAGCGGTTCTCTACGTTAGAATTTATAAATTTCTTATGTATAAATATAAATGTTAAAAGGAAATTGGAAGGAGTTTCATAACAACCATATGTCTTGAAATTTAAAAGAGCTATTTTATGTAAAAGATCCGTCCGTTTGAATTTCTTTAATAAAGTTGTCATTTTTGATCGCTCGGGTCTAAAAATTTGCGTGAGCATGTAGTTAGATAAAGATAACCATAATCAATCAAAAACTCAGTTTTGTAGTGTAGTTACTTCTGTTTGCATTTAAGATGACGATATGTAACACTATACAACAAAATCAAATTTTTTCCAAAATTCCAAGATCAGACCAATAAATTTTGATAGAGGAGACAATAAAAAAGACACCTGTATCGGCGTTTTGAAAGTTTACATCTGAATTTCATCTGAAAGTTTCCCAACTCTGGCATATTCTTATTGTTAATCGGCATAAGAAACCATGTGATCCTTACATTTTAGGTATAAAATGTGTTCAGCAAATTTATGTAAAATTTTACGAAGAACATTTTTGTAGAATATGTTAACCATCTAAATGCTCAAGACATGGGTCTTTTTGTCCTTCTTTTAAAGAAGAGCAAAACACACCAATGACCAAAAATTACACAACATAGTTTAAAGCTAGTTAGTCTTTCGCAGTTTAGAGTCGTTTTACTTTACTAACAAGTACACAGTAAATTTTTAAAATTCTTAAGAATTAATACTCATTTAACGCATTTATCAAGTGACTTAGATTTTAAAAATCATCATAATATTGATTGATGTGTGTAATCGAACGATGATTTTCATCTCATACTAAATAGCTGCAGGTTTGAACCCTGGCAAAGGGAGAAAAATGTTCATCATGCTTTTCGAGCTTTTAAAATTAACCCTTCTCTAAACAATCCATCCAATAAGCCACTTAACCTCCCGTCCTCCTGGAAAAGATGATAACATCATGGCAAAGGTCAGCTACAGTAGGGTATCACCTACTTAAGCTAATTACTCTGTTCAAAATTTCGTGATACAAAGAATAACAATAGACTGGTTCTAATGGCAACATCGTACATGAAGATGCACTATACTCCAATTACTAGGACAGTGCAATCTACATACATGAGCGAAAAAAACAACAGCAACAAATCGTATAAGATGGATATACTTTTTGGAAGTCAAATGCTCCCAGGAGGGGAAATGGAGGAAAAAAATAAATAAATAGCTGCGAAGAGCGGTAACTGTGTATGTGATGTTACAAAATATTTTGGTAAAAAAAATACCTGATAGAGAAATTAAGAAAACTTAATGTCAGATTCTAGATGTCAAAAGAAGTTAGCCGGCAACATTTGTAATAAGATTATATTCGTGTGTACCCACCATCAATATATGACAATATAATATTTATACCCTACACCACCATAGTGGGGAGGGTATAATGCGTTTGTGCAGATGTTTGTAACGCCAAATATTAGTCTAACACCCACCTTAAAGTATACCGATCGACTTAGAATCACTTTCTGATGAAATTTGGTACATATTATTTTTTCGGCTCAAGGGCCAAGCCTAATGAAACTGGCTGAAATCGGTCCATTATTTCACCTAGCCCCCATACAAATGTCCTTCCGAAATTGGACTTTATCAATCATAAATATTTAATTTATATATGTATCTCCACAAATTCCGCTCCTAATAAGTTTTATATATACAAAATTCATGTCACCAAATTTTGTTACGATCGGTCCATAATTAGTCATAGCTCCCATATAGACCCGCTTCCGAAAATCACTTGAACGTGCATAAATCGCTAAAAATTCAACATAGTTATCTTTAATATAGACATAAATCACACGACCTAATTTCATGGTGATCGGTACATAATTAGTCATAGCTCCCATATAAGTCCCACTTCCGAAAATCACTCAAAAATATATATTATTGAAATTTTAAAAGAAAAATGTTTTTGCTCTTTTACTTAGTGTAGGGTATTATATGGTCGGGATTGACCGACCATACTTTCTTACTTATTTTTTATTGTCTTTGAAAATTGTCAGTTTTATTGTGTTCAAGAATTGTTCAAAAATTAGTATTATGGTAGTGAAAGGGTTAAAAAAGCTAAGAAAACAATTTTAAAACTTCGCAAAATGTTTAAAATTTGCATAAAACTTTTACATTACGAAATTATGCAATTCTTTTAAAATTTGAGAAGGTTGTGTTATATATCAAGAAATATTCTAAATTGTTGCAACTTTCAATATATTTTAAGTGTTTTTGTCAAAATTTTGCCATATAATATTCCGCCAATGAGTATTACTAAAATAATGGATATGCCTTAAAATAGTCCAATATCTAGTGACTGTACTTTATATTGGACATATGTCTATCAAAGTAATGAACTCTTGGAAGTTAGAAAGTTTTCTTTAATGTTTAAATTGAAGAGCTTAAAGATTAGTAACCTAAGATTTTGGCACCACAAAATAGTGCTCTATGACTAATTTTTTTCAATGCAAGTCACAAAAGAAATAAAGCCATGTGCATTAAATTTTAACGATTTTCCAAAATTAGTAAATTGTTCTTAGAAGCTTTAATTTCAATTATTGGTAGATCAACGTCTTTTTCGGTGAAATGATCTAATATTATATCGAAATTGTTTTATCTAAATGAGTTATTGTCATAATGAAAATATTGCATAAAATTTAATTTGTAAATTAGAAAAATAGGATAAAGTTTGTTAAAAGCATTCAGTTTTGAGAACTTTCATGAAGGTTCTTGGGTGTGCCTCAGCAAAATTGTTGGGATAAATGTATCTCGTTTTCCGCTTACATCAATTTATTTAAATAATTTTTAAACTCTATCACTTCAGTAAGTTTTCACCACTATTGTTTTACATCTTTTCTTCTTAAAATTTTTGCATTTCATAATTTCCACGTATCCCTCTGTTCATAATATATCTGTTGATGAGCCTCGTGAGAAACTGTATTTTTTTAAAAACTTCACACTAATGTATATGGAACATTAGTGGCATATACTCATTAGGGTGGCCCTTAATAAACGAAAGTTGGATTTTGGCCATTCTCACCCTCCAGTTTGGTGAACATTAGCAAAAAAATCATCCTGAAAAAATTTTAGGTAAATCGGTTGGGGTTAAGACGTGCCGCAAGCCCTCTGAAGTTTTGAGATGCATTTACAAGGGGAAAAAATGCATTTTTTTCAGTTTTTGTAAAAATTTTGCCATTAAAAAATTACTTTTGTAATTTAATTTAAAAGAATCGAAATGTGTACGTAATTGTCGTTCTAATGAGACATAAAAAACAGAAATTGGTCAAAAAATTTTAAAGTTATTAAAAATTCGCCAGGCCATTAACGTGTCTCAGGCCACTAGAACATGAAATGTAGGAACAAAATTAACATATTTTGAGAAATATTAAAATAAAAGCTCATTTTTACTTAAAATATGTCCATATTTACTTGTATATGAGTTTTTGTCTTCGTAGGATACCGTTAACCTATTCTTAGGTATGAACAAAAAAATTTAATTTTTTTAACGGCAGTTTCAAAACTCCATTTTCAAATTTTTAAAAATTTTGTTAAACAAATTTCAGAATTTTTTGATCATCTCATTGGGATTTATTAAGAGTATAATAGGGAATAAAAATGTGAAAAAATTATGAAAATATCTCTTATAGTTTTTCCGTACCTGCGATTTAAATTTTGAAATTTTCGAGAAAAACCAATTATTTGGCAATTTTTAGGCCAATGAGCTCTATTTCCTTACTCTTATGAATTTTAAGTAAAACCTATTCAGAATATTATAGTCCAGATAATTCAAAATATACTCTGAAACTTCTACTAAAATCGGAAGACGTTAACCCTTAAATCGTGAAGGTCAAAGGTAAAATTTTTCAATATTTGGAATTTCTCTTGGAAAGATTTCGAAATGATCGAAATGTTGTATATTTTTGGGCCGATTTTGATGAAATTTAACAAAAATATAACATAAACTCTAGGGTTTATAATAACAGCACAAGAATGGAAATTAACGCTTAATGGCACTTGGGGTTAAAATGACACCAAACTTTTAAAATCATAATTTTTTATGGTTTTAGAAGTTTGGGGTCATTTTAACACCAAGTGCTATATAGGGTTAATTTTAATTTTTCTGCTGCTTTTGTAAATACTAGGCTTTGTGTTATATTTTTGTTAAATTTCATCAAAATCGGCCCAAAAATATACAACATTTCGAACATTTCAAAATCTTTCCAAGAGAAATTCCAAATATTGAAAAATTTGACCTTTGACCTTCACGATTTAAGGGTTAACGTTTTTTGATTTTAGTAAAAGTTTCAGAGTATATTTAGAATTATCTGGACTATAATATTCTAATTAAGTTTTGCTTAAAATTCATAAGAGTAAGAAAATAGAGCTCATTGGACTAAAAATTGCCAAATAATTGGTTTTTCTCGAAAATTTCAAAATTTGAATCGCAGGTACGGAAAAACTATAAGAGATATTTTCATAATTTTTTCACGATTTAATTCCCTATTATACTCTTAATAAATCCCAATGAGATGATCAAAAAATTCTGAAATTTGTTTAACAAAATTTTTAAAAATTTGAAAATGGAGTTTTGAAACTGCCGTTAAAAAAATTAATTTTTTTTGTTCATACCTAAGAATAGGTTAACGGTATCCTACGAAGACAAAAACTCATATACAAGTAAATATGGACATATTTTAAGTAAAAATGAGCTTTTATTTTAATATTTCTCAAAATATGTTAATTTTGTTCCAACATTTCTTGTTCTAGTGGCCTGAGACACGTTAATGGCCTGGCGAATTTTTAATAAATTTAAAATTTTTTAACCGATTTCTGTTTTTTATGTCTCATTAGAACGACAATTACGTACACATTTCGATTCTTTTAAATTGAATTACAAAAGTAATTTTTTAATGGCAAAATTTTTACAAAAACTGAAAAAAATGAATTTTTTCCCCTTGTAAATGCATCTCAAAACTTCAGAGGGCTTGCCGCACGTCTTAACCCCAACCGATTTACCTAAAATTTTTTCAGGATGATTTTTTTACTAATGTTCACCAAACTGGGGGGTGAGAATGGCCAAAATCCAACTTTCGTTTATTAAGGGCCACCCTAATACTCATATATTGAACGAAGCATAATTTTATCCGTTTTTAACACTTACTTTTCTTACTTTGCTAAAATGTTTGGTTCTTAACTATTACAAAATTTAATAGTTATTGACCTTTAAATTAAATTATTAAAGAATTACTCCGAGTGTATTTAATACTTAGCTAAAACTTTTGTTATGGTTTTATTTATATTTTTTTGAAAGTTAAACATACAACAAACAAACCACAACAACCAAAATGTAGTAGAGGTGGGAAGAAATGTCAGAGCAACATGTGCTTCCTCTTCAAATAGGTTAGAAGATCCTGTACGAAATTTCTTACATACACCAACATATATATGTATATGTATGTATGTATGTATCTATGGAAGTGTGTAAATACACATAACCACCGACTAATACACATCCACGATGAAAAAAACTTCAATATTTTCATTTACTTAGTAAAATCCATTACACTCATCTATATTTTGAAGTTTTTGTTTTCTGGGAATGTCTGTGCTAATATGCATAAAACACACCTAAACACAGACAAACAATTAGAAAATAGGAAGAGGAAAATGAATCTATGGCAGACAATATCAACAACAACAATATGGATGAATATACAGGAGGCAAATTATCAGTGGCACTTTGGTTTGGCGTAGAGCACGATTTCATTTCGTTTCAATTTATTTAGGTTTTGGTTCATTGATGCATGTTAAAAGGAAATTTACCCAAATATTTTCGGAACTTTTATTAAATGATTTACCAAAGCTTTGTTAGTGATTTCATTCCATCTATCTAATAGTGCTTAGCAAGCCATCCATTCGTTTATTTGCATTCAAATTTACAAGCACACAAAATAAGACAGTGAACATTTTTTTTGAGATTATTGAATTTTTGGTAAAATTAACTAAAACATAATTCAACAAATTACGGAATCTGAAGTTTTGAGATGCATTTATAAGGGGAAAAAATGCATAATTTTCAGTTTTTGTAAAAATTTTGCCATTAAAAAAATACCTTTGCAATTTAATTTAAAAGAATTGAAATGTGTACGTAATTGTTGTTCTAATGAGACATAAAAAACATAAATTGGTAAAAAAAATTTTAAAGTTATTAAAAATCCCCAGTCTCAGGCCACTAGAACAAGAAATGTAGGAACAAAATTAACATATTTTGATAAATATTAAAATAAAAGCTCATTTTTATTAAAATATATCCATATTTACTTGTATATGAGTTTTTGACTTCGTAGGATACCGTTAACTTATTCGCAGGTATGACCAAAAAAATAAATTTTTTTTAAAGGCAGTTTCAAAACTCCATTTTCAAATTTTCAAAAATTTTGTTAAACGAATTTCAGAATTTTTTGATCATCTCATTGAGATTTATTGAGAATTTAACAGGGAATAAAAATGTGAAAGAATTATGAAAATATCTCTTATAGTTTTTCCGTAACTGCGATTTAAATTTGGAAATTCTCGAGAAAATCCATTTACTTGGTAATTTTTTTGCGAATGAGCTATATTTCCTTACAATTATGAATTTTAAGTAAAATCTATTCAGAATATTATATCTAGTATAGACAATTTTAAATACACTCTGAACATTTTACTGAAATTGGAAAACGCTAAACCTTAAATCATAAAGGTCAAAGGTCAAATTTTTCAATATTTGTAATTTCTCTTGGAAAGATAGCGAAATGTTGTATAGTTTTGGGCCGATTTTGATGAAACTTAACAAAAATATAACACAAAGCCTAGTATTTACAAAAACAGCAGAAAAATTAAAATTAACCCTGTATAGCGCTTGGGGTTAAAATGAACTTAAACTTCTAAAACCAAAAAAAAAAATTATGATTTTAAAAGTTTGGGGTCATTTTAACCCCAAGTGCCATTATGGGTTAATTTCTATTCTTGTGCTGTTACTATAAACTCTAGAGCTTATGTTATATTTTTCTTGGGTTTCATCAAAATCTGCCCAAAAATAAATAACATTTCTATATCTTTGAATTAGAAATTCCAAATATTGAAAAATTTGACCTTCACGATTTAAGGTTTAGCGTTTTCCAATTTCAGTAAAACTTTCAGAGTATATTTAGAATTATCTATACTATAATATTCTGAATAGGTTTTGCTCAAAATTCATAACAGTAAGGAAATAGAGCTCATTCGCCAAAAAATTACCAAGTAATTGGTTTTTCTCAAAAATTTCCAAATTTAAATCGAAGGTACGGAAAAACTATAAGAGATATTTTCATAACTTTTTCACATTTTTATTCCCTATTATATTCTCAATGAGATGATCAAAAAATTCTGAAATTCGTTTAACAAAATTTTGAAAAATTTGAAACTGCCGTTAAAAAAATTAAATTTTATTGATCATACCTGCAAATAGGTTAACGGTATCCTACGAAATCAAAAACTCACATAAAAGTAAATATGGATATATTTTAAGTAAAAATGAGCTTTTATTTTAATATTTATCAAAATATGTCAATTTTGTTCCTACATTTCTTGTTCTATTTGCCTGAGACACGTTAATGGCCTGGCGAATTTTTAATAACATTAACATTTTTTGACCAATTTCTGTTTTTTATGTCTCATTAGAACGACAATTTCAATTCTTTTAAATTAAATTGCATAGGTATTTTTTTAATGGCAAAATTTTTACAAAAACTGAAAAATATGCATTTTTTCCCCTTATAAATGCATCTCAAAACTTCAGAGGTCTTGCGGCACATCTTAACCCCAACCGATTTACCTAAAAAGTATGATGCAAAGAGACAGATATATATTAGAGCTATCAAAGATATATTGTAGTACTACCAAAACTCTGAAAAGTCCAAACAAAATTTGTTTTTCTTAAAACCTAACGTAGTTGTTGACTTTTGAAATTAAATAAAATTAATAAAATATCAAAAATATCAACCACTCACTTTTAGAAAAATTAAATATTAATTTCAAAATGGGTCAAATGGGATAGAGGAAGTAATCAAAATTGTTATAATCGCTATTATTTTAATAAATAAAACTTTTTTCTTCTTATTTCAAGGCGTTATAATATTTTTCCAAAAAACCGGTTATTATAGAACAACCGAAACTGAAACCGGTTTATTTAAATTGCAATTTTTCGAAGAAGCCGAAAACCGGTTTCTAAAAAATGTTGAAGAATCGATCACCCTAGTATATACCCACATATAGGACAATATTTAAATTTGTCTTTACCCCACCATATAAATCATTGATATTCATAAGACAAACCTTGGAAAAGTATGAAATGCCTTAGGTGAGTCATCCTCTGCCAAATGTTACATATGTGGTACAAATCCAACAGAAATGAATAATTTGATCAAATGTTTAAACAAAGTCGTAAACAAAAAATATTTCGAAATACGGTTCTTTGAAATTTTTTTACATCTTTCTTATAAGTTCTTCATTAAAACGTGGAAGGTTAGAGGTCCTGAACAAAAATTAAAGGTATTGGAAAGAAAGCAGAAAATTAGAGAATCATCCTATGACAGAAATGTTGCTAAAAAATTGTTTTCTAATCCAAGATTGGCTTCAGAAATTACAGGAGTTAACGAAAATCTGATTCATCATTGTGCCACTTTACTTCAAGCTATGGCATCGGGCTACAAAATTGATGCCTACAAATTTAATGAATATGATTTAGATACGGTAATATCCATGGTAATATTTGCCAGCTACAGTCCATAAGGTGTAAATTCATGGATCTGCTGTGATAGAGCATGCAATAGTATCAAGTGGAGAGCTTTCAGAGGAAGCTGCAGAGTCGAACAACAAACATATAAAAATTTAGATTTTGTCAAAGCCGGAAAATGTCACGCATTATAACAAACACTAACATTTTGAATTTACTTCTTTTACGTTCCGACCCATTTATAAGCGGAGGGAGCTTAGAAAAAATGATAAGTTAACGTTACTTGAATCTGTATATAGATACATTATAAAGAAGAAGATACATCTTTATAATGTATCTTGTAATTATTATTAGTATAAAAAAAAAACGAAAAATAATGTCCAACTTTTTACCACATATTTTAATTAGAAGTATTTTTGGCCGCGCCTTAATAAAAGCGGATCCACTGTACAATGTAAAGTTGTTTGGTCTTTTTGTTCGTTTGACATTTCTGTATAGGTTTAAAATTTATATTTTGAAAAATGTTTTTAAATTATATTTTCGTTGTTTGAATTTAATTAAAATTAGCTTTTTGTTTTCTTCATTATTAAAAATCCTGTCAAATTTGATTCCAAAAGCAATTGTGATCTGTTTGTTTTGTACACTATCTGCAAATACATTCACAAAGAAATCGCTCAATCACTTAGTTCAGTCAAACACCGCAGAATAAAAATGAACAACTGAACAAAAAGAACAAACTTGTTCATTTATTTGTTCCGAACAATCAATAAAAAGAACGATTATGTCAAACTCTAGTTTACTGAAAGACCTACTATGTACCCCTTGAATATCACAATGATATAAGTTTTGGATAGTCCCAATTGAGTTGCGTGATGAGCCACTGCTTACAGTACATAACCTTTACCAAGAATAAAATTTTAAGGGCCATTATTACAACCTGCCGTTATAGTTAAAGTTACCTTTAAGGGTACATTTTTCTATTGCTTAAAGTTACCTTTAATAAGTTGTAATAATGGCCCTAAATTTATTTAAAATATTGAATTTATTATAACAATTTTTAATATGGGCATTTCTACGGTCCCAGTGACAAAAATAAAGAAATCTTAAGAATTTTGTTTCTTATTTACATTTTTGGATAGCTTATTTGTAGTGCAAAATATATGTAGGTTTTGTACATTAGTTATTCCTAATGTATTACCGTAAAAGATGGATATCTAGAAAAATTAAAAAAACTGCGAATTCGAACATAATTGAATAAAATTAAATGTTTGCATTGGTTGTATTTGTACATCCTTTAGTATGATTTAGCACACGACATTTACGACATGACATATTTTTCAGTCTCGTTTGTAATAAGTATTATTATACTTTTTATATACACAGAAAAAAGAAATTCATAATTTTAATGAATTTTGTAATAAATATTATTAATCGAACTTGACTTTTTTTTCCAAACTATTTTCATTCAGAATAAGAACATGTTCATAAATATTATAAAATTGTACATTACGGAAATTTTTGCTTTTTTTACATAAATTGTATGGTATTTTATAATAAATTGCATTATAATTGTATTATCTAATGAATTATTTCAAAATTTTTTGATGAATTACATATAAATATCTGAAACTTAAAAAATATCCTTAATCATAATAAAACATCAATAAACATTAAAGCATTTCACCCTTTTAACAAAATTTAGTTAATTTCGCGCATATTTTCTCATTTTGTAGCTGAAAATCATAAAAAAATAAAAAAATTTTAAATTAAAATTTCTAACATTTTTGAACAACATAAAAATATAAATAAAATTGAAATAATATTTTTCAAGCCTTCTAGATTTTTTTGAAAACATAAGATATGAAATAAATCATACTATTTAAGAAATTATTTATAAATGTTATGAATTGAAATCAATGAAATCAAATCATAATATTTATGTTGAAACTTTTTTCTGTGTAGTGATTCAATATCTTTAACTAAGACCACTGATAACAACCTGTAACAATTTTAATATTTTGAATGGATTTTGCAGTAAATTTTTTTTTTTCAAAAATATATATTTTATATTTTTTTTTTATAGAATCAAACTTTCTTCTGGACTACAGATATTCAATTTGTATATGACCCGGAAGGAGAACTAACTTAATCCAACATATTTCCCAATCGAAACATGTCCAATGTGATTAAAAGTAGCGTTTTATTCGAGTAAATAAAACAGCTAACTAATTAGATACGTCATTGTTTAGACTTTTAATCTAAACATCGAATCATATCGAAAAATTTACCACACAAGGCATTAATAACACAGTTTAGGCCTTTATTAGGGTTCTATAGCTGAAACAAAAAGTCGACTTTTTCCGTTTTTTAAAAAGTCGACTTTTCGAACTTTCGACTTTTGTTAGTTTATGAAAAATCGACTTTTCGAACTTTCGACTTTTTAGTTAATCGACTTTTTTCGACTTTTCGACTTTTTTCAACTTTTTACCATTTCTTGTAAAAAATACATGGTTTCTACATTTATTGATGTACCTTTTGTAATGTTTTGCAATAAAAATGAAATTTATCAAGGCGATAATAGTTAGAATAATTTATTTTATAAACATTTATTTATTTATTTATTATTTAGATATATTAGCATACACTACAAAAAATGCAAGTGCAATATTTTTTTTAACAATCTAAAAAGTCGACTTTTATCAACTATTCGACTTTTATCGACTATTTTCGACTTTTATCGACTATTCGACTTTTGAGATAACATAATCGATTGTTCGACTTTTTTCCGACCAAAAAGTCGATTTCGACTTTTCGACTTTTTTCAGGAAATAGTCGATTGTTCGAACAATCGAACAATCGACTTATAGAACACTAGTCTTTATTTATCATTTACCCTCATAAATATTTGCTTTTTGGATTTTAAAGCACATAAAAAATGTCCGTTTAAAGTTCTGAATATTTTTTGAAATTTAAACAACAATATTTGTGTTTATAATGAATAATAAGAAAATACAATTTTATTATATTTATGCAGTTGAATAAAATGCTACTCAAAATTTTACTATTATTACAAAATCAGCTTGTCCACGTTTTTGGTATCAGTTATTTATATAAATTTGTTAAGAAATTTTAAAAACTCTGTGCTATATATTTTTATTTAATGATAAATTTAGAATTTTGTTAAAAAATCACTATTTTTGAACATTGCCTGAAGTAGGGCGCACATTTATATAGATTTAAGAATTTATATTTAGTAATTTTAGCTTGTTCTTATCAATATTACAATTTTTATGTATAAGTTTTGTTAAAATGTATGAATTTTTCATATTCAAACAAAATATAAAAAATCTAAAATTTCAAAATTTAAACTTAAATATCTTAAGGTAACTTTAACTATAGCGGCAAGTTGTAATAATGGCCCTTAAAGTATAATAAATAACTTAGGCTGGCTTACGATCATATCGTAACATTAAATATCCAAATCGTACATAAAAGCCAAATATTACTGCTGTAAAACGGTCTCGTTTACTTTACGAACAAGTTAAGACGAAATTTAATAACTGCTTTATTATGGACGATGAAATGTATGTGAAAAATGGAAGCGCTATTATCGCCAATAAAAAAATTTTATCTGCGTGGAATAAACATACAGCACATGTGTACCGAAAAAGTTGTGCAAAAGTCAAATAGAAAAGAATTTTTATTAGAAATAAAGATATTTAACTAGTTTTTTTGCATATTCATAATTGTTAATAAATAAGATTAAATTTATGGTTGAACATTATGAAATCAGAGTTAAGTGCAACCGGATTTTAAGTGAACAGTGCTTTAACAGAATAAATATTTTTGAACAATTTTTCTGCAATGGTTTTTTTTTCAATTTCCCTAATGCATTCCCTGTGCATTCTAAAACTGTGAAATATAGCTTAATTTTTCTATTTTTTAGTGTGTACTAGAATGGTAAAATATGATTTTTTGATTTGAAAAATCAGACGCTCAAAATCAATGGTTTTAACCGCAGATATACAGCAGAAGGAGTTGTAATTTTAACAAAATTATTTCACCAATGTGAGTTATGATATCACAAAATTCGAATACAAGGTTTTTTTAAATTAACTCTAATAAATATGGTGTCTTAATTCGTAACAAAATGTTTACTGGACAGTACAATTTTCTTTATTTTGTTTTCCACTTCCAATTTATTTTTCGTTCGTGTTCTTATTTTCTTTCCAGTTTTTTGTTAATAACACAAAATGTGAAACAGGTATGTATTGTGTTTAAGTAAAAGGGGCTTTATCCGATTTTCATTTTCTTGTTTTAACTTTTTATAAATGTATGTATGTATATAATACGTATGCATTACAAGTACGACTACTTTAGGATTTTATTTGTAATGTTCAAGTAGATGATGTTTTCATTTTCATATTCTACTCAGTTCCGCTATACACTATGCTGAGGTTAACTTTTTTTTATGATTTTACGCTGTCCATCCATTGGTCTGTCACTGAAACGGTTGCATGGAGTTTGGAAAATTTCATTTGAAAACTTTTCTGAATTCCTCAATGTTTAGCGAAACTACTTATACAGTAATCCTAATAAATGCGAAGAAATGCAATGTAACTAGGTAAAAAAGGTGTGAATGTTGGTAACTCGGTCAAAGTTTTTATTGGCAAATATGATTAAATCAATCATCTAAAATATTGCAGGCGTGACTGGATAATTTGGTCATACATTCGATTGGCAACAAATTTCCGTGTCGCAAAATAACTCATTTATGTGTGCATACCAATGTTTCTCTCAGACATTTTTTAAAATAATCTCTTTTTTGATACGTCCAAAATTCCGACATCAAATTCTGTTTCAATAAAAATGAATATATCGATGACTTAATATGGATTTTATTATGTAAAGTAACACAAAATCGAGTTATGCCTTTTTATATTAAGCCATCGTTACTAACTTTTATTATTGTTTAAAAAAATATTTTTCAAAAATCAACTGATTACAGCAAATATCCATTTTTATAATATCACAAATACGAAATTAATATTTTGTACCAAAAATACTATTGATACTTTCAATGACATGCCAATTATTCCAAGAATATTTATATTAATGCTTATTTTTAAGATGGTAACTTCTGATTTTAGACATTTACATTTTTAAATAATAATTTAAGGCAAATTTAAAAAAAAAATTATTGGAAATTAAAATTCTAAGAATTTTTAAAATTCATTAATGTACTAATCTTCATTATTTAACGAACTAATAACATATGTCTGTATGGCCACTATTATTTAATATATTGAGGGATAGTGGATTTAGGTCGAATTCAAGATTTTTAAAGTATGTATTTGTGTTAATACTTTTTGTCTCTTTATCACCAAACGGTGCAATTTGCTGGATGTAATGGATTGGTCTCATTCCATATGCGGCAGTTTTGTTTATTAGCAAACCAGTTAAACTAAAAACTAACCTCATCGTTATGCGCGCCATAAGTAATTTGGTTTCAAAGTAATTTGGTAGCGTTGTTCAAGCGTCAATCTAATTATGAAGATTTACCAGAGTATACCGTTCATAAATGTCAGAAAGTGATCACAGCTTTACAGTTCGTTTGACAGTTAACACTTTTCTTAATTCTATCGGGCTTATAAAAAACATATTTTACAGGGGGTAGCTGTAATCGTACATAGAAACTTAGGGTATTTTAAATCTATCTATAATTGATGCTTAGGCCGTGACCCATAGCTGAATCCCTTAGCAGCATATTTGCTTTACGATCGAGTTATAACGTAGATGTTTTCAATCTAAACTAAGCGTAGAGTTTTTTCCCCTTGATACTACATTGGGGAACTCCAGTTTCAATGGTTTGTGGAGAACTTAAAAAGTCTACCTCTTTGAGTTTAAATAACTATATAATTGCTTATGTGTGTTTGCGTGTAAATTTAGTCTCAATTCATATATTAAACCGACATGCCATAAGATTTGTCGAGGTCATAATTTTAAATGAACGTGTTTCGAGTAAAGTCATCCTAAGAGATGAATAAAATTTTTACCTTGAAATTTTTAAAATAACCCACATGTCGAAACCCAAATGCATCCACAAAGTTTGTTAAGGATATTGGGCTGGAGGCAACATTGAACGATACTTCTTAGAAAATGTGGCTGGTCAAGCAGTGCCTGTTAATAGAGCTCGATATTGCGACAGCACATTCTGCCTAAATTCGATGATATTGATGTGGACGACATACTGTCCGTGAAACTCTATACTTGTATACTCACTCGTGTCCGTGATCAGAATTGACCCCCTAGATCGAAGACAAAGGTACTTATATGCCAACAAGCTGTATCACCGAAATTTGGACACAATTATGTAAAATTATAATGGAAAATTTCATTAAAAGATTAGTCGAAAGATATCGGTATCAAATAAAACATGATTTGCTTACAGGTGGATTTCAGCATTTATAATATTGATTAATAAAGATACCACCAGTAATTAAATAACAAAATCATCGTTCATAGTGTAGGGTGAAAAGAGATTAATCATGATTCACTTATATTTTATTATATGTTGATTTTTTTCGTTGATGGTTGTTAGTATTTGTTAGAGGTAAAAAACAGCAAGAAGTAAGTAAATCTGCTGCAAACTGTTAAGAGTCCTATTGAGAAGAAAATTCATTCATATTGCAGTTTATTAAAAATCTATATATGGAAAAATTAATGTCTGTTTATTTGTTTGTACGATCCTCTTGAAATGTTTACCATATATCCTTCTATATCTGGGCCCTATTCCACAAACAACTTATCAACTTTTCACTTTGTTCTTATCAAATTGTATTTTTTGGCAAAGTGATAAGTGTTTCGGTTCCATAATATTCTTTGCAAATCTCACTTTGCAATAATCAAATTTTTGAAAAGTCTTTTTTCTCTTTGCAAAGTCGTTGCTCTCTTTGCAAAGTCTTTGCACTCTCTGTGCAAAGTGTTCTACAAAGCATTTGATCATCTTTGCATTTCTGTCTTATTACTTATATTTATTAGAACGTGTTAAAATGAACCGCAAAAAAAATTTGCACAGTTACATGTGATTAAAGAGAGAGAGCTATATTCGGATGTGCCGAATCTTATATACCCTTCACCAACTTATACTTTGAAATAAAAATTTTAAATATTTTTTGGTAAACAAATATTTTTTTTAATTTTCATTTCAAAAGGTTTTTAAATTGTTTTTTATTTTTTTTAGTGACAAAAATTCTATGCCAAATTTTTTTTTTTTTAAATTAATTTTTTTACTTTTTTTATTAAAAAGCAAGCATTTTTTCCATTTTTTTTTTTTAAATTATAGTTTTGTAGTCCTGAAAAATTTATTCAGTCTCTATAATTTCTTCCTGGGTATCCCAAATACTCTCGAAAGTTACGTAGGCTCCTTAAGAACTCGCTATGAAGGTATCCCGAACAGCAACAGAAGGCAATGGAATGCTATAAAATGCATTTTCACAGACTGTGCTAAGCAACATCTTGGGCATCCTCAACCTAAGCGTAAAGTGTGGATCTCGGACGCTACTTGGCAACTTATTGAGGATAGAAGACAACTTAAAGGTGCCATTAACGTTGACCGAACAAGAGCATCTAAAACTAGCCTACAGGCCCAGTATACCAGTTTAGATCGCTTGGTGAAACGGAGTTCGCGGCGAGACAAACGGGTCTGGATGGAAAACATGGCCACAGAAGCCCAGGCAGCTGCCGATACACACCGAAGTAGAGATTTGTATAAGATTGCAAAGCAAATATCAGGAAACTTACGTTCAACCACATATCCCCTTAATGATCCGGTAGGAGGAACTGCCTCATCCGTGGAGCGGCAACTGACAATATGGTCCGACTATTATGCCGGCATACTGTCAATTCCGTAACCCACAACTGTCTGGCAATGTCACTGTACGTCACATCAAATCAGATATGACATGATTACGATTTGCCCGGACGAAACCGAGATCGCCAATGCTATACGTGCACTGAAGAATGTCAAGGCACCAGGCGTGGACAATATCAATCCTGAACTGCTTAAGGCTGATCGTACTCTTAGCGCTGAAATAATCAGACCTATTATCAAGGGCTTCTGGACATGCCACTCTCTTCCTGCTGAACTTAGTGAGGGAGTGATAATTAAACTACCCAAGAAAGGAGACTTAACGGAATGCAGAAACTGACGGGGTATAACTCTTTTAACTATGATTAATAAGGTGCTAGCGAATATAATCCATGCTAGACTATCATCATCAATTTCATCAGATCTTCGTAATGTGCAAGCTGGTTTCAGACCACACCGATCTTACACCGATCATATAAATAGCCTACGGATCATAGTGGAACAGTCGGTAGAATGGCGATCTCCACTATATCTCATATTCATCGACTTCGCCAAAGCTTTTGATACTATCCACCATCAGGCTATTTGGCACGCACTTCGATGTAAAGGAATTCCACCTGAGCTAATCGACCTTATCAGAGCTCTGTATGGCAACTCAACAAGTCGAGTACTGCATGAACGCATGTTAGGCAATCCCATTGGTGTAAGCACTGGTGTACGACAGGGATGTATCCTATCTCCGATGTTATTCAATATTGTATTGGACTCAATTATGCAGCAATCCACCCGCATTAGAAGAGGCATTACATGGGGTATGAATGGTCGACTGGAAGATCTTGATTAAGCTGATGATATTTGCCTGCTCGCACACAACTACAGCGACATATCAGCTAAATTGGATCAGATACATCAGCTGGCATCAGGTGTAGGCCTTCATATTAACTTCGACAAAACTAAGGTTCTACGCATCAATGCAATTAATCTCTCTAAATTCAAGGTCAACAACATAGAGCTCGAGGATGTGCAATCTTTCTGCTACTTAGGTAGTATCATATCCACAACAGGCGGCTCACGTAATGATATTGCATATCGCATAGGAAAGGCAAAACAGTCATTTGGTGCATTACATAGGGTGTGGAAGTCACCACAGATACTTATGAAGACTAAGTTCCGCCTTTTCTCCTCAAATGTTTGCTCCACCCTGCTATACGGATGTGAGTCCTGGAACTGTACTGCAAGCGACATACAATCCCTGCAGGTATTTATTAACCGCTGCTTGCGCAAAATATTGCGAATATTTTGGCCGAATGTAGTTTCCAACAGGGACCTCTGGCAAATACCAGACGAAACACCAATCCGCATGGAAATTGCAAGGAGGAAATGGAGCTGGGTTGGCCATATTTTGAGAAGACCTCATGATGATATATCAAAGATGGCAATTGACTGGAACCCTCAAGGCAGCAGAAGAAGAGGAAGACCCGCTAACACTTGGAGAAGGCAATTAGAATCCGAAACTAGCAGAACAGGAAAAACTTGGTCTGAGATTAAACTAATGGCACAGGACAGATACCGATGGAAGAATTTCGTTACGGCCCTTTGTTCCAACTTGGAACCATAGGAATCAATATCAATATATATATAATTTCTTGATAACCGCATCTTCACTATCGTCGAACAAAAATTCACGTCTTAACGTTTTTAAAGCTTCACTAGTTATAACAATATGAATTTGTAAAGCGATCGTTTACCTTGGAAATTTTTAACAAAATTATCAAAATTTGCCTTGCAAAAATAGAATTTACAGTTTTTGTGGAACGAAACAGCATAATTATTTGCAATATCTTTGCAAATTACACTTTTCAATATTGAGTTTGCACTTTGAACAAGAGAACAAACGTGGAACAGAAATTGCAAAGAGAATATAAAAATTGCAAAAACTTTGCAAATTACACTTATCAATTTCAACTTATCACTTATCAAATTTTATAGTTCTGAGGAACATAAAGTTTTGCAAATTGACCAAAAATTTTATAAGTGCAAATTTAATAAGTTGTTTTGTGGAATAGGGCTCTGGAAGGAAAATATGCTATTTTTATTTTGAAATTTGAGCTAGGTATGTACAAATTTTAACTATTTTTTTTTCATGCTAAATTTTTGGGGTACTTTAAAATAAAATTCTTAATAAATCCGAAATTGGCCCTAAGCTCTCTTTTGTTGTGTCTTATTTCTGTCACTTTGGTTGAATTTTCTGTTTTGCTGTATTCAGGGTCTCATTGTAAAATTTGACGGATAATATTTTTGCGGAACATTTTAACCCCTTAAATCCCTGTTTTAATGGTGTTTTTTGCTCTTTTTTAAAAGAAGGACAAAAAAGACCAATGCCTTGAGGATTTAGAGGGTTAACATATTCTACAAAAATATTCTCCGTAACATTTTACATAAATTTGCTGAACACATTTTATACCTAAAATGTAAGGATCACATGGTTTCTTATGCCGATTAACAACAAAAATGTGCCAGAGTTGGGTAACTTTAAGCCCCCTCAAATGAAATTCAGATGTGAACTTTCAAAACGCCGATACACGCGTCTTTTTTTTGTCTCCTCTATCAAAATGTATTGGTCGGACCTTGTAATTTTGGAAAAAAATAGATTTTGTTGTATAGGGTTATTAAACATCATAACACATAAATCATTCATCAGTCAAAAAGTTTACGATTGTTGTGCAGCGTTATATTTCATTCAATTTTTTTATAAAATTCTTTCATATTTTGTTTATTTTACATCGATAGGGGGTACCGAAGCGCATCGGGTTAAGTTATTGTAGTATAAAATAAAAATAAACTAAATGGATCTAAAAGGCACAATAGTATTTGTATTTTGCTTCTCTGTTCTCTTGTGAATCTATTGTTTTGTAAACAACAACAACTAAAATAACAACAACAACATATATACTACAACATTACCAACAACTTCCAATGAGGAAACTTTGTAATTTTAAAGAAATTTCTTTCAGTTTTTTAGTTGTTTTCATGCTGGAAAATCTTTCGTTAAATTTAATTAAGAAAGAAATAACAATAAAACTTCTAGTACGTACGTACACAGATATTAAAAAAACGACCTGGAAATTCTTATACTTTACGAGTATATATATCAATTTAGGATTTTATTTATATAAATCCAAAAAAAAAACAATTACTTTTGTGTGGAATTGTTTCTATTCTTTGTCGTTTCTTTTTAATCTGATTTTTTACTTTAACCACAGAAAAATTTACAAAAATATGATTTATTTTGTTTGTTTAAAACTTTTGTTATGCAATTTCATTTCGAAGATTAAACATTTTACAAGAAACTAGTGACAAAAATGGTGCTAGAAAGGTTCTCAAGTTAATTTTTTTACTTTTCAGTAGATAAAAAAGTATAAATTTAGGTGGGTTATTGTAATTTTTGTCGACAAAAGGAATACAATTTCGCTTTATGAATAAAAATGTTTTTTTTTCCTTTAGTTATAACTAGGGCTTGGGGTCCGGGAATTCCCGACCGGGAAATCACGTAAAATTATTGTCGGGTATTCCTGGGAAATTTAAATTTTTAAATCCCGGGAAAAACTGAAAATTTTAAATTACTTAAAAATACATTTATATTTGATGAATGTCTTCTTCCAAATACAATTGGAGGTTTTAAACCCCAGAAGCATTAAGCCGAAATAAAACCATTTTGCTGATAGGTGATGGTATAATGAGCATCTTTATGAATATCTGTTTTCTAAAAATTCTATGATTTCTTCAAAAATGGTTCATGCTATAAAATGTAAAGTTAATAAACAACATAACAGCAGACTTATGCAAATTTCCTAAAAACTTCACAACATAATCAGCTACATAAAATATAATATAAAAATGCAATGTTAAAAATTTGTGGACAGCAAATTTATGAATGCCTATTTTACCACAATGTTTCCTCATCTGTTCAAAATTATCATGACGATGTTTTCGAAATAAAAATGGAGCAAAATTTTAAAAACGAATTAGAATATTCAATCAATATTGGAAAAGAAAACCCTAAAACCCGATATTTACAATGTAGAGTATTTTCTCTAGAAAAGTATTAAAAGAGTAGTTTAGCTGAAACCAAAAACATACATTAGAACTACTCAAGGCGTATTAATCAGGTGAGAGCGTCTCGGCAACAAACACAACAAAGACAATATTTTTTATTTGTCAAGAGATTGAGAATGTCAAAACAAAAAAAATTAAAAAATAAATAAATTACTGGTAATTTTTTATAAATGCGTCGAACGTGAATAAAAAGCTTAGTAATCACAAGTCCAAAATACACAACCTAATTCGCGAAAGGAGTTCTAAGCATTAAGCTGTATATGTAAAATACTGGCAAATCCAAAATACACAACTTATTTAATTGATTTTCATAAATTTATTTGAATAATTTTTCGTTTTTAATTTTTTCAATTTAAATATTATAAATGTCAACCACAAAGAGTAAACAACTATTTGACACTTTCAAACTCAATATAAATAAATAAACAATAATCAGCTGTGCTAGTAACTTCACCTTATTGAATACACCTTGGAACTACTTTTTTACTTCTCTACACTTTTTAAACTATATGAGGTAATTTTGAATTTGATATTTCATGATATTTGATATTTTTGTTTTGGAAATGAATTCAATTTCATTTTAAAATATATTTTATAGAAAACAAATACAGTGACCGACAAAAGTCTACATACGACCATTATTTTCGTAACTCGCGGACTTCTAAGCCATAATAAGTAAATGTAATGATGCAGTTTTATTTCAAATGCATTTTTATTAATATAACAAAAACATATCGCTAAATTTATAATTAATTTAACTTTTATTCACAAAAAATTAAAAAAATATGTTGATAAAAGTCTACATACATTTTTCAGCGAATACAAATTTTCATTAAATTCAATATTTCGTTGGGCCACCACTGGCATCTACAAGCGTCTGGGCATCGAAGCAACCAAATATTCCAGTTCTGTGGACGTTATATTTTGCCATTCTTCTGGAAGGTTCTCCTTTAACATTGGCGCACAAGTAATAAGATGTTTTCGGATCATCCATTGGAGAATTTCCCACACGTGCTCAATAACATTTAAGTCCGGGCTTTGAGGTGGTGTGTACAATTGTCATGGGGCATGGTAGAGTAGCCAATCTTTGAGAATTTGAGACCAATGTTTCGGACCGTTATCTTGCTGAATAATCCAACTTTAACCAAGAGTTAAAATATCAACGGATGCTCTCAAATTTTGTTCCAAAATGGATTTGTACTGATAACGATCCATATTATCCTCAATAAACACTAATTTTCCCACTCCAGAAGCAGCGACGAGTACCCCAAACCATCACACTGCCAACACCATGCTTAACTGTAGCGAGTAAGTTTTTCGGATCCATTGCTGTATTTGTTTTGCGCCATACTTTATCTCTCCCATCACTTCCAAATATGTTATACTTCAACTCATCAGTGAACAAAACTCGCTTCCAGAATTCCATGTCCTTTTCAAAGTGCTTTTGGGCGAATTCCAAACGAAGTTTGCGATCCGTTCGCTAATTTACGAGGAGTTTAATTACCATTATTATTTAAGGTTCTTTGAATTGTTCGTGGATGAACAATAACTTCTGGTCTTGAGTTTTTGTTAACTTCTTTTAAAATGAAGATTACATCTCTATGATGTAGTTTCTTTGGGCGACCACTTCGCAGCTTGTTTCTAACTCTACCAGTGTTTTCAAAGTTACTGAATATTGTTTGAACTGTAGACATAATAAATTGCATGCTTATCCAGGACATGCTGAGGTCGTATGTTGACTTTTGTCAATGTTTTTTTTATTGTTTTTTATTAATAATTTTGCAAGTTTACATTGCAACAACATTTTTTTTTGGTGCATAGCTATAAAAATAGATTTCAAACAAAACTGCATTATTATTTTTTTATTTACCGGGTTTTCTCTAATAAAGTGGCAAAAATTGTGGTCGTACGTAGACTTATGTCGACCACTGCATAATAAAAAAATATAACAGAAAAATCAAAAGAAAGAAGCTAAAAAATTCATTAATTCACAATTTATAAAAATTTTTGACACTTAATTGCTCTTTTACACTATTACCCGGACAAGAGTTCTACATCATGAATATCGCTAATAAACCACCCCAGACTTTTTTTGGATTTGTAGATTGTTCCGTTAAGAGATTCCAGTGCCGTAGAACATTAATCATTTGGTTTTTGGAACCCAAAAAGTTAAAAAATATTCCAATGCCAATCGTACAACGGAGCACATGTAATGTTTGGTTTTAAAAACGATTTACAAGCTAAGATAAAGGAGTCAAATCCGTAAGCCATTTTGGTTCATTGTTTATCCGACAGGATAAACTTAGTTATTGTGGAATCGTGTTCACACATATCATCAGCGCAAACATTCTTAGCATAGAGGCTTTATGCGTTCACTTTTCAAAACCAGAAAATAATAATGATTTAAAAAGCCTAAGCCAAGCTCTTCCAATTAAACAATTTAAAATATATGAAAATTGTAAGTTAGTAATTAAAAATTACGCTGTAATGAAAAGTGATCTTGAAGATTTTCATATAGAATCAACGTTAGGCAAAAGCTAAAATCTGGATTTGCGGATTCTATTCCATCAGTTGATTATTGGAGGTTAAATATATATAATCCAGTAATAGATAACACAATTTTTAATATCGAATACCGATTCCAAAACGTTCCATTACCTAAAGCTGTTAACAATTTCTTTAAATTAGATTTGGATGGCGCCGATGAATTCATTATTGATTCTACGAAAGCTGAAGCACTAGCACTAGTTGAAACGCATATTCAGCGAAAAACAATTAAACTTTGATACGATAAAATCCAAAATTGACAACAATATCTCTCCAAACATTTACATACTTTTACAAGTGGCAATAAGTCTTACTATTAGTTCTGCTAGTTGCGAAAGAAGTTTCTCAGCTATGCGTAGAATAAAACAATGGTTACGTAGTGCAATGCTTCAGGAACGATTTTCAAATTTAGCAGTTTTTTTTCAACTCAATTTTTTATTTATAATAATATTTGTACATAGACGTATATATATATGTATTAGAGTTCGTTTGTGACCAGGTCACGTCATTTGTTTTTCGGGTGTCATAATTTTTCTGAAGGTTTTTGCGTAAATAAAAATAATGGCGACCTTTTTTTTGGAAAATTTTTACTGCTTGTGGTGGTTCAACGCACCTAAAGACGCGCATTTTGAGCACATTTTTCTGTAGAGCAAAAACGGTTGATTATATTGCAAAACTGATTTCAACAGTCGATTGTGCATCAAAAATTAATACAATTGATGTTTTTTGAATCCTTAAAAATAGTTCCAAAAACCCACAATAGGGGGTGCTCTACAGAAAAATGTGCTCAAAATGCGCGTCTTTAGGTGCGTTGAACCACCACAAGCAGTAAAAATTTTACAAAAAAAAAGGTCGCCATTATTTTTATTTACGCAAAAACCTTCAGAAAAATTATGATAACCGCAAATCAAATTTTTTTAAATTAACTCTAATATGTATATAATATTACATTTTTAAATATAGAGAGTTTAGATATAAATAAATCTTTTCAACTCAAAAATAGTATTTTGTCTAACTAATATAATAAGGAACAAATAACAGTTCAGATCAAGAGGAAAATTAAAAAAACCGCATTTAAATATCAAAAAAAAAAATATAAAAATATTTTATAAAATAAATTAGCAGTTTTAAATATTGAAAATGAAGTAGTTATGTTATCAAACTGAATTTTTGTGATATTTTAGTCATAGAATAGTTTATAATAGACATAGAGCGAAAACTCTCCTGCCAAAGACCTAACTCAGTTGTCAGAAACCTAAGTGGTGAAAATGTATTAGTAGAAAAAACTATGTGAAAACAAAAACAACACTCGTATGTGTGATTATTTTGAGTATTTTTTTTGTTTGAGTTTTTTTCTAGTTTCCGCTCTATGTTTCTCTATGAGTTTAGTTTTGTTTTAATAAAAAATTATTTTTTTTTATAAAAAAAAATTGTTTATTTTTACTATTTGGGAAGGGCACTTGCCCACCCCAGAATAATGGTCTAGCTACGCTTATGCTGGTCCCTATTAGCGACGCAAGCCGGGGTATTAGTGTATATAAACAATTTATTTTTATCACTCACTATCATTTTTTATAACTTTTTCTAAATTATGTCTTAATACTGTCTCCATAACGAGAAAATCGACGAAAAATTGCTTTTAATGTTAAATTAAAAAAAAAATCGCTTGAGTGAAAATGTATTGACATTCAAAATAACATTTTATGGTGCTCGTATCAATTTATAATTTGGACAGATTTGTCTTTACATTATCAATTTATAATTTAGACATATGGGCATTTGCTGGGGTCACGAACGTACGCTTTTGATGTCCAAAGAATATAGAAAAAAAAACTTTTCCTAGGATTTTTTTTTTGAGATTCGATAGCTAGATTCCATCGACTTTAAGCTTTCATAATGATAGTTATAAACATGTGGTAACGAACGTACACAGAATAGAAGTCAAGTTTAGCTGACAGTAGTGAAATGTAAAAATCAGCTAAATGGAACGAAATATTTAAAAGCGATTAATTTATTTTGGAAGTGGGCCTTATATGGGTGCTATGACCAATTATTGACCTATGTGAAAGTTATTTATGTTGAATTGTATGTGTATACCAACATTTTTATGAGATTTATGAACGTTAAAATGATTTATGGAAGCGGGTCTTATATCGGAGCTATGACTAATTATGGACCGGTCATAATAAAATTTGGTGACATGAATTCGGTATATATAAAACATATTTGGAATAATGTTTGTGTAGACACCTGCATAAATTAAACGTTTATGACCGATAAAGTCCACTTTCGGGAGGAAATTTGTATGGGGGCTAGGTGAAATAATGGACCGATTTCAATAGGCTTCATCCTTGGGCCGAAAAAATTATATGTACTAAATTATATCGAAATATCTTCAATAAAACACGATGATTATCAACATTTTATTTTTCGATTCTGGTTGACTAATCGGAGGAAATGTCCATATTTATCTTTACATATTTATAATGTACAAAATTTAGGGATATGTATTTCAAAATATCCTTGCTTAAAGCATATTGTTTAAATTAATTTTCCTGTTTTCTTTGGAAAGGGGGTTTTTGGTGATACACTCGAGATCCCCAAACTGAAGTCCCACTCTGAATATTGTATGTCTTCTTAAAAACTCAATGCCTTGTAATTGAGAGAATTTGTTCAATGGCACAGTATTAAACGTCAATATCAATATGAAACCAGGTTACATTAGCAATACATATTAAGATAAATATTGTAAAAATTGGATAAACGAGTAAAAATATGAGCAATTTTACACCTTTCTTACATAATTTTTGAACTTTGAAAATCGATAAAAGACAACCCAAATGGCCATAATTTACCTGTCTACCAAGTTTTAACAAATTTGGAATGTGTAAGGTCCGATGCCTTGTCGAACATTTTTGTTTCCTCCATATAAAAAACGTTTTAAATGGGATATTTGACTTTCATGTCCCCGTTGTGGTCATGGAGTAAAGACGTTATTTTTATATTTAGCATAAATTGAGCACACGTTGTGAAAACCCTCACAACAAGTCCCTGATAAAGATTTATTTTTTAGAATTATTAAAAAATTTAGAACAATCATACAAAATAAAATTATTTTGTATGATTGAAAGAAACCTACCAATTGTAGTAAGGAAAAATGTTAGAATAGATAAAATCAATGTTTATTGTTTGTGTTTTGTTTAAGCTTTGATATTTTAACAAATAAAGCTTGAGTGTCTGTAATTCTCAATCACTCTTTAGTTTTTCTATTCTAAAGCCTTTTAGGTAAAGGAATCAGAGAATAAGGAATCATCTGGACCAAGGTAAATCATCAAATGCAAGGATTGGTCGTTCTCAAAAAGTCCTTAATATAACAATGAAACTCTCTTCTACTCATAGCACAACTAATTTGAATAAACAACACTCCTCAGTGTCTGTAATTCTCAATCACTCTTTAGTTTTTCTATTCTAAAGCCTTTTAGGTAATGGAATCAGAGAATAAGGAATCATCTGGACCAAGGTAAATCATAAAATGCAAGGATTGGTCGTTCTCAAAAAGTCCATAATATAACAATGAAACTCTCTTCTACTTATAACACAACTAATTTGAATAAACAACACTCCTCATGTTTGCATTTATTTCTAAAACCATGAAATAAATATTTTTGTAATATAACTAATGCGTAATTGTGGTTACTAGTTTTCAGAATACAATTTTCATATAAAGTAAATACTTAACATTGTAACTTTTTCAATTCAATATTTAAAGTAGAAAAAAAACAACAAATATTTAAGTAAAATGAAAATAACAAAAAAAAATTAAAACAAAGGCAAAAACAACAAGTGTAAAAAAATGTTCTACAGATATATTTCCGTTAAATTAAAGTATTACATTTGAACACAATTTTAACAATGACATCACACGCTCCATTGTTTCCATCACTCCTACTGACACATCTGCACAGTATTAAACGTAACCAACTAAGTACTAGCAAATGCAACGCAATTTTGCTTGTGTTATTTTACTTAAGTTGTTAACTTGATTCAAAATTTAACTTTTGGCCCAATATAAACTAATTGGTCCTGTTGATCCTTGTTTATACAACGAAGATACAGATTCAAGTAGAGTATAAGAAGGAAAATCTACTGAGTCTTAAGACTGGCACCCAGTGCGAACAAGTGTTACTGTTTCTTTTTTTATAAATTGTCATTCAAACAAAAAGTGCTGAATAACTTTTTATTTCATTTTCTTGATTTGCAATTGTATTTAAGTACAGCCGAAAAAAAGTGGAGGAAGAACATTGAAGAAGAAGGAAAACAAAATAAAAAATTGCCGGTATGGGCTTAAATGAGACAAACATTTGTGCGAATGGATATTCTGCTCCTTAAGGACTGCTGTGCAACATTCTTTTGATGGTTTTTAACAAAATCCACTAGAGTTTATTTTTAAAAACTCTTGACACAATGTATACAATCCGTTGGAGAAGTTTTTTTTTTTTTGTTTTATTATTTTTAAAGCACTAATACTTTGTTCGAAAAGATTAAATCGATTAAATAAATACAGCAATTCTTGTCTTATTTAAGTGTAACTAATATAACAAGCTGCCTTTTGAAACATAAATTGAAACCTTTAAGTACTAAAATAAACTCATAATTTCTCATTCACTTGCAAGTATTTCAAGCCTTTTGTAAAATGTAAAAGTTATCATTACAATTGCGTACCACTTAAGGCAGTCTTCTAAATTCAAAATCTACCAATAAGTAGATTAAGCCAATAAAACACAATAGTGTTTAAGAGCAATTATCAGTAAATATAACAATTAGTACTTCAGGGGTAGTATACTATAGAAAAGTAGTCGGATTGGAATTTAAAGTGCAGCGAGGGTAAAATATCCGTTATTTAGGGAATTTTAAGAGATAAATATTTTTAAAGTGCTTAAACATAGATTTGCTTTAATTTTTATTCTTTAGTAGCTAATACTAACTGATAGAGATGAGCGATATTTATGGTGACAACTAGTCACTAACTAGCTACGTGACTAGTTATTTTAATACGTTCATGTCCTATGCAGGAACTCTGTTGACACGCTACCTAACTGGTTATTGGTTCAGCTACATAACTGGTTATTTTAAAATGCTAATTGACCTCGAATAATTAGTTAAAAAACATCTCAATAAGTGATTGCTTGTAAACAAAACTACCTTCGACAACTCTCCAATAGATCAAGATCTGGTGGGTAAAATAACAGCTTTCTAAAGTTCAAAGTGGCTACACTATAGATTACATAGAGACACTTAACTGACAATCGACTTCACTCTGGTTACATGAGATGACAGTATACATAAGCAAAACAAAAATAAACTGTATGAGAATTATATCAACACAATTTGTATAAAACCAGTTTGTACGAATTACTTACAAAACGTTTAAAGTGTCTACACTCTAGATTACTTAGAGGCATTAGCGATTTGAATTTAACGGTCTGTAGCGAGTGCCAGCAACATTGATCTTGTTTATAAACATGTCCATCAGTAGAATCTTCTACTTATCCACAATGTTGATAGCATGCGGTTGTTAGTATTATTTGTAAGTACGGCAACACTAAATGTTTAATCTGTTAATATTAAAATTGAAAGCTCTAGATTTCGAAAATACTAGATTTGACCGTTACACAGTAGGTAATTTGACCGAATATCTTGGCCAACAATAATATTTTGCACTAACAATTATAATGTTTTTGTTAATGACGTTTGATTAATCATAAATCAAAGCAAATAACTGCATATTTGGTTTCTGTAAAAAACAAATATCAGATTATTTATGGGCAGTCGAAGTAGACATTTGCATGCAACGTTCAAAGTGCAGCACAAAAAGTGTAATTTTGATATGAATTAAAACGTTCTTTTATCAATTATTAAACAATTAGAAGGAAATCGTACATAATACGGTAAAGAGACAAAAACAAAATATTTTGGTGGATGTTATTTATTCCCTTTGTTAACAAAACATGTAATTCTAACTTAACCTCAAATTAATGACTTTTTCCATAAATATAAACTTCACATAAGATTTTGATAATGTTAGCCGTGGACTGCCGTGTTTTTTTTTCATATGGTGGCAACCCTAAAAATATTCACTATAACAAACATCAAAAAACCCAGCTCGGTCATATCGGTCCAAAACTTTGTCTGAAATTAATTATGGCCTAAAAAATAGACAGAATACCTTCTAACGCGTATTGCAGTATGCATAAATAGTGACTGCGGTTGCAGTAGTTAGTGAGTTTATCATAGGCGCTGTTAGAGTTAACATCAACAGTCTTGTATATTAAAGTGTGTGCATTATAAACGTGTGTGTGTATTAAAAACACATTGTGACATTTAAACTGTTGTTGTACATTTGAATAAATAAAGAGTTGTTGCAATTTTGAACTACTAAACTGCTTTTATTTACAATCAAAATCATCCGGTTTTTTTAAAAGGTAAAAACGTAAGAGTATTCTTCTTAACATTCCTGTTATTTTGCATAACACAGACAAATCGTGATTAAGATCACTGTTTAAAATAACAGTGATTTATGTGATCACGTTCTTTGAGAACGACATTCTTCAAAAATCATGGGATTGTTCATCTCTACTACAAAATATATGGTCTGAAAATGCGTATAACTTCTTGGTTACTTTTTACTCGACATTCATATTTAAGGATATAAAACTGATTCCAGATGTTAAAAAGCTGTTATGTAAATATCATTTAAAGAAATCAAAAAATAATTTATTCCACAATGGATTTAATTATTTTTTTTACGTTTTTAGCTACTAAAGCAAAATAAGCCGCATCAAACCAAATCTATTTTTAAGGACTAGTGGTCACTTCGCACCTTCTACTTTAAATTACAGTATATCATGCCAATATATTTTAGTTTCCATATAAGGAAACATGATATTATATCCTATTTGAGAAAACAGTGTAGAAAATGGAAATTGAGATTTTTTGAAATTTAATTTGTTAAAGGATGATTTTTTATAATATCCTGTTTGGATAATAACCTGACTTTTAGCAAATAGTTACGTTTCATTAGATTTAATAATAATCAAAAATCAGAATGTTATAATGTTATAACCACTAATTACAAAAATGAACTTTGAGCCTCTAACTTCAAAGCAAATTAATATGAATTTTAAAATTATTAGGAACTTAAAATTGTATATCGTAAACTGATGGATCCGCAGTAATAGTATACTTTTAATTTAATTGTTGTAGAAATCAGAGAGCTATAAAAACTTCCGAAAATAAGAAAATATCTATTGTTAAAAAGTATAATGTTCTTAATTATAAAAACCGGACTGTTGAATAATTCGAATACATAAAATATTTGAAACCAGACGGTTTTTCAAAAAGAAAAAAAGGTTAACCGGTTTCCGATTTTTGAATACTCTAGAGTATAACTTTTGTTTTTAGAGCTTAAAATGCCGATTGCTTTATTAACGGTCATAATTATATGATAGTTCGAGTTTAGTTGTCTGCCAAAATTAATTTCTAAATCAATGGTAGCTTTTAATTTGGACCACCACAGACGTATTCATTGGCGGACGGAGAATATCCCGAGAAGGACAAGTTAACAATGCACCAGTTATGGAATTTGTTTAAATCAGATTGAAGATAAGTTGAATCAACTTTCTACATCAATGCACTATAGGTTAAACGGTTACCAAACTGTGCTAAAGTCCAATTTTTCAAATGCAAATATTGCACTTTTTTAATGCCATTTTGTAACCAATACTCCAAATTAACTAAATCAGCTTTTTGTTTTTGGTAAATATTAAATTCCATTTGACAGCACGCAGTCAAAGTCATTGCATCGTAATACTTAATAAATTTTGTTGAAAAGCCTGTATTGCTTTCAAATTTTCAATTGCATGTTTAAATAATTTCGCGAGTTATAAACAAGAAAGAGAAAAAATTTTTAGCCGTTTTCGAATAATACTATCTTTTTTAGGTTATTGTTTGAAATTTGGCTTAACGAAAATTCAAAAAAAGAACAATTCTATGCCATTTTCAAACATGTAGTGGACAAAATTGAAGTAAACATATTTTCAGATGAAGTGGAGAAGCATATAACGAAAACAAAAAATTTGTTATACCCTACACCACCATAGTGGAGGGTATAATGCGTTTGTGCAGATGTTTGTAATGTCCAAGAATATTAGTCTAACACCCACCTTAATATGGTACATATAATTTTTTTTCGGCCCAAGGACGAAGCCTATTTAAATTGGGTGAAATCGGTCCATTATACCACCTAGCCCCATACAAATTTCCTCCCGTAATTGGACTTTATCGGTCATTAATGTTTAATTTATATAGGTATCTACACAAATTTTGCTCCAAATAAGTTTTATGTATACGAATTCATGTCAGCTAATTTTATGATGATCGGTCCTTAATTAGTCATAGCTCCAATATAATACCCGCTTCCGAAAATAACTTTAACGTGCATAAATCTCTTAAAAATTTTGGTATACACATAAAATTCAACAGAAAATTCAACTCTCATAAAGAAAATAATCACACGACCTAATTCGTGACGATCGGTCCATAATTGGTATAGCTCCCATATAACCCACTTCCGAAAATCACTCACGAATATAAATTATTGAAATTTTAAAAGCAAATGAGACTCTTGCCAAAGTTGCTTTGCAATCTATTTTACTTCATATTGCTGAAAAATTTTTGAGATGCAAAAAGACGCTGTAATGGAAGCAGAGAAGACATATTTTTAAGCTCCGAATTAATATTAAGCTGTACCTCAGATCCATTAATTTCCACATCATTTTTAGATAGGCGATTACAAAACCGGAAACGTTCCATACTTCTACCAGAAGTAATTCAACTGTTATGTTGCAGTGAACCCATGGAAGAATTTCACTTTAGCCACCAAGACAATGAAATTAATGAAAGCGAAGAGGACCTTTTTGATTTAAATTTACAAAATGCATTAGATTTATGCAATTACTAAAAGTTTTAGTATAATTAAAATAAATTAATGTATTAAGTTTGCATTAATGATTGTAAATGGGTTAATTTTTGGTCGTTAGTGGGTTAAATTTCATTTTTTAATAGAATTATTCTTACTTTCGAAATTTTTTAAGGTTTTGGTGTGAATACCATGATTTTGTAGTCGTTATTAATTTAGCACAGAAAAAGTAGTCATTTAACCTATAGTGCAATGTAGGAATAGAAGAGGTCGGATGTGGCTTCCTTTGGGACTGCAGATATAACGTCTAAGTATGTATTTGGATTTCGAATTTTTGAAAATAACGTATTATCTACGATACGCTAGCTATTAGTTATTAACAAATTGTGGTAAGCTAGGGTGGGTCGATTTGTATGGAAGCCAAAAAGTACGAATTTGCAAAAGATCCTACGAAGAATTATAACCTACTTTGACCTACAAACCATAGGTCTGAAATGGATTTTGACCTTGCGGAAATTTAAAAATATGTTGTAAGTAGTGCTGCATTGCAAGTAAATGTCAAATTTGCGTTAACAGGTAAGGTGAACAAGGATGATAATTCAGAACTTTTATCTTTTATTTATAAATTCAAGGTTTATCCGGCTCCAAATTTCTGTTAATTTTATTAGCTGAAGAAAACCTTTTGTTCGAAAACATTTTATTTAATTACACTGTCCAACAAATTGAGACTTATAGTACCCTGGGGGTCGATTCTGGTTCTGTGAAACGGTGAAATGAAAAGTTTTTTCATATTTTCATAGAGTTTCTGATTCTGGTTTAGTGAAAAAATTATAAATAAATTCAAATGTTTTCATATGAAAAGAACAATTGGAATGAAACAAATTGTTTTCACAATTTCACAGTAGTATGATTCTCGTTCTCTGTAGCAGTGTAAAGAAGTGTCAAAAAGTTTTCATTTATGAAATACTTTTACACTTTCATTTTAACGGTGCAAAAATGGAGAAAATATCAAGAGGCAAGCGCGCAAGCGAAAACCAAAAAGAATATTTAATCAATTATTTGGAGGAAAATCTGGACATTGCCAACGATAAGTAATAATTTAAAAAATTAACAACAATTATTTTCTAAAAAGATGTATTTACAGATTTGTAACTGCGGATGGTGCTAGGCATAGAGAAGAAAAGTGGAAGAATCTAGCGGTGAGTCTTAACGCTCTTGGTGGTACCCAAAAAGACGGTCCAAAATGGAAAAAGTATTGGAGTGATTTGAAGTAAGTATATTTTTTGCACATTTGCGTTTAAATTAATAAAATTTTTAAATAAACATTAGGCTCAACACTCGTTCTAAATACTCAGAAATAAAAAAAACTGAACAAAGAAGTGGGATTAACGGTATAAGTCGCCTAAAAGCACTTTCGTCTCTAGAAGAGCGTGTCATAAAAATCACCACTGTGGAAGCGGTAGATGGAGATGGAACTCCGGAAGTAGGATTCGAAAATTCTTTTTTGGAAGGTAGAAGTTGTGAAGAAGCGGAAATTATTGTGGCCGACGAAACTATTGAAAGCACTGCAAATACTTTCACGCTTGCTTCTAACTCTACGGAAGCAAGCAAATCAAATGCTGCAAGTGTTTTAACCACTGCCAACACTGCAACTGCGGAACCAACCCGTACAATGCGTTCTCGGAAAAGAAAGCAGCAATATGAGTCCCTTCCATTAGATAAATTTTTTAAAATGGACGAAAAAAAGATAGATGAGTTAAAAATTGCAAACAATTTGAAAAGCGAGCAAATAGCAATATTAAAAGAACAAGTGGAAGCAACAAGAATTCAAACGGAAGCAATTAAGTCCAATACGCAGGTTAAAGAAAATCTCGTAGTAACGCTACAACAGCTTATTAACATATTAGTTGAAAAAAACTCAAAATAATACAAACATAAGCTATTTTTTAAATAGTTTTTTAGACAAATGGATTAGTTGTTTCAGTTAAATTTTGTTTATGTTGTTTATATGTATTTTTATGTTTATTATTTTTATATATATTATAGTGTTAATGTTTTTAATAGTTTATAGACAAATGAATTAGTTGTTTCAGTTAATGTTTTTTATGTTTTTTTATTAGTATTGATTTTGTATAAATAAAAATAAAAATTGAAATACAATACATAAATTTAAAAAATTGTTGTACAGTGTAATTTAGTTTTAGTTTTCGATGCTAGTAGTAGTAGTAGTAGAAAATACATTTTGCACAATTTGCAAACGTTGTCTTCTTGCAACATTTAATATAGTAGACGATAAAAAATCACCAGTGGAGCTAACGTTTTCTTCAGTTTGCTCAAAGTAGTCTTCGTATATTTCTGGTAATGGTACTCTTTTACGAATTAAAAAGTTATGTAATACCAAACAAGCGTTGATTATTAGTCCTGCTTTTTGGGGGCTATAAAAAAGAGCTCGTTCCTTGGACAGGCATCGAAATCGACTTTTTATTATACCTATGCATCTTTCCACGAGAGCTCTAGTGGTCTTATGTGCTACATTATAGCGCTCTTCAGGGACACTTGATGTTGCACTTATTGGTGTCATCAACCAAGGCTATTTAAAATAAATATAAAAATAGTATTTTTCATTAAAATTAAGCTATAAAAATACCTGCAATGGATATCCGCTATCTCCTAGAAGCCAAAAGTTACGTTCACCTGTTTCGTAAAGTTCTTCTAGGAAGTTGCTAGCACGAGACCGACGCCATACAAACGCGTCATGTGCAGTTCCACCAAATTGAGCATTTGCGGCAAGAATGCGATAATCGGCATCGCAAATAATCATTACATTTTTTGAATGTCCACCCTTTCGGCAATAGTACACGTCGCACTTGATCAACAAGAGGGTATTAACTCAAAATTTTAAAATTTTCAGTAGAGGTTAAAAACTGTTTGTTGTTACATTTTAAGAGAATTTGAAAATCTGAATACATAATAGTATATAAATTCCATTTAAAAATATAATTACATTGTTTTTCTTTTAAATTTTTCCAATTATTGCAAAAAAAATCTGTTTTTTGAGTTAATACCTTTTTTCTGAAAAAATGTGAACAATTTTATTATAAAAAGAGTCACATTTCGAATTAAAATCATAAAGTAAAACAAATTTTATCAACAAAACAGTATCAACTCAAAATACAACCAAATATAAATAAAACAATTTGATTATTTTTAACTGGAATAAAGGCTCAACTCAAAATAATACCTTTTTTATGAAAATATACGATGCATTTCTATTTCAACTTTTGTATTAACTCAAAATAATACCTTTTTGTTGTATAAAAGTAGTCACTACATTATCATGAAAATGGTCTCAAATGTTGTTTTCGAGATGAAAGAGTAATCGGAATACGTTGAAATGTTTACAGTAGATAGATATTGATGTTGTTAGTTGATTTCTTGAAAAAAGTGAAATTTTCAAAATTTTGAGTTAATACCCTCTTGTTGATCAAGTGCGACGTGTTCTATTTCATTTTTTGGAGCAGAAATTTTAATGTGCGTGCCGTCTATTAGTCCAATTACTCCAGGGAATTGAAACTTCTCCATAAATTTCAATTTAATCGACGGGAACTCATCACGCTTTGGAAATTTGATGTACTTATGTGCTATTTTATTTACTGCTGTAGCAACCGCACACACACATCTGCTTACCGACGTTTGAGACAACGCAGATAAACTATCTTGCCCCACACTTCTTTGGAAGCTACCACTTGCAAAAAAACGTAGAGCACTTAATACCATTATCTGACTTGAAATAGAATGTTTGCGGCTCGAATTTGGCAAAAATGGAATTAATTCGTTGATTAATTCCAAGCACAATACTTTTGGAATCCGATATAAATCCACAAAGTGCTCCTCAGTCGTCACCTCGAATGGATTTTGGCCATCGCGTAATGTGCGCCTCAAAACTCTCAATGTATTCCTATAAAATGTGATAATATACACAACATTACTGACGTAGAACTTTAATAAAGTTTTCTTACCTTTGCTCATCCCGAATTTCTTGCGATAATTCAATTAAAACCAATAATCCTGCCATTTTTTAGATTTATTATTTTTCGTTTTATATTTGAATAGTTTGACACTTAATAAGAAGTCAAAATAGATATGATATAAATAGATATAAAAGTATCACGTCTATAATGGAATGAAACACTTTTTCATTAAAGGAACGGGAATCGCAATTTGTGTAATTGTGAAATGATAATATGAAAAGTTCTTATGAAAATGAAAATGAAAAGTTTTTTTTCATTTCACCGTTTCACAGAACCAGAATCGACCCCCTGGTCTGGATTTTTTTTACAGTGTTTTTTTCGCCCAAAAAACAGTCATTAATACTTATTGACCTTTCTCCCATTTAAGACCCACTTCGGAATACCTCTGTAGCCAGCATATATAAAATGTTGGAATCCAAATAAAATTTAACAAAAATAAGTTTCATACACGTTTCATCGGTTTATAATTGCTCATAGCTCCCAGGCCCACTTCCAAAAATAACTTTAACCGATGTACGGTCCACTTCCGAAAATCGCTTTAACTAGCATAAAAATGTTGGAATCCAAATAAATTTTAACAAAAATAAGTTTCATATAGAAAGAAATCATGCGACCCAATTTCAGATCTCATTTATTTACTCATATACACAGTGTTCTTTGGTCGGGCTTGTGATGGCGACAATTTTGATTCAATTGTGTTTAGAATTTATAAAATTATTAACGATTATTTTTTTTTGAGTGTATAAGATTTTCATTTAATTTTTATGTCTAGAAAAGTTTTCAAAATTTGTATAGTTAGCATTGAAATTATTTTTGATAGTTTGATAAACAGTTTTCAAAAATTTTCATTGAAGAAAAATAATTTCATTGAGAAGGTTGTATAAAGTACAAGATACATACGTATATAAAATATAAATAATTGGAGATTTTTTATTGGAGTTAGATTGGAATCTCGTTTTGCAATTGACCATTAGAGGATCTAATTACGCCTTTTTTGTGAAAGATAATAATTTCTAATCTGCTGTGGTGCGGAAATACGAAATGGAAATTCAAGGATTGATTGATTAAAATTGATATTTCGCAAATCTTTCTCATCATTCAAATCAACTATATTTTAACTGCATGAAAAGTCCACATAAAATTCAAGATATAACAAAGAAATATCTTACAATCTATATCTTTGGGGTGACCAGATATTTAATTTTTATTTGGTGATAAAAATATTTTAAAATATAATACAAATAACGAGATTTCCAATTCAAATTAATTTCAATATCGTGATCATAAAATTTTTCGTTAATTTTCCATTAAATTCAATTTTTTTTTTAAATTCTTTGTATAAAATTGTAAATTTTTTTGTTTATCCTTTTAAAAATCTTAACTCTTTCTTAAAATTTTAACCTAACTTTATCTTAAATTTCTGACATATGCTATTTTTTTTATTTCTAAATTAAACTAAATTTTTGATTAATTTATTTTTTGTTTTTTGCTTAAAATTAAATAATTTAAATTTTTGTATGGTCACCTTAATAAGTTTGAATACTTAAAACCCTAAAAGAGACAAATTTAAAACAAAACTTTATACTTATTTACAATCATAATAACACTCTACTCTTAATTTCACCTTAAAAAAATAAATACAATTACACATACCCAATCTTAACCCATACACCAATTTTGACGTTGAAAATAAAATTTTAATAGTACTACGTAAATCATCTGTCATCGGGCGCCTGCTGACATCGATGGACCAAAGAATGTAAGTTAAATTGTTATTTTACTATTTATTCAACCATTTTTTATTTTCAACAAACACTCAATTAAAATATATATATAAAAAAAAAAAAAGAAAACGTAGCATAAATATAAATCAGTGTATATTGAGATTTGTTATGTTTTAATATAATTTATAAAAATACATTTTGATCTACATACTTAAACATATATTTATGTTACGTTGATTTATATATAAACAAAATTATTCCAATATATTAAAAAAAAAAAAATACCCTACATACTTCATATTTAATTCTTCAAACGTTTTGTTAAACTATTGATTTGGTCTATATTTCACTTTAAGTATTCTTTCTTATATTAAATACTAAAATTCTAAATTGTTAATTTGAACATTAAGAGTGACTAATTATAACAAGTAATTTCATTTTGTATTTCTGTTAATTTTGAAAATAAATATGTATTAATTCTTTTATTATGTATTTGACATAATGTCTTAAATCTTGAAAATTTTAATTACGAAAGGTGAAGTACATAGTATGGGGTAGGTCACTTTAATTTTTTTGTATTCTTTATAGGGCTGACAATTGACTTATTAATTTCTGTCAGCATGGTGGGAGGGTAAAGAGAAAGTGTAGCGATTTCCATCCCAAGCTACACAATGCTCAATCAAGTCTAGGTTTTCTTCTCATTATATATAAGGATCGTTCTATTTCAAATGTTTTCTATTTAGCTACCTAATTTTAAATCTTCTGTAAATGATTCAATATTTTTTTTTGTATGGGAACTAATATAACTCACCCCCACCGACGAGCTCAGCCGTTATTAAAGGTAGCTTCCCATTTCCCAAAAAGATAAGAACAACTCTCGAAAGAATCGTTACAGGCTTGACCAACTATACCTTCTAACTTGTTCTTACTTGAATCACTTACTTGCACCTTTTTATTTTCAATAACTTGTACAGCTTTTCAGGTTTTCCATCCTACCGACAAAAAAGTAATTGATTTCGAGAAACTATTGGTAACTTCCTGATAAATTAATTTCACATAACAAATGTTGAAATGCAATTTGTAGTTATTATATTAATTATTTACATGTGCAAAATATTTAACATTTATTTACTTGAACACATTTATAAATAAGTGAACATGCCAACACAGCCTGCGGATGTTTGTAATCAATTAAGTGAAATGTTTTACATGTGTTTCGACTCGTATGTTTGTAGCAGTCTCTTATTTCTATATAAACTGTAATTAATTTAATGAATGAACGTTTCACATGAATTATTTATTTATTTGTCAAATACTAAACAAACATATGTATGTACTTAGAATAAACTTATTTACGTTTGTTGTAAAATAAATAAATAAATTATGAAAGTGAAGATACAGATACACAAAAAAAAATTGGTTAATTACCTCGTAACATTTTTTTTATTTTAACTAGAACTTATTCAATTAATTAAACTTAAAAACGTTTACACTTAGCTCAGATTTTCTTTTTCTCCTGACTGTGTTATAAATTGATTAATGTGGCATTAGATTTCAACAATCATGGTGTCACACTGTCTTTTATTCTCATGTAAAAATATAAAAAAATAGAAGGAAGTATCGTAGATAGATAATGCTTACAAATCGATTTTTAGACAAATTGAGTTTTTCTGACTAGTCAATGGGGACAAAAATATATCATATATCCTAAAAGTTGACGCAACAAATGCCCAACTAAGTACGTTTATGAACTTACTTAGTTGTTTTTAAAATTAACCTTATTACTTATTTTATGATTTAACAATAGTTACAAAAGGATTTCTTAAATTCTAGGAATAACATTTTATAGTTTTTGAAGTATTTTACAAAATACGAATAATAAAGTATCAAAAAACTGTATCACCTTCAAAAAACAGAGAAACACCCCATTAAAGGTCGCTGAAGGTACCACACAAAAGTATGTACATTTTTGTTTAAATTTGCGTTTAACTTGTTATACCCTCCACCACCATAAGTGGTGACTGGGGGTATATATAAAAATTTGTCATTCCGTGTGTATATATTATTGATCCTTATGAAATTCTAAGTCGATTGAGCTATGTCCGTCTGTCTGTCTGTCTGTGTAAAATACGCTCACGTACAAAACAGACAACCAAAATTGGCAAACATTCAAGAAAATTGTGTATTGTTCTCCTAAGCAGTTTGGTATTGAAAATCAGCAAAATCGGTTCAGTGGAACCAGAGTTATGAACCAAAATGAAAGACAACCTAAAAAAAAAAATGATAATTTTAAAATAGTTTTTGTTATTTGTGCAAATATATTATAGATAATACCATTAAAATTTACGCACATTATTTTTATGTTAAAAGGACTAACTCTGGTAAAAATTATAGGAATCGCTCCATGATTTCTCCTAGCCCTCATTCAAATTTCTTCCCGAAATATTGTTCTATGGTCTGTAAATGCCTACAAAATTGCAGTATCCACACAAAATTCAGGAAAAATAAGTTTTGTGCTTAAAAAAATCACAACACCAAATTTTTTGTGGATCGGCCCATATTTGACCATAGCCCCCATATAAAGTTCACTTCCGAAAATCACTTAAATAAGCTAAATGTCTAATAAATATCGCTATTAAGTTGAAATTCGTCATGTGAATATCGGCCAATAATTGGTTATGCTCCCATATAAGGACCACTTCCGAAAAATACATTAACCTACATAAATATCTAAAAAATATCAATATCAAAACAAAACAAAATTTTACACAGATCCGTAATCTATATTTAGAAATCATACTACAGGATTTTGTGAATATCGGTCGATATTTGACCATAGCTCCCATATAAGGTCCACTTTCGAAAATCAGTTAAGTACTCATAAATATCTTATAAATAGCTTTATCATACTAAAATTCGACATAAAAAATAAGCATATACATAGAAATCACTGTACCAAATTTTACGCAGATTGGCCGATAATTGGTCATAGCTCCCCTATAAGGCCCATCCGAAAAAGATATTAACCTTAATAAATATTTAAAACAATTCTATATCAAAATGAAATTACGCACAGATCAGTAATTTGTATCCAGCAATCATATTACTGTGAATATCGGTCCATATTTAACCATATCTCTCATATAAGGTCCACTATCGAAAATCTCTAATCTCCTCATAAATTTCTTACAAATAAAGTTATCAGGTTTAAATTCGAAACAAATTTGTTCAATATATACAAAAATCGATGTACAAATGTTACGATGATAGGTCCATAATTGGTCATAGCCTCCTTATAAGAACCACTTCCGGATCACACATTAACCTGCACAAATATCCAAAATAATCTGTACTGAACCAAAATTTTACACCAATCAGTAATTTGTATCCAAGAATCATACTACAAGATTTTTTAAATATTGGTTCATAATTCGGCATAGCTCCCATATAAGGTCCACTCTTGTTAATAGCGTTGTTTATATGAAATCATAATAGGTCATAGCTCCCTTATAAGTCCCACAAATAAATATTTTGAAATTTGTCTAAATATATTTGTATACCCTTTTTTATACTCTGTTTCTTCACTTGAGGTTAAAAAGGAAAAATGTTGTTCCAAACGTATTAACTTATTATTAAGTATATATACTTGTTGAAAAATGGTGTCCGAATTACTATCCAATAGAACTAACATTGGTGCAAATTTCATCGCGATCGGAAGACATCGATTTCAAAAGTTGGTTCACTTGACGTGAAATGCCCCATATAAATTATTAAATTTCATACGTTCTAATAGAATTTATAAATTGCTGAATTAGATACAATTTTTTGTACATTTGATATAAAATATATTCTGCATAAACTAGTCTTCTAACAATTGTTATATTATTTCAGTTATTATGCCATCATATTTAGGTAAAAAGTGTAAAAAGAAAACCTTAAAGTAGATTTAAAGTAGTGTCGAAGCTATAATAAATATTTCAAATTTATGAATGGTTTATAACAGACTTATAACACTATTAAACGTTTGTGAATCCAAATTTTTTAATTTTTTCTTATTTACGACTTATACATCTATTTTAAGTTATTATGAATTAGACCGTTAATAAAGAAATATGTTTTTTTACAGAGGAACAAAAAATTAACCAAAATTACGCATAATTCGATACTTTTTCCTCGACTAATTCGAAATTAAATTGTTTAAACTGCCGAATACGAAATCCGACATATTAATTTGTTTTTATTATCAACTCAGATTATATTTCTACTTTAATAAAAATTGAGTGGTTAATAATGAAAATACGATGAAAGTGTTAAATAGTTTTTATTAAATCATTATCTATACGCGATTTCTTCATGATATTTTGCTTACGAATATGACTTTGTTCGTCCTTCTGTAAACTAATTAGCAGATAGTTAAATTGTCCCAAAATATTTCAAATTAAAGGAAAGTGATTTGCATAAAATGCAATAGTAAAAAATCGAAATATACAAAATGTGCTTATTTTTTTAGCGTAGTAGAACACGCCGTTATCCGCTAGATCTTATATAAAATTTAAACTTTGAACATCAATATAAGTCAAATAAAAGTAAATTCAAAAATATTAACCAATTCTTAGCAAATTCGCAAAAGCCCAATGATTTTGCCGAAAATTTTTGTTTCTTCCATATTATGACCAAAATAATTCCACATACTTATATTTTTTAGTGCTTTAGAAGATTAAATACTGTTAAATGTATATGGATCCTTAAGTTTGTATGTTGGTTGAAAACAACTTTCCGGATATCTGGTGGTAAGCAGAATAATAATACTACATTTAACAGATATCGATTTATTTTTAAATCACTACATATTAAAATTGGAATAATGAAGCCGTTTGTTAATGCGCACGATAGAATGACCTGGCCTAAATACGAAAATTAAATGTTGGCATATTTTAAGAACCTCAGATTCGAGTGCTAGTAATGCTAAGTATTTTCAAATCATTTGTCAATAAATGAACAAATTTCTTTTCTGAATGATCTTGGTTGAAATCTTTAAATATTTCATAACAAAATTAATACCATATTTTTTTTTTTCTTGGACCAGCACTCAGGGGATGACCCCTACTCATGCAAAGCATTGTGTTGGAACTAGGAAAATAGGTTATGGGTGGGAGAATAGAGGGAGTAGTGTTTGTGGACATTAGATTTGAATTTTCCTATATTGAAAGTGACAGGAAAGACTTCAGGAGGAAGATTATTCCACATACGGACAGTACGGATAAAGAACGAATTTTCTCTGTAATGTGTTGTGCGATCCACTGTCCAGTCGACAACGTATTGGTGAGCCCTTGCCGAAGAACGTGTGTTGCGTAAAAAACTACGGGTTTCTGGAACAAGTTCCCTAATTTATGCAGAGCACATACCATTGTAGTATCGGTAGAACAGTGAAACACAACCCACATTGCGACGATGTTCCAGTGAGTCAATAGAGCTGGATACCCTACTGTCACCGATAAGCACTTTCGCCCTCTTCTGTACACTGTCGAGTAACTCCAAAATAGACTTCGAAGCACCGGCCCACACATGAGAGTTGTATTCCATTTTAGGTCGGATATAAGTGGTGTAAATAGTAAGGAGATCAGATGGAGTGAAGTAATTCTTACACCGTTTAAGGAAACCAAGGCACTTGAATGCTTCTTTCCACACTCGAAAAATGTGTTTTATCCAGCGGACATCGCACTGAATACTCATGCCTAGAAAATCAAGAGCTTCTGATTAATTAATATTTACACCACCCATAAAAACAGATGGAGCAACATGATCTGTTGTGTGTTTGTGGGTTAACATACAACATTGAGTCTTGCGCGCATTAAAATCGACTCTATTCGCACAACCCCATTCAGAGATTGTCACAAGATCTTGGTTGAGCGTATCATTCATATTTTGCCTCATTGCCCCAATCTCCGACAGGCTTGGTCTATAATTGAATGCATATGAATGGCAAATGTTGCTGTCATCTGCAAAAGAGCAGTTAGGGTTGGAAGTTTGACGTAGAAGGTCGTTTATAAAGATAAGAAATAGAGTAGGAGAAAGGACGGAGCCTTGCGGTACCCCTGAATTGATCTTGAACTCGTTTGATGAAATTCCATCTATAACAACTCGTATAGTGCGATCTCTGAGAAAGCTCGATATAAATCGACAGAAGTTATTACCAACACCAAAAGCAATAAGTTTTGCTAAAAGCGCACCATGCCATACTCTATCAAACGCTTTAGAAATATCTAGAGCCACCACTTTACTTTCGCCAAAACGGTGTATGGAACGACACCATTTTTCCGATAGGAAGGCTAGCAAGTCTCCCGTAGAGCGTCCTCTACGAAAGCCATACTGCCGGTCGCTGAGTAAATTGTTGGACTCTAAATATTTCACAAAATGGTAGTTAACCATACTCTCCATAACTTTGAAAAGTGCAGAACAAATTGCTATTGTGCGATAATTTTCAGGGTTGTTAGCCTCTCCCTTTTTAGGAATTGGCGTTATATTAGCAACCTTCCAACATACTGGAAATTTGCCGGCACGGTATAAAGTGCTGAAAAGGTTAGCTAATGGACGAGCTAGCGTCGAAGAACACTGCTTTAAGACCAGTGCTGGTATACCATCAGGCCCAGGAGACTTATTTATGTTGAGATCCGCTAAAACCCTTTTAACTGCGCGAGCGCGAAAGAATATATTCGGCATAGTAACAGATACTCTTTCGAGCCCGGGCAGTAGTTGATTACTTTCCGGTAAGTTCGAATTATTTGCAAATAATTCAGCCAAAAGGTTAGCTTTATCAACCGGGTCAGTGAATGATTGGTCATCCCTTAAAAGAGTAGGAATTGATGAACTAGCATTATCCTTTGGCTGTTTTTAGGGATTACATTAATTTTAAATTTGTTTATATCTCAAAAACTAAAACTGACTAATTAAAACGGGATACATTCTAAGACTCTGGATATATTCCTGGAAAACAAATTTAAATAATGTATTTAGACAACATCATTTTACTTATATAAATATTTATTTTGTTGTACAAATTGTTTCTCAATCTAAGATTGAATATTTTGAAATATTTTTAACATACATATAATATAATCTGTCGCTTTAAACTGCAGTATTTTTTTTTTAAGACCTGACAAAATTTACGAACAACATTGTCAGAACAAATACTTTTCAATTCTGTATAAACAAATTGCAATATCTTCTTTGCTTCATAAGCATCAAAACTGCTGCTAACTGTCACAATATTTAATCCTCAATTGAAACGAATAAGAATTTTTCGAAAAAGTGAACAACAAAAGAAATAAACTACCTAGAAGTAAGGAAAAACTGTCTAAAATTAATCAACAATTTGAAACATTTCACTTCGTTAGTTTAGACAAGAATGAACAGGTGTATGAAATAATATGGCAGAGTTTGACAAGGACCCAACAAACTATTATCAAGATGTTCTAAATCAAAAATTTGGAACATAATATCAATGACAAAAATGGAATTTTTGCTCATTAATGAAATTTTCGAGAGTGGTTCTTATATGGGAGCAATGGTAAATTAAGGACTTTTTATTTCGAAGTTACTATTTGTGCTGAATTTTGTTTAGATATACATATACATGTAATTAAAATATTTATGAGAGATTAACTATTTTCAGGTAGGGTAAGAAGAATTAATGGCAACGATTCTGAGGCGATTGGTAAACATTAAGGTGGGTGGTGAATCCAATATACTCGCTCAACTATTGGGGTAGAATCAAAATTTTTGGAAAATGTTTTACCCATTGACGGCAAAAAATAATATTTTTATCAAACAATTTGTATAATGTTTATATAACTTAAATATGAATTTCGGAGTGTAACATAACAAAATATGCATTATCAATTGAAAAATATGCCCTAAAAATTCGATGCCATTTGACATAATTATTCTATTGGGTTTTTGGCCGTTTGAGAAAAAATATGCATTTGTATATAAATTGGACCCCTATTTACATATACATACATATGTATATCAAATATGATTTACGTCTGCTATAAACTTGAAACGAAATTAGCTTACTACATTTTTGTGCACAACTGTGTAAGTGACAGTAAACTTCTTTCTAACTGTTTGACTTTTGACAAAACGTTTTGGACTTCGCTGCACTTCTTACGAACTTTGTTGGCACTTTGTTAACAGCGCGTTTATTACAATATTTTTTTTTTTATACGGAGCGAAAAAGGAGATAATGAACGAGAAAAAAGGCATTAATATTCACATCTTTTGTAATTCTTTTCTCTTTGTAGTTTTGTGCGCTTTTTGGGTATTTTTTGAAACTGCAAATTAAAAAGGCAATTCGATTCAACAACCACTAGCTTAGTGTACATGTATATCTTGTTGGAAAGTCAACCCTAACAACCATTTAGGAATTTCACTTTAAGTCCCTTATACTTCTTTTGTTGGTACTTTTACTAATTCACAGTTTTTTGATTTTTTTGAATATTGGAAAGGTTTTTAAAGGCAATATGTTTCTGATTTAATATGATTGCACTTTACGCAATTGTAAGAATATTTAATAGCATTTACACTAGAGCGACTCACTTCGTATTCTGAGGAAAAAAGTGATTTTGTTACCCCTTCGAGTAAACTACTTGTCGAATCAAACATCTTTGTGCCCATATTGGTAATTTTGGTAACATGATGTTTACCAGGATAAAATTCCGATAACAGGCGATCTATTACGAATACTGAAAATGAATAAAGAAACTATTTCTTAAATCAAGTAAATTTTTAAATATTTCAATTTACATGCTTTCAAAAAAATAAACATTTTCAAAAAATTTTTTTTGTCAGGTCTTAAAAAAAAAAATCCTTGAAAAATCTTCTAAATTAGGATTAAATCTATATTAAGTGTAAACTTGGTCATGACAAATAGAAGATCTCTTTCAAATGATAACCGATATTTTGTGAGACATCCTAACACAAACCAAGGTAAACTTTTTCTGTGAGTCGGCTTAATATACACCATTCAAAAAAACAAACTTTATTATTTCTAAATCTGCTGAGAAACATAAAATCAATAGTAAACTAAGTTACTGGCTTATAAGTGCATGAAGGTTTGAAAAAACTTGTCTTTTACCAGTAATTCAAAATTTTAGAGGTGTTTAGCTAATTTCAAAAACAGATTGTTATTGTATAGACTGATTTATATACATATATGTATAATCAATTCATTATTTTCAGAAGCTGACCTTATTTCATATAAATGTTTACAGTAATGCATCAAAATAGCAGTAATGCACAGTGGTTGCAATTATATGGAAGATAGCGACCAAAATAGTAATAGTTCGAATATCATCTTGAAACTTCTACAGTATATTCCTGACGATATGAAAATCAATTTGACAAAAAGTGGGCGTGGTCGAATAAAAATTAAACACTTGTTTGTTGAAAGTTTTAGAAAATGCAAGTGTAATGTAATTACATGTAAAAATTTTAAATTGAAATTTGGCTAGAGAAATAATATCCATTTCGGTAGATTAGGTGGAGTTGCGAAGACATATTTAATTAAAGTGAATAAAATCTAAGAAACAATCAGCCCAACCAAGCAGAATTTTAAAAATAAATTTTTTACAAAAATTAAAGTCGTTTTTACACTATTTAAAAAGTAGTAGTTTCATCAAATAAATAAAAACCTATTTCAACTAGTTTTTAATGAAAACCAAATAAAACCAAAAAAAAACCAAATTCTAAATCCCGGCACCAAGAAACAAAATATTAAAAAATTACAAAATTTTTTTTGTTTTCACTAAAAGCCAAAGCAACACATACAAATTCCGGTATTGATTTAATTTTTTTATTTGTTTTGAAAAGTAATTTTTGGACTTGTATAAAACTCCAAATATATTTAAATCCCTTAAGTTAACATTGCAAAATAAAAGATATGAAGCCGAAATGCATTTTAATATTGTAGTATTTTTGATAGTGCAAATCAATTTGTGAGACTTTGGAAATCCCAGTTGTAAAGACAAGATTTCAGCACATTCGCCCCATACATAACTGCGAGGAATTTTATCGCATTGTGGCATACGTTCCATTGTTGGACTCAGTATTGAAGGATCAAAAAAAAAATTTAAAAGCTAAATTTCTATCTGAAAGTTTTGATTTGCAACAAAAATTGAGAAATATTCCATGTAAAAGTTTAAAGGCAATTTTTGGGCTAAAACCTCCATAAATTATTAAAAATATTTATTTCAATGCCAGTGCCGAATAAAGACATATCTAAGGTCAAAAATGTCTGAGGATAAGCTGAATGGTGTAGCGATGATGTATAAGTATTCGCCACGAAGGTGAAATATGTTATTACACAAATACAGTACAAAATGTAAAAATTCTTATAACATTAATTTTATCACACTTATCACAACTTTGCAAACATTTAAAAAGGTTCCGTCAGTTTTAGAGATTTTTACACTTTTATGTTTCCACTAAAAGTCTTGTTTGTTAACAGATTTACTTTAAGAACTTGGAGATTATTTTGCAGATATTTGACGAATATTATAATAGTTTTTAAAATATTCAATGTTTTTCCAATTTGAATGAAAAGTTGTCTGCTTAGTGTCTGTAGTTACTCCTTTTAGTTAAACTCCAATCTCTATACAACGCGCTGCTGATTCTGTCCCACTGTGCTGAGTAATATAATTGTATAAAAAAAATGTTTTTGATAAGGAGACCTCATCAACTTTTTTATTTTTTTATATTTAAAATAAAGTATAAAAGTATGGTTTTATTTTATAACAACAAATAATAATAATATTAAATGTATTGTACTGCCGAAAACCATTCATAGACAAGGCAAAATTATTAATAAACTTGTTGCTCCCTTATTGGAATTAAAAAATTTTGCTCTGTTAGGAATTGATGCGAGATTAGTACGTATGAGTTATATGATTGTAAACCATTTAATATACATCATACGTAGTGCTTTATTTTTATAACCAACATAAAAAAACTGGAAGGTACATATGGGCAATAGGGTGGCCCTTAATAAACGAAAGTTGGATTTTGGCCATTCTCACCCTCCAGTTTGGTGAACATTAGCAAAAAAATCATCCTGAAAAAATTTTAGGTAAATCGGTTGGGGTTAAGACGTGCCGCAAGCCCTCTGAAGTTTTGAGATGCATTTACAAGGGGAAAAAATGCATTTTTTCAGTTTTTGTAAAAATTTTGCCATTAAAAAATTACTTTTGTAATTTAATTTAAAAGAATCGAAATGTGTACGTAATTGTCGTTCTAATGAGACATAAAAAACAGAAATCGGTCAAAAAATGTTAAAGTTATTAAAAATTCGCCAGGCCATTAACGTGTCTCAGGCCACTAGAACATGAAATGTAGGAACAAAATTAACATATTTTGAGAAATATTAAAATAAAAGCTCATTTTTACTTAAAATATATCCATATTTACTTGTATATGAGTTTTTGTCTTCGTAGGATACCGTTAACCTATTATTAGGTATGAACAAAAAAATAAAATTTTTTTAACGGCAGTTTCAAAACTCCATTTTCAAATTTTTAAAAATTTTGTTAAACAAATTTCAGAATTTTTTGATCATCTCATTGGGATTTATTAAGAGTATAATAGGGAATAAAAATGTGAAAAAATTATGAAAATATCTCTTATAGTTTTTCCGTACCTGCGATTTAAATTTTGAAATTTTCGAGAAAAACCAATTATTTGGCAATTTTTAGGCCAATGAGCTCTATTTCCTTACTCTTATGAATTTTAAGTAAAACCTATTCAGAATATTATAGTCCAGATAATTCAAAATATACTCTGAAACTTCTACTAAAATCGGAAGACGTTAACCCTTAAATCGTGAAGGTCAAAGGTAAAATTGTTCAATATTTGGAATTTCTCTTGGAAAGATTTCGAAATGATCGAAATGTTGTATATTTTTGGGCCGATTTTGATGAAATTTAACAAAAATATAACATAAACTCTAGGGTTTATAATAACAGCACAAGAATGGAAATTAACGCTTAATGGCACTTGGGGTTAAAATGACACCAAACTTTTAAAATCATAATTTTTTATGGTTTTAGAAGTTTGGGGTCATTTTAACACCAAGTGCTATATAGGGTTAATTTTAAGTTTTCTGCTGCTTTTGTAAATACTAGGCTTTGTGTTATATTTTTGTTAAATTTCATCAAAATCGGCCCAAAAATATACAACATTTCGAACATTTCAAAATCTTTCCAAGAGAAATTCCAAATATTGAAAAATTTGACCTTTGACCTTCACGATTTAAGGGTTAACGTTTTTTGATTTTAGTAAAAGTTTCAGAGTATATTTAGAATTATCTGGACTATAATATTCTAATTAAGTTTTGCTTAAAATTCATAAGAGTAAGAAAATAGAGCTCATTGGCCTAAAAATTGCCAAATAATTGTTTTTTCTCGAAAATTTCAAAATTTAAATCGCAGGTACGGAAAAACTATAAGAGATATTTTCATAATTTTTTCACGATTTAATTCCCTATTATACTCTTAATAAATCCCAATGAGATGATCAAAAAATTCTGAAATTTGTTTAACAAAATTTTTAAAAATTTGAAAATGGAGTTTTGAAACTGCCGTTAAAAAAATTAAATTTTTTTGTTCATACCTAAGAATAGGTTAACGGTATCCTACGAAGACAAAAACTCATATACAAGTAAATATGGACATATTTTAAGTAAAAATGAGCTTTTATTTTAATATTTCTCAAAATATGTTAATTTTGTTCCAACATTTCTTGTTCTAGTGGCCTGAGACACGTTAATGGCCTGGCGAATTTTTAATAACTTTAAAATTTTTTAACCGATTTCTGTTTTTTATGTCTCATTAGAACGACAATTACGTACACATTTCGATTCTTTTAAATTGAATTACAAAAGTAATTTTTTAATGGCAAACTTTTTACAAAAACTGAAAAAAATGAATTTTTTCCCCTTGTAAATGCATCTCAAAACTTCAGAGGGCTTGCGGCACGTCTTAACCCCAACCGATTTACCTAAAATTTTTTCAGGATGATTTTTTTACTAATGTTCACCAAACTGGGGGGTGAGAATGGCCAAAATCCAACTTTCGTTTATTAAGGGCCACCCTAATGGGCAAGTCCCAGAAACAGTCTACCAACAAAAAAATTTTAAATGAATCAAACTTGAAATTTTTAATTGTAATATTAGACTAGATATGTGTATTATATTTTATATACATATAAACAAAATGTATTTCTATGGTCATTCATACAAAAATGGTTACCAAATCCAACACTAGCTCAAATATCTTAATTTTATGCAAAAAAATTAAATTTTTGAATGTGTTTTTATCATTACTGAAGTGTTAACAAGATGGTTCGACTGACACCTATATTTTTGATAATTCAATTTAAATACAAATTAATTTTGGGTAATTACACTTTGAATAGAATTTTTCACAACTTCTCACGGAAACGGAGATAATTTTCAAGCATATGGATAATTTGTAACGACCGTCACGTAACGTGAGTCACAAAATGTTCTCGGCTTTTTATGAAAACGGCAAATGTTGGCGCATGCAAATAAGTTATATTAGAATTCCCTTTCATTTGTGGAGTATGATTTTGTGTGCTTTATTATGCAAAATTCGCTAAAATTACAAAAAAAAAACACTTCAACTTTCAATGTTACTTCCATTTTTTGTATCGTGCGTCACAAAACTTTGCGATCAATTATTTCTCAAGAAATGGCAATTAAAGAGTAATATCTTATGGCATTTGAAATTGCACTTAAATCTCACTATAGCGTATAGTATACGGTGGAGGTATCTTATTTGAAAAACCAAAAAATTTTCATATTTAAATATGAAAATGTGTACGAATAAAACGTTCGTCAAGCAGGATTTGTCCATATATTGATTTTGTCAATCCGTTTGTAACATATCGAAATATTGATTGTATAACTTAAATGTATATGGGTGATTTCATGTTAAGTGAACCAATTTTTGAAATCGATGTCTTTCGATGAAATTTGCATCAGGGTTACTTCTATTGGATAATAATTCAGAAACAATTTTTCAACCAGATCGGTCGAAAACTCTCTGAGTTAGAGGAGGTCAAAATTTGACATTTTGGCTAAGCAGGTGTCTCATCCGTGTACCTTAGTACCTATTGTTCTTAGCAAAATGTGACCCAAATATTTTACATAGCTATTTCTTCAATCTTTCGAAAAAAAGTTAGATATAAAAAATAAAAATGTTTTAATATTTTTTTCCGAAATCAAAAACTTTTTAGACTTTTTTTCAAAATGTTTTTTTTTTGCGCAAATGAAAGCTTAGATTTTTTCCTTGAAGACCTTTTTGATCGCTTAGTGGGATGCGAGTGGGATATCTATCAAAATAAATATTTTGTAACTCAAGGCATACAATTTTTGACTTTGTTTTTTGCAAAATTAAACGTTTTTTCCAAAATGAGCCGTTTTTTTTAATTTTTTTCGGAACAAAAAGCTTAGTTGTTTTCCTTGAAGACCTTTTTGGTGGGTTCGTGGGAGGTGTGTGGGATATACAGTGGTGGCCACCAATTTAAGACAAATACTTGAATTTTTTTCATCAACTGAATTTTAAGTGCGATAGAGCCAAAATAAAAGGACCTCTAAGGGTATGAAATTTATTATTAATGTTTCTAGTTTTTGAAAAATGTTTGGAAAAATCGGTAAAACATATATGGACAAAGATATGTGGAAATACGTTGACCCACCTCAGCGAACATCCGCTGTTAATAATATGATATGATCGAAACTAATGGAACTAAAAATACGAAATTTGGTCCGAATATTTTATAATAATAAAATTATAATGATATAAATGTGAGAATATATGTTTATTTAAAAAAAAAATTTTTGGTCAAGTTGTAGAAAAATGTTATGTGTTCATGGTGAATATGTATGAATTGACATAGTCGAATAAAACACCCTTGTGTGTTAAAACAGTCCTCATGCATACATATTTGTGGAAATATTTGAAAAAATAATTGACAATTACATGGAATTTAGTAAACAATTTTTGTCTTAAATTCCTGGCCACCACTGTATATCAAAAGAAAGATATACAATTATAGATTTTTTTGGCAAAATCAAAAACTTTTTTGACTATTTTTTTAAATGTCAAAAATTGTATTTCTTGAGTTTCAATGCGACCAAAAAAAATTAAAAAAGGGGTCCATTTTGAAAAAGAATATAAAAAAAATTATTCATTTTGAAAAAAAAGTCGAAAATTGTATTTTTGAGTTACAAAACAATTATTTTGATAGATGTCCAACTCGCATCCCACTAAGCGACCAAATAGGTCTTCAAGGAAAATATATAAGCTTTATTTTAAGAAAAAAAGGGCCCATTTCGGAAAAAAAATATTAAAAATTTTTTATTTTTATTTTTTTGAAAGATTGAAGAAATAGCTATCTAAAATATTTGGGAAAATTTTTGGTAAGTACAATAGGTAATAAGTTACATGGATGTGAACAAACACCTGCTTGGCCAAAATGCCAAATTTTTACCCCCCCTAACTCAGAGAGTTCTCCACCGATCTTGTTTGAAAATTTTTACTATCCAATATAACTAACCTTGGTACAAATTTCATCACGATCGGAAGACATCGATATATACCTGGGTCCTCATAAGATCCTATGAAGATTTAGCCCAAACGAAATGATCTAGCTGGCTGAAATTTTCAACAAATGCTCTCTGCTGATAGAGTTTGTTTGGTATTTAAAATGGGAAATATCGGTCCATTATTTAACTTAGCCCCCATACAAATATCCACCCGGAATAAAGTTTGAGCAGTCACAAATATGTTGATTTTGCGGCAATCCTGATAAAATTTTGTACAAATTAGTTTCACTTACTCTGATTGTATACTATGAAGTATGACTTTAACATTCATAATTGTCTTATAATAATTAATATCGTGATGAAATTGGACATAAACAAGTTTTATATGAACCTAAATTGTTCAACCAACTTTTGTGAGGATCGGTTCATAATTAACGTTAAGGCAGAATTACCCAACCATAACGTACTGTAACCGTAAGAAAACGTGTTACTGATCGTTTTTGATTAAGGGAAAACAATACAAATGGTTACCGAAATTAAATGTAACGTAGCTGTAACGTCCCAACCTGTATAAAATAGAATTTCTTTACGTTCTTACGTGACATTTTTAGTATAGTGATGGCACTATTGTATGTTGAACAGAATTGGGGCACTAATGCCCTTTATTCGTACTTTTTATTTATATGTTTATTTATAAGCATGAAAATTAAATTGTTTGCTTTTCAAATTTTCTAACACATTTTGTAATGATGACCATAAGAAATGCTAAAGAAAATAAAATATATATATAAAATAAAATATCAAACACCAACAAAATTATGGTTAGACTGATGTAAATATATTATAATTATAAAATCGTATCAAATATGTGTTACTCTTGTCAATTCATGTTCAATTAGTCTTGTTATGATTGCAAATAAAAAAATTTTACATTACATACATACAAAAATATCTTTGGACAGTAAACTAATTTTTAAAATTTTATTTTCCTTTAAGAATTCCAAGAATAAATTCATTACATTTTTGCTTCTTTTCACACATTCCGTTATTGGACTTCTTACGACTATCTGACTCCACCAACATATTTAAAATTGACAAACGCGTTACAACACCAACAACAAAAATATATGTTTTTTCAATATGAATGGTGTCAAAAAAATCTTTGCATACTGAGTGAAGAAAACAAAAAATTGGTTAAATATACTCGAATTTTGTACCAATAGGCCTTTTTATGAATGTTATCGCATTTGAAAGAGGTTGCATAACGTTTAGTTAAAAAATATTATTTTTAAGTTCTACAAGTGACTTTATTATAAAGGAAAATCTGCAAGTGGAAAATGATTATGGGCTAAGAGTATCACATGAAACACTCCGAAATGTGTTACTAAAACACAAATATTCTTCAGGAATGGCTAGGAAAAAAACCCTGCTCTAAATCAAAAATATTGAGAAACGATTAAGATTTTCTATAGAGCACATTTCACTCCCTCCAGAGTGCTGGGACGACTAAATTTTTTCTGATGAGACAAAAATAATGTTGTACTGTCATGATGGAATTCAAAAAGTTTGGCGAAAACCTCTGACAGCTCTAGAAAACAAAAATTTAATTGCTACAGTTAAGTTTGGAAAGCTTTCAGTTATGGTATGGGGTTGTATATCCAGTAAGGGAGTAGGAGTAATTAGGATTTTGGACGAAATAAGTTTATCTTGATGTTTTAAAAACCGATTTAACTGCTAGCATTCTGAAATTCGGTTTTGTTGACCCGGTAAATTCAAAGTTTTAATACAAATATTACTAGACAATGATCCCAAACATAACTCTTATTTATTTGGTCGTGGTTACTATATAACTGTACAAAAGTTATTGATACCCCTGCCCGAAGTCCTGATATTAACCATATCGAAAATTTGTGGGTACATTTAAAGAAAAAAGTGGGAAAAATATCGCCAAAGAATCAAAACGAATAAATTAAAGAAGAGTGGGACAAAATACCCTTTTTTTGGAACCCTGGAAATGTATCACAAACTTAATATTTTATCGAATGTGCAAACATTTATTTGACAGTATAAAAATTGATTTTTTTGTCCTTTTTTATTATAAATATGAATGGTTTTATTGAAATTGATTTTTTTGTTATCTATTATATTAATAAACATATGTTTATAAAAAATGTGTTGAAAATAATAAAGAAGTTGATTATTTATATTAGTAATCAATGTTTTCTTTGAAATTTTTTTATTTTTTCTCTATGTGCAAAGAATTTTTTGACAAACTGTATGTTAATTTTTTATATTTATTTCATATTAGTACATTTTTGTCGTTTTGGTACTATTTTTAGATAAACATAAAAAAATTGAACATTTCAGCTACCATCAATGATGTGAAAAGCTGATTGTTTATTAATTGTTGATTTCTGGATTTTAAAAATTATAATTTATAATTTATTTTACAATATTGGCAATTTTTCTAAAAATTCTAATAAATATTGAAAATGGACGATGAAAAATTAATACTATTAGTGCAGGCAAATGAATGTCTCTACAATAAATATTCCCCAGGCTACAAACTTTGTGAAAAAAAGAAAAAAGTTTGGAAACAAATTTCCAAGGAGATGCAGATTCCAGGTAAGTTTGACACTTGTGTTATCATGTATATACATATCTTTATAAACATAATTATTTTATTTGGGCAGAGGAAATGTGTATTAAAAGATGGGCTTGTCTGCGAGACCGATATGCCCGTGAGAAGAGACAAGAGAATTTACCTATTGGCAGTGGTGCAAAGACTGAATCGTAGTGGCCACTCATGCATACGACGGATTTTATAGCACCTCATATAATTCCTAGAGCGTATGTAAAAAAAATATGAACGCGTTGTTCAAAAAACATTGTTGATGAAATTGAGTATCTCAACACAGAGAACATATCGCGAAAACGTTTTTGTTATAACCTGCTGTTATGTAATCTTTGTTTATGGGCCGAACACCCCATTTTCTAACGCGGCCATTTGCAACAATTAATTTTATTGTAATGAAATAAATTATTTGACAATTTCAAAATTTGAGGTTTATATTAAAAATATATGATACATTTTTAAATGGTCTATAACTGCACAAACGAGCTAACATTACGGTACGTTACAGTACAGTACGTCGACAGCAACGTTCGGGTAATTCTACCTTCAGAAAAATATTTTATTTCAATAAAAAATTTATATATAATATTACCATAAATATCGACATAAGTCATTCAAAATTTTATGAAATTAATCACTCTATGCAATTCTGTACAGTTCGGACCATAACTTATTCAAGTCCCCATATTCATATTTTGGGTATATACGATTCGACACAGCCGAGTTTAACACTCTTACTTGTTATTTATAATTTTAGTCTTTTAAAAATGTAACACAAATGCTAAAAATATAAATATTATAAGTTAAATTTAATTCACCATATGTATTTATATTTTTATGTATCTTAGAAAACATAAGAACTACTTAAATATTAAATACTACTGCTTTTAATATTCATAACATCCAGATCTGATATAAAACAAAAAGAAACACGTGTTTGTTTTTTTTTAATGCGAACATAAGTCTGTAATTGATTTTTTTCCTGTATTATTAAATTATTATCTAAATACTTAAATATCTATAATTTATTTCAATGTCTAAGCATTTTTTCTTCCTAGAGCAATTATTGTTAACAATTGTCTTTATAAAAAAAACATGATTGCCAGAATTCGTACTAAAACATTTACATGGGTTTTTACAGTGTGATTATTATTAATTGCTACATATATAGATATGTATGCATTTAGGAATGTATATAGAAAATGTTAAATATTTACATAAATACTAATTGTATTTTACATTCTGATTAACCGCTAATCGGTTAACCGATTAATTTTGGTCGGTTAACTGATAAAAATAATTTAAAATTGACGATTTTCAAATAACAAATAAACCGATTAATTTGTGTAGATTAACCAATTAACCGAAATTTCCTTTTTTGCACTTTATATAGAAATATAATTAATTTTGTGTACACATTTCATAATATTTTAATTAGGCTTGATGGTCAAATAAAATTCCAAAAAAAGTCAAAATAAGCAATTTATATCTTGTATTTACTTCCAAAAAAGTCCACAAAAGTTTGGAAAAAATTGGAAATATTTTTTCAAGTTAGTTCTTATTTTGTTAACATTTTGATATAACTAAAAGTCAGATTTTAAAATGGGGTAGTATTAAGGCAAAACATAACGTAATTCAAAATAAGTCCTAAAACACTAATAGCTCATGTACTTTTTCTTGGCCAGTGTCAAAATTTTTGTAAACTTTTCAGAGTTATGCAAACGAATTCCCATACAATTTTTGACAATTCATTTGCAAGAGTTTAAAAATGCTCAGTTTGTGAGGAACTTAACCCTTATGTGTGTGACAGGGTACAAATAATATGGAAAATATTACTCATACGCTCACAACACAATACTGAGTAGTCTTTCTACTTGCTAAATTTATATGAGTACTGTGTATATAAATGGGAATCCCCATTTATTGAATTGACGTTAGGCTAAACTTAAAATTTTTTTTTGCATTTCATAATATGGAGCATTTGTATATATTACGCAATTATATGTAACTTCATGGGTTCTGTATGTTGGTACCCGGGTACCCGGGTACCCTGTCACCCTGTTAAAGGTGTTTTTTTTGTCACACACATAATGGTTAAGCGTTCACATGAGGACCCTTGTTGAGTTTCCAACTACTTCATACATAATCTCAAATGTGATAGTATGCCCATCAATGCATTAAATGCAAGTATATAGTTACCACAACTGCTTATAAATAAGTCATTACTTTAATACATTGGTATCCAGCAGTACGCCCATCAGAGGGATTTTGGTGTCAAAAAGTCAATTTTTCAAACACTCAATTTCAAAAATCAAATGATACAGTTTTGTAAAGAAATGTTTAAAGATGAAATGTACACTTATAGTTTTAAGAAAAATTTTATTTTATTTTTAAAAAATTGAAGTAAGGTCCATCCATGCAAGGGTGTTAAGCAAAAATTGTTAAGAAAAGAATGTAGCCCCACTTTCCCCCAAGCTGTTTTTTTAATAAAATGAAAGGTGGGAGTGTCTTGTTTCGATTTAAAAAAAGTTTTCGGAACAGGATAAAAGTTTAACATTTTTTGTCGAATAATAAACGAAATATCAACAAAATTCTTATATATGTATGGGTTTCGTGGGCGTAACCGATTTTATTGAAACTCGGCATGCGTTCCTTTTTTGTTTCAATAAATGTATGTACCAAATTTCTAGACTTTTGCTTGGATATAAACAATTTTATGCGAAAAAATCAATTTGGATTGTATTTTTTCTTGGTGCCAAATTTCAATGCTCTACGACCACTACTTATAACTTTTGCACAAAAATGTATTACATGGGCGGTATGAGGTGGGCATGGCCGATTTTAATAAAACTTAGCATACGTTCTTATTTTGTTTCAGAAAATATATGTACCAAATTTCTAGACTTTTACTTGGATAGGAAAAATTTTATGCGAAAACATCTATTTGGATTGTATGGGCAGTGGGCGTTGGGCGTGGTCGATTTTGAAAAAATTTTATTTTTTTCTTAGTTTGCTCTTTATAATTCTCGGTATGAAGCCATCCATCTGTGCTCCGTCCTATTGGAACCACATATCAACAAGATTAATGCCACGTAATTGAGGTACGAAAAATTTCGATTCATGTTCCTATACCGTTCACCATTGACATTAACATTTTGACCATCATCGGGACATATGGGCCAATGACTCCGCCAGCCCATAAAATGCACCAAACAGTAATTTTCTGTGGATTTAATGGTGTTTCAACAAAAGCCTGTGGTTTCTTCTCACTCTAAATGCGACAATTCTGCTTATTTATGTACCCATTCAACCAGGAATGGGCTTCATCGGAAAATAAAATTTTGAATGGAAATTCAAAATCAATATCAATTTGCGGTTCAGCCCATTCACCGAATTGGCGGCGTATACGAAGGTCGTTTGAAACTAAACAAAATTGGTGCTCAAATAAAGCAGTTATGCCAATTCAGACTTGTGACACTCTAAAAAAGACACGCGTTAGTTACACGTAATAGCTTTAATAAGTCACTGATATTCAATGCAAATGATGTAGTAGTCATGGAAAAATATGTTATTAAGTATGTAATTACAAGTCATTACCAATTTTTTTCTGTGTAATTTGACATTTTACAGACTACTGAGATTAAATCAATTATTTTCGATTTATTTTTAAAACTCATAACCAGTGTTGCCAAGACTTAATTGGAAAAATGCTAAATTTGTTTGATACAATTTTTTGATTGGCATTTGTAAAAAGAAAATGTTAATATGTTGATGATCTGTTATTTTTTATTTATTTTCAAGAACATTATTTAAACTAATATTCAAAATTTGAGGAAAATATATTTACTAATGGTAGAACGCATTTTTATAGCCATATCTTGTTTTAGTTTAGCGATGACCTTCTTCAGAATCATACGAGAACCAGTTCTTTCACCAATGATTTTCATTTGATATTGTCACGCATTTAACTAGTACCAAAAAGCAATTTTCTAATTTTTATTGTTAGAATTAACATAAGGAGACTTAAAATTAGAGAGAAAAAAGCAAAAATCGTTTCCCAACCGAATTATAACTTTTATATAACCTGTGCATTCGTCCAACTTTATTATTTAAATTCGATATTAATTTTTATTTGTTTTAAGTTTTTGAGATATAAATTTGTATTTAAAAAAGCTTTCAAACCGGATCCCTGTAGTTAATTCGTTACTAAAAAGTGATCTATGGTATAGACTAGTACCATAGATCCAATGTATATCTAGTGACACAGAACTTACTGCCCTCTTGTATCAAAATACACAAGTGTTTTGGTGGTAAATGGAATTAAAAAGAGCAAGAAGCTAGTAAGAGTGCTATATTCGGCTAAAGCGAATCTTATATAACCACCAGCAATACAATACGGGCACCGATTGTTGTGAGTTTTATATAAAAATATTTAATATTTATCTATTTCAACCGATTCTTTTAGTTTTATATTTGTTATTACTAGGGGCGGATTTTCATGCATTTATTATTGGAAAATATGCGCCTTAAATATGTCAAAATATGACCTAAAAATATAAAAAATATGCACTTATATTTTGGTGCAGAAACATAAAATAATTAACTGTGGTCGCTCAATGTCCAAAAAAATACACAACAGTGTTCCCAGCTGTATGGATTCTTTAAATTACACTAACAATTAAATTATAAATGTTCATCTAAGAAAATTTTGCCTTTTAAAATTATTAAAATATTGATCGTGCTGCAAAGTTTCATCCAACTTAATTTTCAGCTTATAAATCTAAATTACAATGAAAACAAATATGAATGTTTTTAATTCACTTAGGCCGGGTAACTTATTAAATTTTAATCAAAGATAAAATTTATTTAATGTGTATGAAAAATTTTATTTAAATATTGATTAAGCCTTAACTATGTTTAAAATTTTATAATTTATACTTAGAAAAACTCCAAAAATGTTTGAAGAACAATTTTGAAATTATAATATTGATAGAGAAATGAAATTAATTTTTTTACTGCCATATTCTCGATGTCGAAAGAAGATAGTCGACAACATTTGATGATATTTTTAAAACAAATTCGAAAAAAATCTTTTTGAGACAATACATATATGGCTGATTGAATAAAAGTTATATAAAAAAGTATAATAAAAGTAAATATAATAAAATATCCATTATCAATAAAATATGCATTAACAAATCGATGCCATTTTACAGCAAAATGTGTGATTCGGATAGATAATTAGTTCTCATTGTATTTGGATGTTTTAGAAAATACATGCATTTGCATATAAATCCGCCCCCTAGTTATTACTAAAACATATCTGTGGTAAATTTAACAATACTAGAGGAAAATATATTTTCCGGATGTAGGCTTTTTAATTACTGACCTTCACAAAAATAATATGGTTTTTGAATATAACTGATCTATGTACAATTTTGGTTCGATATCGATATTTACAATATTTTTATTTAGATTAATGTCTGTTTCGAAAGTCATCTTTATATGATCAATTATGGAACGATTTTTTTAAATTTAGCTATTTTTGTATACCTGAGTATTGTTGATGTCAGATTTAAAACTGATTATGATATATGTAAGAGATTTATGCATATTTAAGTGATTTGTATGGTTGTTGCAGTTCAGTCTTTGTTAATATGTGTGAATATATATTAATCTCTCTGTAATTCACCGATGCCTAAAAGGCTTTATAACTTAACAACAAAAATCTAAATATAAGAACAAGTATTTTTGCCACTAAAAGAAAAAATAAATGTTAAAAAAATAAACGAAAATGAAAAAATCATTTATCAAATCCAAAAAGAGAAAAGATGAAAACAAGTAAATAAATATGTGAACATTCTCCTACAGTAAGACAAACATGCAAACACACATAAATTTCAAATTATAAAGATGTTGATTTGCAACTATATACAAATGTATATATGTATATGTACATATGTATTTACGAGTAGGAAAGTAAACGTAAGTGTATATATGTATGTGTGTGTGATTTAACGCCATTATTTATAATTGACTTGGAATCCCAGATACTTATGGCAACTCAAACCACTACCGCAGTATAAACAAACCAACGAAGAAGCCAAGTTGTGTGTTTTCCTCTATGCAAGATACATGTACACACACACTTCCATTCATCCACTCTAGAGGCAAACAAATACAAACACACTTGCACGTGTGTAAATGGATAGATGGATGGATGAATGGTTGAGTGAATGAATGATTTTGGTTGGAACATCTCTACAACTCATCTCTATAATCGGTTATTCGTATGTATTGAAATGAATGCATATGGAACTGTGTGATTTGTTATTCTGTTGATACACATCCATAAATTCGGTTATGGTTCTGACACATGCTACTTTATCATTTAAATCAAACCATTTTACTCTTACTCGCATACAATTTCATATCCTTACACAGAAACACACATGTATCAACACACACTTACATTTCAGTAACTAAAAACCCACACAAATACACTTGTCAGTCGGTGAATCTAGTTATAGAATTTATAATTGCAAAAGAACAAATTCTTCCAAAAGTAAAAAACATTCCAAAGTACTAATTTCACTTGAATACTTTATACTAAGTAAGTAAACAAATCTATATATATAAAAATGAAATGGTCCATGTATGTAATGTCATCACGTGAGAACGGCTGTAGCAATTTGGCTGATTTTTTTTTATTCGATTCGAAATTTTCAGGAGATGGATTGTAAAGAAAAAAATTAAAAAATTACGGCTAAAACCGGCTTTTTTGAGCCCAGTCAACAGCAATAAAAAAGCCCCTAAAGTATGCAGTACAAATTTTGATATTTTATTTGCAAATAAATAAAACAGGAAGGGTTGGAGAAACTTGACGAACTTACATTAGTAAATGCTAAAGGGCGAAGCCGGGGCCGGTCAACTAGTTAATAATAAAAACTAATTTTTGAAAAAAGCTTTTATTTAAATAATTAATAAAGAAGAACAGAAAGTTTAAAATAAATCAAACTATTTACTAATTTAACCCTGCACAGTGGATCAGTGCAGGGTTAAATTAATTAATAACTGTAAATAGAATTTTACAGTTATATAAATGGTACTCATTTAAACGCTTAAGTTTCCCATTTGTGCAAATTTGCGCGACGTGTTTCATGAACACACCTCTTCAGTTTTCTGCAAGTTTATACAGAAAATTTTTATTTGATAAAAATGTCAAATAAAAATAAATTCAACAAAAGCTTTATCAACTTTTTTTTTCAAATTGTATAAATTTTAATTCTAAAATTTGGAACAAACGATGGTATACATATTTTGGAAGATTTTGTGTATGTTCTAGCTATTGGTTAATGTTTGCATACACTATGCCATTCAATCCAATAATTCTGTTCCAAATTTACAAAATTTTCACATGCACAAAATATTTACATACAACTTTATTTTTTTTTTACTTTTACTAAAATTGGAAAACGTTAAACCTTAACAAATTTAATTTTTCAGAGGGCTTGTATTTTTTCAGGATGATTTTTTACCAATGTTCACCAAACTGGGGGCAAAAATTGAACTTTCGTTTATTAAGGGCCACCCCAAATATCCATGCAATTTGAAATGTTTTACCTGTACCTGCAGAAAAATGCTTTCTGAAATCTCAGAGCGCGTGTTTATTATAATTTCTTAATAAAAAAATATTTAACGCTTTCGTCGTATTTTCATTATAAACTGAAATTAATATGTCGTGTTTCGGATTTAACAGCAAGGAAAATTAGGGAATAATTGGACACCTTATAAGTTCAAATTTCAAAAAAGTGCCAAAATCGATTTTAAATTTTTTAGAAGGACAAAAATTCTATTTAAATTTAATTTTTGCGATATGGGATACAAAATAGTACCAAAACTATATTTTCGCTTATTTTATCCCCTTAAAAGAGCATTAAAAATATAAAAAACCACGGTATTATTTTTTCGCGGTTGTTAAAAAAGTTCACGCACCAAACGCAATAAAGTTTTTCATTAAATATTTTCAATAATTTTGAAATACAACTTATTTTACTTTAATACTAACTGCGGACATACTTCAAAAGATAATTTGAAAATAAGGGAAAATTGCAAAAAAAAATCATGAAATTATTTATATAATTTTTCAGAAAAAAAGGTGGGTTTATTTTAGAAGTTGGTGTTGGTGCGTGTTGTTTTTGATTCAAAATGACCTAAAAGAATGATTTTCATTACTTATACAACATTGGCCATCACGTAGTGGTATGCCAAATATTTCGCCAAAATTTGTTATATGCTTAATGTACATATGTAGTGTTTTAGGTGTCTAAAACCATCTTCATCAAATTTCCTTTCTAATAAAACCAGTTTTCGGTTGGATGGTTTCAGAGTCAATAGCGGATATACATAGGTAGAAACATGTAAGCTAAATTAATTTGGTGGACTCTTAGCTATATTATTACCATGTATAGTTAAGCGGTAGCACCAAGTCTGAATTAGCTGTTTGCCAAAAACTGATGACAGCTTTTTTTGAGGGCCCACAGATTCTCAGAATCTTTGGAGCTCCATAAAAAAATTGGTCACCAAAATAGGCAAACTGAGTATGAATAGGGTTTTACTACCCTTTGGTAGTAGAGTCTAACCAATACTGTTATGACCGTGTGTTATTTATAAATGTTATGAACTGAAAATTAATGAAATCAAATCATACTATTTATGATGAAACTTTTTTCTGTGTATGTACCAACAATACCTCATGAACAGAAATTGTTTTATTTCGAAAATTTAAATTATTCGCATAATTCGATTAATTTGAAATTTGTAATCGAATTATTCAAATTATACGTTTTATTCAAACAAAAAGAAATCGAGCAAATTGAATACACCAATAGATAAGTCAGGCCTTGTATTTTAAAAATATATAGATTTTTTAAAAAAGCCCAAAAAGTCGATCGTATGTATACTTTAGTAACAGTGTGTACATAGATTATGGATGAAATAAATATGCGCAGCGTCGCTTTAAGTATTTCAATTGATTTAATTCCTTAAGTGCTCTGTAGAGTATATGATTTAGCAGAAAGTGTCTTACATTTATATTTAAGTACATTGATAGATATGAGTACAAACATACTTACATATGAATGTATCCGTGTATGTAGATATATTTTAAATAAATAATATATTAAGTGGAACATGTATTACTGAATAACGACCAGATTGACACGAGTAGGATGTTGGTTTATTTCATTTATTTCCTTCAACACATGCAGACGATCTATTGTACATGATTGACATTTACTTTACTTTGTCGAATATCAAGTATTTAAAAACTAGTTCAAGTAAGAAATAAAATAAATCATTGCCAAATATAAATCAGTGTAAGCATTATAGACTTTAAAAAAGCATGTCTGATATTTCCTTTATTTTATATCCTTTAACATGTTGTTTAAGGAGCTAAAATTTTCAGTGAAATTTAAACGAACATTAAATTTAAATCTTGATATGTTAAAATATATTTTCTTAGCTCTTTACTTTATGTACAGTGTGTTCAACTTAGTTTTATTTTTCATGTGTTTTAACACAATGACAAAAATTTAAAATCAACATATTTAATATTAATATTTTCGTAGATAAAAATTGAAAAAAAAACTCCGCATTTTTAAGTCATACACCCAATAATTATAATTATTTTATATTACTTTCAAAAATACATTTTTATCATTAAAATATCTAAAATTATGAAATCTTGAAACAATATAATCTTCTCTACGAATCTAAAAAGTTTTAAATCCAAATTTGGCACAACTTTTAATAAATTTTACTCATTTTTTGATTGTTTAATGCTAATGCTAATTTAAATTAAAGATTAACTAAATTTAGTATTTAATAAATAATAAATTTAAAACATAGCTATATTTTCTTTACCATACCGAATTATAAATTTATCGAATTTTAACTCAATAACGATAGGATGTTGTGATTTTCGTAAGTGGGCTTATATGGGAGCCAAATGCGGACCGATCCACGAAAAAATTGGACTTGTGAATTCTTTATACACAGTACCATAAAGTTATGGACCGATTTTAGTTTTCACTAGAGTTTGCTCTTTTATATTTATATATTTAGAGCAAATAGAAATTTGTGGAAAATATATTTCTGGTTCGATTTCCGGCACGTGTTCTAGTTATCCGATTGCACTTAAATTTTGCTTTAGTTAGTTTTAGCTTCTAATGAACAAAATAAGACCCATCCAAAGCAAAACAATTTTTAAGGACATGTCTAATGTACACTTATTCACCAGTTCTGATAATGGAGGGAATAAAAGTCGTAAACTGTCAACACATATTAATATACCAAACAATTCCGCGGTTTCGGGATTGGCATCCCTAGTATTGACATAACTTTTTAAACTTTTGCTATAGTATGATCCACTATAAATAACTTCACATAAAACAAGAATTAATTGTAGCATGTATTCTGCTACTCTAACCCCCATTAACACGAAGCCTGGTTATAGCCTAACTAATAGTTATACTGTCGCTTAAAAATATTTTTGTATGATTACTGTCAGTTTAACTATTAGTTAATACATAACCAGGGGGCTAATTACCGCAGTCGAACACGATCGAAATTTATTCGTACTTGCGAGATTTTATACTTTTGAGATTCTGTCATTCGCTATCGAGTAAAGTGTATCGAAATTTCTAATGATGTTACTCGATAACAACCTTGTGTTCGAATGCAACCGTGCGAGTTTTCAGTCGTTAGCAAATTACCAATCGAAATTATATTTTTCAAAGAATTCGTTGGAAGAAAAGAAAATGTAAGACAATTTTATTTTATTTCTTTTGAAAAAATACTAATTTTTATTAATTATTAGGTCGAATACAACAAAAATTAACTTCAGACAAAAGAAAATTCTTGCTGAGTTTATGTCAGAGCACACTGATTTGGCCAAAGGAGTTCTACCAAATACATCACAAGGAAAAGCAACAGCCAATAGACTATGGGAAAACTTAGCCCTAATGCTAAATGCTTCTGGTCCACCATTGAAGGATGCTAAAACGTGGCGAAAGGTTTATAACAACATTTAATATTGTTATATTCATTCATTTAATATTATTTATTCAATAGGTGTATGCAGATCAAAAGCAGTTGGTTAAAAAAAAGGTTTCTTTTAACAAATCCTCCAAAAAAAAAAACTGGTGGAGGCCCTTTTGAGGAGAAACACCTTAGCGTAGCTGAGGAGCAAATTTTGGAAGCAGCAGGAATTGAAGTATCTGTAGTAGGCTTGCAAGAGATCCGTTCATTCGGGAAAAAAAATCAAGAAGTAGAACAATGTAATTCTTCTGAAGGTACGAGTACATCCCAAGGAAATGAAGCCGACGAATACATTTCGGAAGTAATGGACATCGTAGATAATGAGGAGAATGAAGAGACGCCTAAAAAAGATAGATCACTGCACTTGCCCATTACAAGAAAAGAGCCAAGAGAAACGAAGACGAGTCTATTAAAAAATAATATTAGTGCCAATGATAAATACCATGCTGAAGTTCTTAAAAGATTAGATAAAATAATAGAAATTAAAGAAAGAAAATTAAAAATGAATGCGCAATTACACGACATCAACATGGAAATAAAAAAAATGAGCTTCAAATACGGATAAAGGAATTAGAAAATATTAATCAACAATACTAACGGCCAAGCTTACAATAAAAAATTGGACCACTACCAAGTTTTTAATCTAAAATGAATTACATATTTTTATTTTATCAAACTTTTTTTTGGACCACTACCAAGTTTTTAATCTCACAATGAAATACACATTTTTATTTTAACAAACGTTTTTTTTATTTTATTAATAAAAATATATCTTTATTCTAATTGGAACACAACGAATTTTTGATATTATCTCTGATTTTTTTTCCTATTTTAGTTATTTGAGTCTCGTTTCCATTATCCATATCTAGCATTGTACTTTCAACAGGAGTTTGCTGGACATCCTCGTAATTAGGCACTTTGAAGTGAATGCATATATTATGCAGTGCAGCACAAACATTTGAAAATTTTGCCACTTTTTGAGGACTATACCTACTTCTTTTGTCATGGCATAAAATTTTCCATCTCGCTTTTAATATGCCGATGGTCCTTACTACTACGCATCTGGCTTTAGAATGTATATCGTTAAAACGAGACTCCATTGATCCTTCTTGAGGACTTCGGTATGGGGTTAGCAACCACGGCTCAAGCGGGTAGCCAGAATCACCTTCAAGAATTAAATGTGAATAAAAGCGCTATTATATGTATATATGTATATGTGACAAACATTGTGATAGAAAACAATTCTCACCTAAAAGCCAAAAATTTCGTAAATTGGAGCTATATTTTTGTTCTAAAAGAATTCTTTCCTCAGACTGTTTCCATACGAAAGAATCATGGGCAGCACCTCCATACTTAGAATTTATTGCTAAAATTCTGTATTTGTGATCACATATCTACAAAAAAATATTTTTAAAAACAATGAACATTTATTAGTAAAAATATTTACTCACAATCATGGAATTAAGGCTATGGAACCCCTTTCTATTAAAAAAACATATGCTCATTTGGTGGCTTTTGCAAACCAAAATGAGTTCCGTCTATACAGCCGATTACTATAAGAAACTAATTATTAAATTGTCATACAATAAAGACTTTAACACATACCTCCAGGAATTTTGTATTTTTGCAAAAAGAATTGCTTTGAATCGTCGCAGTTATCGAGATTAAACTCAATAAATTTACTACATAGCTTGCTTTCCATTTCATTCACCACTCTTTTGATTATTTTGGAAAGTGTGCTTTGGCCTACACCAATCAGAAAATCATTTCCGACGGTGTTTTGAAACCCTCCTGAAGCCAAAAGCAATAAAGTTGAGGCCAATTGTATTTTTGGAGGTACTGCTGTCGACAAGTGTGCCACAAATTCTAGCTCGTCAAGAATGTAGTTAAAAGCTTCCTTCGTAACCCTAAAGCGTTTTTTAAACCTGTAAAAAAAATAATTACTATTTATTTTATAAACAAATAGATTAAAACTTACTCAGCGTTTGGCAAACTTAATGGGTCACTGGTGTTTCGAATTTCTTTCCTTATTAAACTTACGTTACACTCATCTTCCGATTCGGACGATGAAGAATAAAAAAAAAGATTTGGGTCCATTTTTCTTGTAATATAAATATATAAAACACAAAAAATTCTTTTATTAACTTATATTTGAATTCTTATAAGATTTGCGCTTAGAATTTTTTGCAGAGTAAACATATGTTTTTTGTTTACTTTTGTTCTTTAATCTTTTATATATTTCCAGTGTTGAATAACTCTTTCAGATTTTTCCTTTCTAACACTTAAACAACAAATCGATTCGTTTCTTATCGAGTTACATCATCAGAAAAATTCGAACTATCGAAATTAATTTCGATGCTGAATTATTTCGATCACGACTTCCGTAATTAGCCCCCAGACTTCGTGTTACTGGGGGTAAATAGTTATTTCGCTGAAATCAGTTATTTGTTATTAAATAGCCAAAATATTTTATTCGTTTACAATTAAAATTAAGTCAATTCATATGCTGAAAAAAATGTATATCAAAACGGACAGAAAACAGCTATTTGCGGATTTACCACACATATTTCAATGCAAAAAATTTCAAAGATCGCGGTGTTAAACATTAAAAAAGGACATGGTATGAAGACCCTACACCTCCATAGTGGGGAGGGTATAATGCGTTTTGTTAAATTTCATCAAAATCGGCCCAAAAATATACAACATTTCGAACATTTCGAAATCTTTCCAAGAGAATTCCCAAATATTGAAAAATTTGACCTTTGACCTTCACGATTTAAGGGTTAGCGTCTTCCGATTTTAGTAGAAGTTTGAGAGTATATTTAGAATTATCTGGACTATAATATTCTGAATAAGTTTGGCTTAAAATTCATAAGAGTAAGGAAATAGAGCTCATTGGCCTAAAAATTGCCAAATAATTGGTTTTTCTCGAAAATTTCAAAATTTAAATCGCAGGTACGGAAAAACTATAAGAGATGTTTTCATAATTTTTTCACAATTTTATTCCCTATTATATTCGTAATAAATCCCAATGAGATGATCAAAAAATTCTGAAATTTGTTTAACAAAATTTTTAAAAATTTGAAAATGGAGTTTTAAAACTGCCGTTAAAAAAATTTTATTTTTTTGTTCATACCTAATAATAGGTTAACGGTATCCTACGAAGACAAAAACTCATATACAAGTAAATATGGACATATTTTAAGTAAAAATGAGCTTTTATTTTAATATTTCTCAAAATATGTTAATTTTGTTCCTACATTTCTTGTTCTAGTGGCCTGAAACACGTTAATGGCCTGGCGAATTTTTAATAACTTTAACATTTTTTGACCGATTGCTGTTTTTTATGTCTCATTAGAACGACAATTACGTACACATTTCGATTCTTTTAAATTAAATTACAAAAGTAATTTTTTAATGGCAAAATTTTTACAAAAACTGAAAAAATACATTTTTCCCCTTGTAAATGCATCTCAAAACTTCAGAGGGCTTGCGGCACGGCACGTCTTATCCCCTACCGATTTACCTAAAATTTGTTCAGGATGATTTTTTTACTAATGTTCACCAAACTGGAGTGTTAGGTTAGGTTAGGTTCCATGGGTAGCCACTCTTCAAGCAGCTCACTTGGGTCCATTCAAAACTGATCCCATTGTGATACCCAAGGGGTAAACATCTTGGTATTAATTATACGTCCGTTGTTTCCAGGCTAAACCAAACAGATTCTCTGATGAAAGAGTAGATTCGTCTAAGACTTATCCTTGATAGCTCATCTAAGCATGATAGGAATGGTGTTCCGAAGATGCGTTCCCTCAGATTTATCAGAGCCGGGCATTGACAGAATAGGTGTGACACCGTCTCATCCTCTTCTTCATTATGGCAGCTCCTACAGTAGTCATTATACCGTAGGCCCAATCTCCTAGCATGTGTCCCAATTATACAGTGTCCTGTAATGAAGGAGACAATTAGCCTTATTTGCTCACGACGAAATTCCATAAGTAGATTCGTCCTGCTGGCATCATATACGGGCCAAGTAGACCTCGTTGTAACACAGGAAGACTCATTGGTCCACCTGCTTTGTGCAGATTCATATAGTGTCCGCTGAACAGCCATCTTGCATATAGCAAGGGAAATACCAGAAAAGGGGTCGATCTCATCATCATCCATCATCGCCCCCATTTTGGCCAGTTCGTCAGCTATACAATTACCCTGATTACCATCGTGGCCAGGGACCCATATAAGCGTTATCCTAGAATGTCTCGCTATCTCATTAAGGGATACCCGGCATTCCTCGGTTAACCTAGATGTCGTAAAGACACCCGCTATTCCTTTAACGGCAGCCTTGCTATCAGTAAATATACATATATCACCAGATATTTGATAAAACCTCAGCCAGTTGGATGCACGTTTAATGGCCGTAATTTCCGCCTGAAGAGCCGTACAGAAGTTAGGTAGCCTGAAATAGGATTTAATCCCATAGTTCTCAATAAAGAAACCACCACCGACCCTATTGCCCCTCTTTGAGCCATCAGTAAATACCCTTATGACATCATCAGGGGGTAAGAGTCCGCGCTGCCATGAATCCCTATTCGGGATCTTAATATGGAAATGCATATCGAAAAATGGTTTTGCGATGCAGTAATCGACATTACTATGTAAGTACCCATAGTAGTTCAGTATCTTAGAGTGCCCATGATCTTTACCATACCACGAACATCCAGCATTTAGTCTCACAGCAGAGTTGAGAGCCATTTGTATCACCATCAAATCAACTGGTAACCAGTTCAGGATAGTAAAAAGTGCCTTAGAGGGGGTAGTCCTTATAGCGCCTGTAATCAGTATCGCAATAGTCCTGAGAACTCGTTCCACAGCCTTACGGTGAGTAGCATTATCCAAGGCGTGCCACCACACCAACACTCCATAGAACAAGATGGGTTTAACAACTGCTTTGAAGATCCAACTGATACCCTTCGGCATAATACCCCAGTTTGTACCAATTGCCTTCTTACAGGAGTAGATGGCTACATAAGCCTTGTTAATCCTGTTTTGAATATTCAAATTCCAGGACAATCTTTTATCTAGAATGATGCCAAGATACTTCGCATTATCTCTAATCTCAAGACTGATTCCATTCAGTCTAGGTGGTCTGAAGTCATCGATCTTATACCTCCTAGTGAAGAGAACCAGTTCCGTTTTTTGTGGGTTCATACTAAGTCCACATGAAATACTCCACTCACTCAGTGTACTTAATGCTGATTCCATACAACTGGATATTGTATCCAGAAATTTACCAGATATAAAAACTGCAACATCGTCAGCATATGCGACTGTCTTGATCCTTCTGTTGTCCATCCTGATCAACAGGGAATTCATAGCCAAATTCCACAGAAGTGGTGATAAAACACCCCCCTGCGGGGTTCCACGATTGGCCACTTTTAAAACACAGTTCATCCATCGCAGATAGGATGGCATCGGGCCTGACATTATTAAAAGCTCCTTCAATATCGAGAAAGGCAACAAGTGAATACTCCTTATGTATTAGCGACTCCTCAATGGAGCCAACTAGCGAATGTAGAGCTGTTTCCACAGATCTGCCTTTGGTGTAGGCATGTTGGGATTTAGAGATGAGTTCCGACGGAATGGTCATTCTCAGATATACGTCAATCACCCTTTCTAGGGTTTTCAGCAGGAAGGATGCAAGGCTAATTGGCCTATAATCCTTTGGTTTAGTGTGAGTCGCCTTACCACCTTTAGGAATGAAGACTACTCTGCATCTCGTCCACCATGTGGGGATATAGGTCCATCTAATACACGCTGTGTATATGCTAATGAGCCATGGTACAACTATTTCTTCGTTCTTTTGAAGATCAGCAGGAATAATGCCATCCGGCCCAGGAGATTTAAACGGGTCGAAGCTTTTGATTGCCCATTGGATTCTATCCCTGTTTATCGGAACAGAGTTATCACCCGGAGCAACAGAATCGGCAGCCCCATTCATAGTCTCATCATCGACTGGAAGGCAACCTGGAAAATGAGTATCTAATAGGACCTCAAGTGTTTCCTTACTATTCAGAGTCCATCTACCACAGGGTTTCTGGATATAGCTTGGTACAACCGGTGAAGTTGATAGAATTTTACGTAATCGGTTAGTCTCAGAGGATCCTTCCACGCCGCTACAGAAGTCCCTCCAGGCTTTCCTTTTCGCATTCCTCGTAAGGTTTTTAAAGTGGTTCACTGAGGACTTATATTCCGGCCAGTTACATAGCCTCTTTGCCTCGTTGAACAATTTACGACACGCCCTTCTTGCGTGTGCAATCTCAGGGTTCCACCAGGGTGGCTTATTCCTACCCCTGCAGATATTCGGCTTACAGGCCAAATTAGTAGCTGATTGGAACGCTTCTGTAAGTGCCTCAACTGCTACCTCAATATCGTCCCTATTTTCAATAGTGGGCGGGTTTGGTAGAGACCGGGAGAGTACATCACTCTGCAGCTCCCAATTGGTCTTCCTCCTATTTAGAATGGTATTATCATTCCTATAAGTTACACTGATATTGAAATCAATATATAGATGATCAGAAAAAGAGCAGTCGTCGGAGACAGCCCAATTGTTAATCATACTGTGGTGCTCAGCACTCACAAGTGTTAAGTCTAGTACCTCACTTCTGTTTGAAACAATGAAGGTAGGTTCTGAACCTCTATTAACTACTTCCAAACTACTATTAAGTATGAAACTGAAAAGACTCTCACCTCTTGTGTTGGTGTCGCTGCTACCCCATACAATGTGGTGCGAGTTAACGTCAGCACAGATAACCAATCCTGGTATCCTGGACTCATTCGCCTTTTTCACAGCACTACGGATATCATCGTTTGGTGGATGCTCCCCGTGGTCATGCGCCATGTAGCTGGATATCAGCCATAACAAACAGCCTTCATTAGTTTCCCATGAGACTGCTACTGTATCTTCATTACTGTAATCAGACAGAATGAAGATTTTCAAAGAGCTTTTAGCCAATATACAGGATCTAATTTTACCTGCGCCTTTAGCGAAGTAGAGCTTATAGCCCTTCAGACATAGTCCACAGATACGGTCCTGATGGACCCAAGGTTCCTGGACCCTGACTAGCTCCTCCCCGTTCTGCTGATGCTGCTTTAGAGTGGTGAAGGTTTATCTGTGTCACCCTCACCATGCTCCATTTTTACAATAGTGACGTCGGCGTCCTCCTGGTCAGAATTCAGGAGGGCGTCCTCGTCCACCACCTCATCCATCCGTTCAAAGAATGTACCAACTAGTTCGGAGACTGAGTTGGTATCTTCAGTGTCGGCTGGATCAATGGCGTCATTGCAATCCATGCCCTCTTCCGAGAGCATGGGCTTTACATCACCTGAGGATGTATCGCCTTTGTTGTCGCTACGATAGACACGCAGGATGATCGTACCAAATCCATAGTAGACCTTCCCTTGTGCCTTCCTTAGCGGCCCCAAAGAGTCCTTATTCAGGACAACGATCGCTTTCCTTGAAGAGCCCTCAGCGTCCGTAACCTTAACAACTTTCCAGTCTTGAGTTGGAAGCTGTGGGTTACAGCACTGAAGGATCTCCAAGATCTCCTCCGGGCTAGATGGCTCAGCTGGTATTTTAGCTATGGATCTAGGCTTTCGGGGTATCTCACTCACAGATACCACCTCAAGCCTAGACCCCGGCCAAACCTCACCCAGTGATGCGACGGCAGTCTTTAGTAGCAACGCTGAGCGTTCATCTACACAAGACATAAGTTTTACGTGACCCTGGTACCAACCAGCGTCATCGCATTGTGGAGGAGTGCCTGGGTTCTCTTTGAGAACTTTCCAAAACACCCCTACCAGTTTTTGCTTCACCATATCCCAATTCAATTGAGATATGGATCCGTCATTCGCACTCCGGTCGATAACCGCCCTGACAAGACTGTCTTTGACAATCTCGCTAAAGGATTTAGCTAACGACCTTTGTGCCGCTTTGGGACGTTTAGGTCCCGGTTGCTGGCTCTTGGTCGCTGTATCCTCCTCTGAACGTTGCCGTTTAGGCCCCGCTGGTAATTCTCCTTCTGCTGAGCGGTCTTGAGACCAGCAATATAGGCTTTCGCCCAGGAAAGCGAAGCTTGTTGCTCCTTAGTGAGATCCTCGACTTTTTTCGAGCCAAGTGCCTCAACAAAGCGGTAAGCGGAACGCCTGGTGGTAGCAGCCCTTCTAGCAGGGTTTTTATGCCTGGGGTTAGTTTCAGAGCCGGGATTGGCCAGGGGTGATGCGTCTTCAGGACAGGAGGATTCCTTCACAAGACCTGAGCGCACAGTTGGCATATGGGAAGCATCCGTGAGGGGCGACTTAGTCGCTTCCCCCTTAGAGGCACCCGAAACAGGGGGTTTAGCCGCCTTGACGACTTGGGCTTTCGCGGCTTTGGAGGTACTTGGAGAGAAGTCCAGAGGTACCTCGCCGCTTAGGTCACTACCACCTATTGCCTTGAATTTTTTACAATCAGCCAATCTGGGTATGCCAGATTGACCTCTTGCGACACCAGTAGCATGCAGACTAGTCTGGCCCGGTGTGATCACCTGACTAGCCTGAGTTGCAGTAGCATTCGACTCACCACAGCCCGAAACCATCGCTGTGGGAGTAGGGTCCCCGGAGATTATGAAGCCCCCGACCGGATACATGGGGCATGCCTTATCCTCTTCCATGTGTCCTGATGGACAATTAATTGCATTTTATACCTGCTGCCAGGTGTTGAGATAACTGCCGCCCCATTGGAGAAACAGACGCAGACCACTAGCCGCCCAATATGGGAAACAGACGCTGGTGGATTTCGGACGGACATTAAAGAGTCCTTACGGACCAGCCGGACTATCCACCTTAACCACCCCTCTCAATGAGGGGAAAATGGTTCGATGGAAATAGCATCTGATAGCCGCCCCAGAGGAGAACAGACGCTATCAGACAAAGGGAGGGTAGTTCTTAGTATCATGCTCAACGCGTGCCCTTCTGGAATGGGAGACCCTGCCAGAGACAGCCAACTCAAGTTAAACTGTCCCCTCCAGCATGGCCAACGCGAATCATCGCACTTAAGCCTCTACATCGCGTCAAGATGACTACCCATCGTAGAGGGGAGAATGGCCAAAATCCAACTTTCGTTTATTAAGGGCCACCCTAATATACATATGTATGTATGTAAATAGAACTCAATAATTAATAATTAATTTATATATCAGCCAAAAATATAAAAATCATAGTCTGACAGATATGTCTGATAAAAAAATAACAATTATTTCTGACAAAAAAATAAAAATCAAAGTTTGACAAATATTTCTGACAAAATAAAAATCAAAGTTTGACAAATATTTCTGACAAAAAAAAAAATTAAAATAAAAAAATAAAAATTATGTTGTGATTTTTAATATGTCATAATTGTTATGGTCCCCGCTATTTTATATATTCGCCCAGCTTTTGTATTATTCATGTATTTGGATGTGTTATTAATTTATTTTCTACAACTTTTTATTTTTATTCATTTTGATTTTTCATTGTACGATTTTTATACTTTTCTTAAAAAATCCACACATTTAAAGATGTTTACGTTTATGGAATACATACTCAGCGGCAAAAAGAAGTACTAAAAAGGCCTTCTGGAAGGCCTTATTTATCAGACACAAGGACTTATTGCCCCATTCCAAACTCATACATTTTTTACACACGATGTCCTAGCCAAGGACTTCTGCTTTACCTTCTTTATCAGGTCTTTATTAAGTCTTAACTATGTTTAAAATTTAATAAGTTACCCGGCCTAAGCGATCTTTTATTTATTTTAATTTTTTTATAATAAAAACTTTAAAAATGACCACGTAAAAATTCGCACAACCGATTTGTTAAAGAATTTAAGCAAAACTATTTTAAGTTTACATCGTTTTTTCTTTTGGCTTTTTGCTTTTTTTTGTATTTCGTGACTTGTCTTTGGAATAAGATTTTTTTTAACGGTATTTTGTGCTTGTACTACGTTTGTAGCAACAAAAAGAAGGGAGCAGTAAGACCTTCCATAAGGTCTTCCTGAGAAGGGAAGCGAGCATGAGTACTGGATCTAAAAAAGGTCTAGGAAGGTCTTACAGAAGGCCTTATAGCTGACGGCCTCAAAAATTTCGCCGCTGGGTATGTGCGATGTATTATGTTCAAACATTGGAAAGAGGTCTGAACAATAGTCAATGACGTTGCTATTTTTATTTAAATTCATCCTTGTATGATTAATAATATAAAATCGGTTGAATTGATATGTATTTTTCTTGCTGTTATGTTTCGGAAATATACATGTAGTTTTTTTTATTATACACTTAAACCTTTTTTTTATCACCTTACCTACCATTTAGAATATTACGTTGACGGCAAAATTTATTCAGTGATGGAATGATGTATTAAATGAGGTATAGGTGTAGTTGTAACTTGTAAATATAATAAAAACAATACGTTGGTGGTTTATTGTTTGCTGCATCATTATTACTACATGCTTATATCATTATTATACATATTATTGTATGTCAGGGTAACCCTTATTTACAATTGTTCTCCGTCGCCTAGAAAGCATATGCTGAAAATTTCACAGAATAAAAACATCGACGTGCTATTGGTTTCGGAAACTCATATTTTGTATTTCAGTTTATACATTATACTGGCACATGGTGGTACTGGTATTTTAATTAGAACTCGTGTAAAACATTATCCCTTAGATGAATTCTCAAAAGACTAAATGCAAGCAACATACATTCAAAGAAAAATATCAAGCTACCGGTATTTTATTTTTTGTATCTTCACAAAATAATGTGAACTATCAATAATTTGTTCAAATCTTAAATCTAAATATTAATTTTTATTTACGTCCCACCACAGTTGGACGAAAAATTATGTTTCATTTATAGATCCTATCATCAGCGCAGGTCTGTTGGATTCCTTCTTCTTAGTCGGATGTAGCCATTACTTCTCATTTTTAATATTTTTTTTCCGAAATCAAAAACTTTTTTGACTTTTTTTCAAAATGGGCCCTTTTTTTGTTTTTTTTTTTTTGTAAATAAAGCTTAGATATTTTCCTTTTCCTTTCCTCTAGTAAAAAATATGTTTTGTAACTCAAAACATGAAATTTTTGCAAAATCAAAAACTTTGTTGACATATTTTTTCGAAATGGGCCCTCTTTTTAATTTTTCTTTTTTGCTCAACAGAAAGCTCAAATATTTTCCTTGAAGACGTATTTAGTCGCTTAGTGGGATGCGAGTGGGATATCTATCAAAATAAATGTTTTGTAACTCAAAATATGAAATTTTTGATTTTTTTTGAAAAATCTAACTTTTTTTAAAATGGGCCTTTTTTAATTTTTTTTTTTTTTGCATTTAAGACCTATTTGGCTGCTTAGTGGGATGCGAGTGGGATATATAGCAAAATAAATATTTTGTAACACAAGATATACAATTTTTGATTTTTTTTTGGGCAAAATCGAACTTTTTTCCAAAAATTTTTAATTTTTTTTTTTACTCAAATGAAAGCTTAGGTCCATTCCTTTAAGAGCTTTTTGGTTTCTTAGTGGGATGCGATTGGTCTATCTATCAAAATAAATATTTTGTAACTCAAGACATAAAATTTTTGTGTTAAAACATCTATTTTGATACTATCCCACTCGCATCCCACTAAGAAAGCAAATAGGTCTTAAAAGATTTGACCCAAGCAAACAAAAATTTAAAAAGAGGGCCCATTTTGGAAAAAAGTTCGATTTTGCCAAAAAAAAAACAAAAATTGTATATCTTGTGTTACAAAACATTTATTTTGCTATATATCCCAATCGCATCCCACTAAGCAGCCAAATAGGTCTTAAAGAATTTGACCCAAGCTTTCTTTTGAGCAAATAAAAATTAACAAAAGGGCCCATTTTAAATAAAGTTAGATTTTGCAAAAAAAAATCAAAAATTGAATATTTTGAGTTACAAAACATTTATTTTGATAGATATCCCACTCGCATCCCGCTAAGCGACTAAATAGGTCTTCAAGAAAATATTTGAGGTTTCTGTTGAGCAAAAAAATTTCGAAAAAAAGTCAACAAAGTTTTTGATTTTGCAAAAAAAGCCAAAAATTGCATGTTTATTACAAAACATTTTTTTTAATAGATATCGAACTCGCATCCCACTAAGCGACCAAATAGGTCCTCAAGGAAAATATCTAAGCTTTATTTTTTTAAAAAAAGGGCCCATTTTGAAAAAAAGTCAAAAAAGTTTTTGATTTCGGAAAAAAAAATATTAAAAATTTTTTATTTTTGTTTAAATATTTTTTTTCGAAAGATTGAAGAAATAGCTATCTAAACTATTTGGGAAGAACAATAGGTAATATGTTACATGGATGAGAAAAATCACATGTTTGGCCAAAATGTCAAATTTTGACCCCTCTAACTCCGAGAGTTCTTGACCGATCTTGTTGAAAAATTGTGCCTGAATTAATACTTAATAGGTCTAACATTGGTGCAAATTTCATACCGATCGGTATGGTTCACTTGACGTGAAATATGTAAACAAGTATATAATTTTTGTAATATTCTAATATATAAAAATCTCGTGTCACAATGTTAGCGTCCATATCCAGAAAAATTGTTTCCATTTTTTTTTGCCAAAAACTTTTTTTTCGAATTTGTTTTATTTGGAATCTAAAAATACATATAACCCCAAATTTACACATTTTTTTTTATTATTTTTATATTATCAAAATAGCCAAATAATTCAAACTGAACGAAACGACTGTACCGATTTTTATGAAATTATATATGTATAATTGGTAAGTATGAGAATAGGTCGTGGAGTATATTTCATACAGCTGGAACCAAAATATTCACTAGAAATAATTTGTATGGCAGAACAACATTTGCTGAGATAGCTATTAAGTATACAAAATATACACATTTATATGCACGAACAAATTTCATTTACATATTTTGTATTTGTAAAAAATTTAGTTTAGAGGTCAAATTTTCTATCTCTAAATAAAAAAGTTTATCAATGTCCTAAAAGATTTAAATTACAATCTTAAATTAGTGACCCAAATAGGGAATATGAAATAAAATATTAGAAAATTGGAAACTAAATGTTTTTAAAGAAATAATCTTAACAAATTCTATTTTCTAATATTTTATTTATTTCTAATATAGCATTTTTTAAAATTGTTTTATGACATTTGAAATTTCCTTTAAAATATCTATAAAATTTGGATTTGAGATGTGCAAAAAATGTTATTATTTATTTGGTATCAAGATAATAATAGGTTAGCGAGGTCAAAAAATTGTTGTATTTTATATTATAACATCTATAGGTAATATCCACTACCAAGCGGAATGAAAAAACCAATACACCCCGATTTAGTCATTCCGCTTTTAAAATATCGAAATATTGGTCTCAGCTATCTAGCTATGTCCGTCCGTCTAACATTCCAACACGAAAGGTTTTTTTGGACCTTGTGAGGACCGAAAATCGAAAAACTTCAATATAAGGGCCTCCCTAATTGTTGTTCTTAAAGCGCGTTTTATTACAAATTCTTTATATTTTTAACGGATTACAATTAAAATTTTCCCAATATTGTTTTATTTTATATTCTTGTAAAGAATCAACATCAGCCCTGAGAATGAACAAGCGAATGAGCGCACAAATCAGTTCATACTCGCGTACACAGCATGAATGAATAGTGTGTTTCTCATTGTTCCCGATAAGAAGGAAAACCCACAAAATCGACGTAATTAATTACAACAATTAAAATTCGTTAACATCTGTGTACCTTTCAAAATATGTACTCGTAATCGAATCGAAACAAAAGCACACAATTTACACTTGTTTTTTGAGAGAGAACGAGCGAATGAATAAATACAATAACTGAGTGAATGCTACCAGTAATTTGGCATGGAACACATTAAAGCCATTAAGGCTTCAATTTAAAGGATGATTTAAATTATCCAAATATTCTTTGTTTAAATACCCAAGAGTGTTGTATGTACAAAATGTAAAGTATTTGATTTCTACTTGCTAGGGTTTGTATAAATTGAAACGACATTACTTTAAAATTTACAACAGTAAACTGTATTAATCCTTTTTTAAGAGATAATTATTTCAATTGGGTCATGTTTTTAGCAGTTATTTTGCTGAGAAGAAAGGAATAAAATTGTAGGGCTTAGTGAGGAATAGTGTTGTCAATTATTCGAGCTTAATATAGAAAGGTCCTATCTCGTTTTTTTTAAATCAGGTTTTTTACATATTCTGGTATACAAAACTCAAGTACACCTCTCTTAAAAAATTCAGTTTGCTATGTTGATGAATAACAGATTTCAAAAATAGTTTGAATGAAAAAGTGCTAACTCAATTAATGTTGAATGCTATTTTTTTGATTTATATTAAAACAAACAACTTTTCAAAAAGTATTTTTTGATTTTAGTTAGGAAGTTGTTTCTTACAATATTTTCAACGTATCTTGGAATAAACTTATAAACTATAACAGGCGCGGATCCAGCCAATGAATTTGGGGGGGGGGGAAATTTTTATTTTTTTTAGAAAACATATTTTATTCATCAAAATAAAGTTTATTGAAATTAAATTTGTATTCGATTTTATTTCATATTTATTAATACATTCATACATTTTATGTTTACATGTACTTCAGTCAAAACAATATTATTTATTTAAAAAAAATAAAGAACGGACGATAGATCTTAAAAAATATAAAAAAAGTTTAAGAGGTCTCCTCAATTGAAATATTTTTTTCATAAAGCCATGTTTTCTTTTAGCAGTTTTAAAGGTGTAAGTACAGAAAATGTACAACTTTTTATAAATATTTTGTATTCAAATTGAAAAAAAACATTGAATATTTTAAAAACTATTATAATAGTCGACAAATATCTGCAAGTAATCTCCAAGTTCTTAAAGTTAATCTGTTAGAAAAACAAGACTATAAGTGAAAACACAAAGGGGAAAAAACTCGAAAACTAACGAAACCTCTTAAAATGTTTGCAAAGTTGTGATAAACGTGATAAAATTAGCAGGAACCTTTTCGACTACTTTTTAGAATTATAAAATAAAATTTATATTGTCGATCTAATTATAATCTACTGTACATATTAAATATTTTCTATTTATGGGGGATATCATGTCAAGTGAATCAACTTTTGAAATCGATGTCTTCCGAGCAGAATGAAATTTGGACCAAGGTTATTCCTATTAGATAGTAATTCAGACAATTTGTCAACAAGATCGGTCCAGAACTCTCTGAGTTAGACGGTATCAAAATTAGACATTTTAGCCAAACAGGTGTTTTTCTCATCCATGTAAATTATTACCTATTGTTCTTAGCAAAATGTGTCCCAAATACTTTAGATTGCTATTTATTAAATCTTTCGAAAAACAAAAATTTTAAATTTTTTTCCAAAATCAAAAAATTGTTTGGCTTTTTTTTCAAAATGTGCCCTTTTTCTCAATAGAAAGCTTAGATATTTTCCTTGAAGAATGTGTATCAAAATAAATATTTTGTAACTCAAAACATACAATTTTTGATTTTTTTTTTTTGCAAATTCTAACTTTTTTCAAACTGGGCCCTTTTTTAATTTTGAAAACGACAGAATTTGTATGCATTGCTTAACCTTGTCGTGAAAACAAATTCAAATTTTTGTTATTTTTTAATATTTGGTTTTTGGTGCCGGGATTTAGAAAATAAGCTCTTCGTTTTTATTTGGTTATATATAATAATAAAAACTAAATAATGTCTTTTAGGATCATTAAATATGTCCTCGCAACTCCATCTAATCATCCGATTTGTGCTGAAGGTAATAACAAAACACAATTGTATTATATGGATATTATTTCTAATTAGATTTCGGACATGTATCATAAAATTCTGCGAATTCAATGTATTTTAAAAAATACATTTAGAAAATAATGAACAATCAATATTGCACAAAATTGCTCATACTTCCACTTTAAAAATTCACTTTCATTTCCTAAAACATTCATCAAACAAGTGTTTTGCTCCACAATTCGATTACTAATGGTTTTAATGTTTAGACAAAACTAATTTGGGTATTCAATTAATCGGGTTTCTGGTTTAATCAGTTAATCGAGCAAATAATTAATCGAGGTTTAGGTTTATTCGATTAATAATCGGTTAATTTAAAATTATTCGATTAACCGAATAATTTCTATTTTCATTTTAAATTGAAAATACAACAACGAATTTTGTGTACAAAAACATAAAAAACAGCAAATAAGGTATTTGAGATAATTTTTGTAAACTTATCGCCAATTTGCTGCAATAACGTCATAACTCAAAATCAGTTATGAGCTGAGTAATACAAGATATGTGCTGTTCTATAATCTTTCATATAGTTTCATCAGTTTTCAAAAAAGTCAATTATCTTTTGTGTGAGAGTATTTTTTTTTGTTGTAAATATCAAAATTAAAATTCATGTTTTCTCGTATATTTGATAAGTCTAAATTTTGGTTAAATACAGATTAGAAAGATATTAACATCTACTATTTATATTTATGAAATCACATGATTTGTTGAAAATTTATTTAAGAAATAGTAAAATATCATAAAATATTCAAAGACGTTTTTTTCGAAACGACTTTTTTTGAATTATGAGAATAAAAAAAGATGGAAATAAATCTGTAACTTCTAAACCCTTACGCCGATTTAAATGAAATTTCACACGCGCAAATAGGAAGTATAGTAGAGTTTAAGTCTTGAATTTGGATCCCATGAGCCCACCTGGAGCGGGATCAGGGGTTCCCAAAGTAGGACACCTCGGGTATGTTCAATTTTTAAAATAATCCTATTTCTTCGTTTGTGTTCCGATTTAAAAAAACACATATAGAATCTCCTCGTCGAGCACTGCATAAAACCTCGTCAACGGATAGGGAATTTTGTCTACTTTTCAAAAATATATATAACTTTTTACAACTAAAAAAATCATGGAATACTTTTTTGAAAAATATGCCAAAATATGTTTTTTTGGAGTTTTTGCAAAGATACAAATATTTTAATTTGAAATAAAATTTTTATTATTAAATATTTTTTAACAAAATTTTACAGTAATATAATTAAGAACATATTGGGCCATGTAAAATGGGTTACCATATTTTGATATCGAGTATGCGATTTGAGAATTTTTGCACTAAAACTGAATTTTACATAAAAAATAGGCCTTCTTTGAATGGACCTGGTCCCCTCAATATTAAAAATTTTAAATTTTTTTTAATTTAGAACATTCGATATAAGGTTAGATTTTTTAAAACTACAAATTCTTTATACATCCTTTAAGAAATTTTTTAGATAACTTAAAAAGAATAATGGTACTTTTTTCCCAAAAAAATAATGCCTTTTTAAAATTTTTAAAATTCAAATGCATGTAACTTTGGACTCAGTCATGATTTTTAAACAATTCTTTCTATATTTCATACATAAATTTCAAATCAGGAAATATTTGGATCCGCTGTTATCAAAAAACTGGAGTAGGGTGGGTAAAAATGATGAAAATTTAATTTTCAAATGCGAATATCTATTACGTTATAAGAGATAATTGATAGCTAGAGGTAGTGTAGTCGAGTTTAAGTTTTGAATTTGGACCTCATGTTCAATTTTTAAAATGATCCTATTTCTTCGTTTGTGTTACGATTTAAAAATTGCACATTTAGAATCTCCTCGTCGAGCACTACATAAAACCTCGTCGTAGCTATCAATTATCTCTTATAGCTATTCTTATAGCTATATATATATAGATATTCGCATTTGAAAATTTAATTTTCAACATTTTTACCCAGGAGGTTTTATGTAGTGCTCGACGAGGAGATTCTATATGTGTAATTTTTTTTAAATCGTAAGACAAACGAAGAAATAGGATCATTTTAAATATTGAACATACCCGAGGTGTCTTACTTTGGGAACCACTGGTCCCGCTCCTGGTGGGCTCATGAGGTCCAAGTTCAAGACTTAAACTCGACTACACTTCCTCTTTGTGCATGTGAACTTTCATTCAAATCGGCGTAAGGGTTTAGAAGTTACAGATTTATTTCCCTCTTTTTTTATTCTCATACCACTGTGCGATGTACAATAAAAACATATCAATAAATTAATTTATATACAATAATTTAAAATTCGCTGAAAATATCCCAAACTATTTGGCAAATAACTCGAATTTTTACGTAATTGTTCATATGCTGTTCGTATTAAAAAAATTATACAAATTTTCCTAAATTGAATATTTAACACCTGCATGATTACACTTAAATTGAAGGTTTTCCAAATTCTTTTTTAAATTATAAGAAAAAACTACTTGTTCTTAAACAATCAATATTTTCGTTAGGTAAGTGTCTATTTTTCTGTAATTGACAGCAAACGCCACAAAAATAAAAATTGCTTTAATATCCTGCTTTTTTTAATATAATTACTCTTATTATATTATTTCATTATGGCTAGTAGTATGATTTATTACATTTGTTGCGACTATATGTTAAAATCCAGCGAAATCCCAATTTCAGATACTATTTTCCGATTGTATTTTGCTTACTTCGGTATTCAAATTCGAAACGTAGACAATTCCTGGATATACAATATAATGTATAAATTAATCTATATGTATGTAACAATTTATTTTTTTCTATAAAATAAACTAATAGTAGTTTTTTGAAATTATCACTTTGAATTTATTTATAAAAAAAAATATTTTTTTAGGATTTAAAATTTCGGGGTATTATCATTTCAATTAAAAACTTTGTTCACTGTAATGCCTTGAATGTGCAGTGTTTCATTTTTATTTAGAATTTTCGGAAAACAAAATTTTATTGAGAATAAAGCTAAAAAAGTCAAATTTCAACATTCTTGAAAGATCAGAAAATATTCCAAAACATCCACTAGAATTATTACACTCAAAAGAAACATTGTAAGGTGAATTACCCTAAATTTAGAAGAAAAACGCCAAAAAATAGAGTGTGTAATGTGAATATAATAACCGCGATATTTCGAAAACTCGAGCTGACTGAAAAAAAAAACAAGATTAACTAGTAATGAATGTTCATCAACTCGTACAAAACGTAATCGAAATTTTGGGATCCAGAATGTCTGTTCTGCTGTGTTATTTAAATTGATATTAATTCGAATAAAACATTTATAGTTTTTCGTCTATTATTCGAATAGTTTTTATTCAATTATTTGTGTTACTTTAAGCCTTGAATACTTTACCTGGATATACAAAAATATACAGCTCAATTTGAAAATTTTAAGGATTTTGAAAATTATGGTGAATGATGTAATTGAATTCGTGATTCCGTGTTAAAGCTAATAAATGTTTAGTTTTCAGTATCAAAAACAGGGTATGTTTTTTAAGATTGAAAATAAGTATTTGCTTATTTTACAAGATTTAAGAAAAATCTTTATAGTTGAACCGTGCATAAATGTGCATATTTCGCACCTCAACTATAATTTCTTGAAATAAAATATTCTTTTGATTTTTTGCCCACAACCAGACATCAAATATAGTTCCCACATCGTATATATTTTGAATCCTTATAAATCTTAAAAATGTTTTTCATCTTTTTCTTAAGGTATTTAAACCTTTTCAAACATACCTAAATTCACAAATTTTTGTGAGTTCAATTAAAAAAAAAAATTCTGAAGAAACTAAGAAGAACTTTATTTTAGTTTCGTATATGGCTTTTATTCCAAACTGGTTACAGAAAAGTCAGAACATAAAAATAAGTTCGTAATAAACGCCAATTAATTATAACATACATATGTAGTTTGTATTTTTGATTTACTTTATTAAATTATATAATTTACATGAAACAAATTTAATTTAAAAGTAGGTGGAATTCGTTCATTCAGGCAAAATTAAATTTTGCTGTTCATGAATGCTCCTTAAATGTAGAAACCAGGTGTTGCAATATGAAAAGAGATTTTAATTTCTTTGATGACCGTAAAGGTATAAAAGAAAACGTATTGTAAAAAAAAGTTTGTTAATTTTTTTCAATTTTAAAACCATTGATTTATTGCATTGCGAACGAGCTGTGTCAGTTTTCATTTTGAAATGAAAATTCATACACACTATACTATTGTATGTCCCCATTTATCAGGTGTGGGTACATACATGGCTTGAAGGGCCAAATTTGATATTTCACACTTAAATTAACAACAAAGAAAAAATAGCCACCATGGAGAGGCGACTACTAATTGTTCGTATATTTTGATTCCTAAATTGTATTCTCTATAATAATGTTTCATTCACTAGAAAATGTTTATTTAAAGTTTTATCTTCACAAAAATAAGTTTTTAGTTACCGATTTCAATTTATTTGGCCAAAATTTAAGATTTCGTTGTAGAATTTCAACATGTTTGGGGCCCAAGTGAGAACATGGAGCAATTATAACAAATTGATTTCATTAATACTGCATGTGCACAATTTTATTAAAATATCAGAAAAATTGCGACAAATGCGATTTTCGAGAATTTGTATTCCTATTTTTTCACCAAAACCATTTTTATTTAATCTTTTTCAGGCTTACCTATATATATTTTTCTAATTAGTTTTTCCTAGAAATAACTAAAGTAATGTCGGGAGGGCCGAGGATGCCCATGGCTGCTATATATACATACATATGCACATAAACACATACTTATGATTGGGTATGTACAAATAGACATCTCCGTATATTTTTGTATGAATATATAAACATATGTATTTATGTACATACATATGTATGAACTATGTATATACTACACAACAGGCGCGGATACAGCTAAAGATTTTAAGGGGAGTTATTTTTTTTCAAATTATCAAGTATTATTTACATCATATTAAGTATGGGGAGAAATCAAACAATTTCGAACGATAAAATGGATTTTCGAATCTTGTCCATTCTGAATTCAATAATATTTGAAATATATATTTTAAGCCCACATAAATTTAAAAGATGGTTAAAATTTTAAATTTCTTTTGAAGTTTATCAATATTTATTTCATATTACATAGACATATATGCTAGATATAGCGCTGCCAACTTTACTAAAATGACGATTGATGATTTTTCATTTTTCCCGCTAACAAAAATTACGTTTTTTAGAAGACAAACATATGGTAACCTTTTTTCCTAAAATTAAAATTTTGTAAGTCACCTTTTGCAATGTATAAATTGAAAGGCAGACAGCGTCCAATTTTATATTGAATTGGTTTCACAAATTTTAAAACGTTTTGCTTTTGTCGATAAACTTTTAGAAGGATTAAACTCCATTGAACAAAAAAATTATCCAATTTTACAATTGGCCAAACTTATTAAATGGAATAGGAATATCAAGAACTTCATAATGAAGTTCGAGAATTACGTAATATGAAATTCACCGAACTCGAAACATTGGAAAAACGTTTCTAATTTAAAGAGAGTCAATAATGCAAAGGCCTTCCCAATTTTAACACAATTTGTTTCGAGTTTAATTGCACTAACACATTTGTCGGCCAACGTTGAAAGAATTTTTAATATTGTAAATTTAAATAAAACAAAAATCAGAAATGCTTTGAATTCTTCAACATTACAAGGAATATTATTTTCAAAAGATTATCTTAAATTAAATAATTCTCAGTGTTTTAATATAGCAATTAAAAAAGACTTATTAAAAAAAAATGTCACACAGAAATTTATCAGAGTGAAGTCACATAATAGCAAAATTAAATTAATTATTTTTTTTATTGAATAATAACTTTATTTACATGTAAATAAAATAAAAATATTTAAAAAGTTAATAAAAAAATGTTTTTTGTATTTTTAACGTATATATTTTTGTCTTGACGATTTTTTTCTTTTAACTTGACGATTTTTTTTCTTAAATTGACGATTTCTCAAAAAAAAAGTTGGCAGCACTGGCTAGATATCAGATTTTCTGTCTAATTTATTCGGTATACAACGAAAAAACAAATTAAACATTTGTTCAATTCACAACTGAAGTTGTACAGTCGTATGAGTTATAAGTCGTCTGAATCTACAATAGTTGTACAAATGTTGTTGATAATTTCTATATAAATATTTTGTACAACACCTACAACATTTTTACATATGTTTTTCGAATGTTGTATGAAAATTTAAGTGTTACCAAAAGTTCATATTTTTACATAAACAAAAAAATTTGTTAATTTTAGTGTAAAATAACAACCAAACGGTAACACTGAAATCAGTTGGTTTATTTAATTTATGAAAAACGATAATTTGTTTTAAATAGTTGTAAATTTTTTGCATTTTTACACAATTCAGACATTAGTTTGCTATTGTTCGCTGCACTATTAATTTTACATATTAATAGACTCTGGAATGGTTTGTTTTGATCTGTTTCTTTTGTCATTTTCAAGGCTTGACAAGGTAAACATACGACTTTGCTAAATCTGTGTTCACAACCACAAAAGTTGTATCATACAACTTACAACATACAACTACGTTGTGAATTGGACAATTATATTCAAAATTTTCAAGCTCAATAAACTACATGGTAATAGTTTTAATTTTTTTTCCATAAACATGGATAAACCAATATATACGTGAAAGTAAAAACCATACAAAGTAACACTGCCTATACAATTTATCATCATCGGATCATTTGTCTTTTTAAATTGACTTTAAACTTTCAAAGGACAAGCAATTTGGAAAACATTATATAAAATAAAAGCTAAGAAGTTTAGCCTTGTAAAAATAGGGACATAAATATGATTATTTTGAGAAACTTGTATGAAAATCACACAGTTTTGAATTTTTTTATATTTTTGAGTGTTTTTCACACAACAAGGAGTAAATGTAATTTTAAGACTGCTTAGCTTTTATTTGATGGTGTTATGTTCAAATATTTTACATTTTTAATCTCTACTTTCACGTATTTTTAAATTTCAAGTGGGCGTTGCATATTCCCTGCAAAGTTAATAGTTCTTATGGAATATCTGGTTAACTATAACACAGTTCAACACCAAAAAAAGGCTTCACCAACCACTATATAGATTTGATGCATAATGGTTACCTAAGTACAAAAATGGTAAAATTTTTGAATTCTATTGATAGATTTTTTTTTTTCTAAAATTGTGATATTTCTCCACATAATTTATGATAACTCATAAAGTGTTAGTCCGATATTATTGAAGTAAACTTTGAAAAGTTCAAATTTACATAACCTTTAATCTGTTTATATATTGCGTTTAGTGGCGCAGAATCAAAATTGTTTGGAAATAAATCTGGCATTTCTATACGGCTGGTCCGATCGGGATAAAATTTGACGTTGATTTCCAAAAAATTTTGATTCTGCCCCACTGTGCATTGTACGAAGTGTATCTAAAACAGTGGGTGTAGGACTTACAAAGAAAATTGTAATTTCGTGAGTCTTTAAGCTTGGTCTGAATCACTTGCTTATATTTTTACGATGTTTCTCATATAAAGAAAATAGTTATAATTGAATACCTGGAGATCAATAATAGTTAAAGTAGAGCTTGAAATTAATTATTTTCGAATATCAAGTGAAATTTGCGTGACTTATTTGTTTACCATTGTAGAAATGGGTGGTACCAAAACATTCAAAGTAAATAGTTATTTTTGAATATCCAAAGAACTGTTATAGCTAGAGTCTTCTAACTTTTAATAAATTACTTTCCTTTCATTCTAAGTAATTTGACTAAAAATAGGCTGAAACATGCCCACTATAAAAACTTATTAAATTATAGTGGACAGAACATCCTATGAAAAGTGTCAAGATTTTTTAAAATAGCAGGATATTTATTATATTTTGAATGACTTTAAATTCCAATTCGTTCACCGTGTTTAGCTAGTATATAATAAACATTAAATATGGACTTTCGTTTTCTCCCTATAACATAATTTCTGAAAGGATAAACTTTGAGCTCTATACAAAACAAAATCTAAATTTCAATTTTGTAGTTTTTCTCCGTGCCTTCTTAGAGACGTAAAATAGGCTAAAACATAAAACTTACACGTCATTCAATATTCATTTACAGTAATAAAAGTTAAATTATTATATGTTAAAACGAGATGTTATTTTTATGCTAATTTTTTAAATAAATAATTAAAACGTACATATTTTTTATCAATTTTATTTTTCTAGTTATTGATAATTAGAGATTCGAATTAATTTATTTAATATATTCGTAAATCTGAATCCTATTTGTAACAGATTTGAATTGAATAATAATTTACCCATTCAATAAAATGTATAACTTATTTTGAAAGGCATTTGAACTAAAAAAATTCGAATGATTCAAAAAGAATTAATTCCATAAATAACGAATTCTCAAGCTAATGAATTTAATACGGTTAAAATAATAAGGATTTAACCCTATGAATTAATTCGTAATGAATTCATTAGTTAACATTTTAGTTAAGACATAAAATTTAATCAGATATCATAAATTTAATTAAGAAATAATTCTGTCTAACCTGTTTTTGTTTGATGCATTTAACGAAATAAGATACTACTTATATAGTTTCTATAAGTAAACAATTTTATGTCTATGAGTTGCAGCTAAGGAATTGTTGTCCGTACAATTAGACACATACTAATATACATACATTTCTGAATTTTCTTACTAAAATAAATTTGTTTGTCATAAGCGGTCTTTTAGGATCATGTAATACACAGTTCTCAATCAAAGCTGCAGTGTTTTGATATTAACAATTTTAATATTATAAAGATAAACATTTTATTTTCAAAAACTTTTTTGTTTTTTGCTCTCTCTCTTTTTCTGTTTTCCCTTTTTAAATTTTATATTAAAAATGCTTCGCTTGTTGGGAGGGAATTTCCTTTTTTCGCCCCTGTGGATCCGCGCCTGCTACACAAAATACATATATATTTTAGTGTTTATTAGGGAGACCTCTTTTAGATAAAGGCACAGGAAAATCACTGATGTCGCCAATTAAAATTAAAGTATTTTTAAGAAACCTTTGATGAGCGGGATCAGTGGTTTAAATTCAGCCTTTTCTGAAAAATGTTTCGAAAATCATATATAATATTTCATGTTAATTTTAACCCTAGGAGGTATAACCAGGTCTGTGCAGACCTTTTGCGTTTAAAAGACTGTATAACTTCGTTGTTTTTCGTGTTAGATACAAATCATTTCATGACTTTCTGGAGCAACTTTCTCCGGACACAATGAGCAAAAAAGTCAAACCGATTGTAGATCCGGGTCATAACCAGGTCTGTGCAGACCTATTAATAATTTGAACGTTAAGAAAAATTAAAAAAGGAAACTATACATATGGTAGCTTTTTTCTATGTAATGTAAGGGGATTCACACATTAATAATGCATGTATATAATTGTGGTTTCATTGCATGTATTGCAAAAAGCCGATTTGTTTACTGCATTCACGTGCCGGGCATTCGTGCCTTGAATGCCATACTTTTGGAGACCTGACTATGTATTTCCATACCAAAAAAATCGTGATCCTTTTTTTAATACGTTCGGTCAGCTATATTTTCGTTTTTATGGTGGGCAAGTTTCGATCCAGCCTATTTTTAGCCAAACTTCTTACAATGATAGGAAAATAATTTAATAGTTAGAAGACTCTAGCTATAACAGTTCATTGGATATTCAAAATAACAATTTACGTTGTATGTTCTGATACCACCAGATATTCACTTTTTTTCATTGGGGGCACGTCCCTTTCTCTGATCTCCTTAATTTTTAACATAGCAGGACACTGGCATCCAAAATAACTATATACTTGGTATGGGAGATATCACTACACTGTTATGATCCCACTCATTTTTATATATTTTATGTACAATGGTAACAAAATAACTCATTTTCAGCTGTACTTTAACTATTATAATTCTCCAGATATTCAATTATTACTATTTTCTATATATGAATGAGGACATTCCCACTAAGCCGATCCCACTCAATTTCAACAAAACATGGTAAAAATACACTGTTCCAATATCGCCAATTTGTATATAAACTTCGTACAGTGGTGAGGAATATATCCATACTAAGCTTAAAGGCTTTCACATTTATGGTTCTCCAAATATTCGAAAATAACTAATCCTTCCATTTTAGTTGGAAATGTGGATAACATTTTTTTAACACCCTAATGTATTATGTATTTGTGTATAGATATTTACATAGTGTGTTCTACACAGAATATAAATCAATTTGGTAAAAATTTAAATCTCGTCATGCAAAACTAAACAAACATCGTTTTGAATAAATTTATATTCCTGGTCCTCAATTGTTGGTTGGGAATTGTAAAATGAATGTTCAAATCTCTTTTATTGTTCAACAATTCAATCGTCTATGAAATTTGTTGCATTGTGAGTATGTGAACGAACTACTTGCTTATTCTTGTTTTCTCTATTAATTCTTAAGGGATAAGTACTAGTTTATACTAATAAAACTATCTCTATTAATATACCGGTGCCGATAAACTAAAGTCCAGGTTACAGTGTCCTTGTAAATATATACATTTTGTTTATGATATATGGATTTGTTACTTTAGGCCGGGAAAAATATTGAAAAAAATCCAGGACGTCCAACTATTGAGATATTTATAAAGCAAGAAAATACTGATAATAACATTAAAATTGAAACAAAATATTTAAAATGAACAGATTTAAATATTGTTTTGTAAAATATGACACTTTAAAACTCCGTCCTTTAAAAATATTGTACTTTTTCATATTTTAATGTGATTAGGTCAGAACCATTGACCTGTTGTTGAATAAAATATTAAGATAATTTATACAAATTTTTAATATGAAAAAGTGCAATATTTTTGAAGGACGAAATTTTAAAGTGTCATATTTTTTAATCTAATTGAGATATTGACTTTAAATTATTTTGTAAGACAAAAATTAACTTATCTAAACAAAATAAAAATATTTCGGAATAAATATGGATCAAATTGTTCCTAATATTTGATATCCTATTAAAATTTTGATAAAACATTTTAGTTTTAGAAACTCAATAAATATGTAATATGTAATAAAATCTTTATTAACAAAACTCAATGAAATTTCAAAGTTTTTTACATTTTTTATTATAAATAACAAAGTGTAAAAACACTTGTGAAAAGGTCAAAGGGAATCCCGCAAATCCTAAAAATTGGAGGCAAAATTTCATAAATGGTATTTTTAAAATTTTGGCCATATGGTCCAGATTTATTTTGGGGCTGGGAAAATACTTTGGGGATAAATAGGAAACACATCAAGGTTTACAGAGCTGCTTTCCGTTTTCTGATCCCAGCTTTGGCCCAAAGTTGAAATTTTGATAAAAAAATATGTCAAATTCCGAAGGGCGTATTTCCGAATATCTGTAGAACTATAATTGGGTGGGATATATTGTTATAATTGAATATGAGGAGAACTATAATAGTACTGTCCAACAAATTGAGACTTTTTGGTTGGAACAGAATAGCGACCCTATAATTCTGAAAGGACATGTTGAGTAGATCATTTTTGTAGAATAAACTTATAGTCCAGCTGGTCTGAATTATTTTTTAAGGTTGGTCAAAGTTTTAATTTTTTGATCGATGGGAGCATTAACTAACTGAAAAAAATGTGTAAGTTAATGTCTAAGAGAATTCCTATTGTGAGTTATATTGTGGAATTTTATGGGTGTAATTTTAGGGGAAGTTCTTAACCCTCTAGCTCTTCTCTTTAGTTGTCTATTTGACCCTTTTTTCGAGAAAATCAAAAAAGTCCTTCCAACTACGACATTTAAGCATTAAAATATTCTAAATTTTTGCAGGAAAATTTCAGTGATACCAAAGTTGTAAATAAAGCTCTTAACGCTTAATTAGCAAAATTACATATATTAAAAAAAAATCAATAAAAATCTTTTTTGATCCGAATGAGTTGATATTTAAAATATAAATCTACAAAAAAACATTCATAAATATGAAGGTTATATAATGCGTTTGTGCAGAGTTTGTAATGCCCAAAAATATTACTCTAAGTTTAAGTATACTCAGAATCACTTTCTGAGTCGATTAAACAATGTCCGTCCGTCTGGCTGGCTGTCAATGTAAACCTTGTGCGCAAAGTACAGGTCGCAATTTTGAAGATATTTTGATCAAATTTGGTACATATATTTGTTTCAGCCCAAGGACGAATTTTATTGAAATCGGTCTATTATTTCAAATAGCCCCCATACAAATGTCCTTAACTTATATAGGCATCTGCATATATTTCGGTTAAGTTTTATATATACGGAATTCATGTCACGAAATTTTATGATGATTAGTGCCGCTCATTTACTCAATGTATGGTATTATATGGGCGGTCTTTAATACCCTACGTTCTTACTTGTTTTTTTTTTTGTTTTTGTTCATTTAATATTTTTTGTTGTGAATATCTAAACATTTTTCTGTGAACCATTTCGTTATTGGACTCCCATCAATTACTGTTTTCAGTTCGGTTAATTACTTAAACTGAAGTTCAAAATTTTATTGAGTTGTAATGGGTCAATTGTTGCAATGTGGATAATTTGTATGCAATCAAATCAATTTTACACTCGTATTCAATTCAATTTAAGTAAGTCTGTAGACATACTATTTGCATGTTAATCCAATAACAAAATCAAATTTAAATATTAAAGTAAGATCTCAATTATCATACAAACATTTTCCTATAAAAATCTTATTTTTTGTGAGTCCAAGTGGTTACTTTCATAAATAACATTTTCCTTTGATTTTGAATTGTTTCTTCTGAGTATTTTGTATCAAGTATCAAAACATCCACGGGAAGAAAAAAGGAAATTTCCGCCATTAAATATTTATATAAAATGTTTTCAAAAAAATAATAAAGAAAGTAGTTGATATGTTGAATAATATGTAAACGAATAATTTGTAAAAATCGTTTCACTACAATTCTATATTACATAAATTTAACATCCAATGAATAAATGTTGAAAAAATTCAGGAATCTATTAAGCACATTTTCGGTAAAATCTAATTATAAAAATAAATGAGAAACGCATTAATCAACTAGTTCCCTGGAAGACAATTTCAAACACCGATTAATGTTTTGTGCATTTTATATAAAAACCTTTATATTGTTCACCCGATTTGACTAGTCTTATATTTTCTATTATTAGTAGAAAATATCAGTGGTAAATTTCACTTTGCTTAATTCATTCATGTAAATGTTATCGGGATCAAAATAGTGGTAAGTCCCATATATGGGCAATTCCACGAAAATGACTACCACGACTGAAAACCCAAAAGACCCTGAAACTTTTTTTCAAGATGATTTGAATAGGAGAAAACACTAAAATATTACTATGTGTAAGTATTTAGAGCTTATTACAACATTTTATTGGCAAAAATAATAGTGTTACGTTTTAACCTTTAAATAAACCGGATACTTTTGATTGCAAATAAAAGCCATTTAGTAGTTTGAAAATTATAACAACTCTTTATTTATTTCAAATGTACAACAACAGAATTAAATAGTTACTCAATGTTTTTTATACACGTTTATTTGAAAGCATTATGCAACTTTTAAATCAGCCGTTAAAATCGTTATACATATTTGAATTCAAGTACAATTTCGTAACAATAGTTTAAACTGACTATATTTAATTTTTTAATGTTTTAGGCTTAAATTGCGGCGGGAACTAAGCTTCCAATTAGCATATAATATGAAATGAATTTGACTCTGATTGTTTATTGAAACCGAATGTATATTTTCTATTAATTTTTTTAGTTTTTGTATACACATATTTACAGAATATATATTGTTTTTTTATAAGAGAAAAATCTGTCACGTACGGTATGTCACGTATGATATTAAATTTTATTTATTATAAAATCATCCAAAGATTGTTTTTATTTAAATATGGCGGATTGCATAGGAAAAATATTTCGTTTAGTGTAAGAAATTAAAAGAAAACATAACGCCTCTCACGATTCGAAAATGTTTGCATATTTCTACATGTACCTCAAAATGACTTCCGTTTTATGTCACGTACGATATAACCTTATTTCGCTCTATATGTTGGACAACAATGTTTCGAAAGAACTTTTCAGGTACTCTTATTTTTGCAAAATCTATTCCACTCTATAGGCGTACAAATGTCATGTAAGATGATATGGAGTTGCCCATATATACATTGGTGGCCAGCAATTTAACACAAATACTTGAATTTTTTTCATCAACTGAATTTTAAGTGCGATAGAGCCAAAATAAATGGACCTCTAAGGGTATGAAATTTATTACTAATGTTTCTAGTTTCTCAAAAATGTTTTGAAAAATCGGTAAAACATATTTGGACAAAGATATGTGGAAATACATTAACCCACCTCAGCGAACATCCGCTGTTAATAACATGATATGAGCGAAACTAATGGAAGTAAAAATACGAAATTTGGTCCGAATATTTTATAATAATAAAAATATAATGATATAAATGTGAGAAAATATGTTAATTTAAAAAAAAAAAAATTAGTCAAGTTGTAGAAAAATCTAATGGGTTCGTGGAGAATATGTATGAATTGACACAGTTGAATAAAACACACTTGTGTGTTAAAATAGTCCTCATGCATACATATTTGTGGAAATATTTGAAAAAATAATTGACGATCACATGGAATTTAGCAAACAATTTTTGTCTTAATTACCTGGCCACCACTGTATATATATTATATATTTTGATCCGAATCTTTTTGCAGATTCAACTTATTTCTGAATACATAAATTAGCTATAACTATTTGTGCACAATTTCGGTTTTATATCTAGTTTAATACAACATTTTGCCAAAATTCATTTAAATTTTATGGGATTTTAAAATACAAAACTTTAATTGTTTATGTATATAAAAAGTAACAATGTGTTACATAAAAATGACTTAATATGAGGGCTATGATCAAATATGGACTGATATTCATAAAATCCAGCACATAGTGTGAGTTTTTCATACATATGTATGTACTAATAAAGTGGTCCTTATATGGGAGATATGACCAATTATGGGCCGATATTCATAAAATTTCATACGGCGATGTTTACAATAGATTTATTTAAGTTATTTTCTATTACAAAATATGCACTGATCTGTATAAAATTTTGCATGGCGATGTTTATATATTAGAATTATTTTTGTCGAATTGTAACCTGGTAACTTTATTTATAAGAATATTATACGAATTCATGTATTTTATATAAGCTATGGTCAAAAATAGAACAGTGCAAAGAATTTCATTTTGATTTTGTGTCTACGACCAATATTTCGATGTGTTACAAATGGAATGACTAAATCAATATACCCCCATCTTTTCGGTGATATATAATAATAACTGGTGAAAAAACTATAGTTTAAGAGCTGTTCTTAATAAAGATTCACTTGAACTAGTTCCAAGGTTGATAATTGGTTTACACAACTTCGTTACAATAAAGCAAAGGGAGTCTTTTTTATAGAGGCGGATAATTTAAATTGAAATAAAACAGAGAAAAACTTTCTTGGCATTATGATTTCGTGCATGCGGCCACTGCGTCTAGAGTTACCTGGAGGTCCAATTTTCTGCAATAACGCGTCGATTATTCGCTTCCAAGTTCTGGATATTTTCTGCTTTTTCTGCATGGACCTGGGATTTTACAAAATAATTTAAAAGCGTCAAATCACACGAACGTGGCCAGTTAACAGGTCCACAACAGTTTTTGTACATTTGCTACATTTTTTTTTCTTCGCTTTCCTGAATTTGACAGCTTCTAAAAACTACAAATCTCAACGTAAAGTCTGGCCAATTCAAAATATGATGTAGAATTTTGTTGTCCATCGAGCTGCATACTTAGTCTTTTAAATTTCATTAAATTAATTTTTGCCTTTTTGGCCAGGTTTACTGGTTAAATGCGTCGGTATTTGTGAAGATGTATGTACCAATGATTCCACCAATGAGCGCACCAAACAGTAAGTTTTCCTGGATGTAATGTTGTTTCGACAATGGGTTGGGGATTATCATCGCTGCAAATGCTGCAATTCTGTTTAACTAAAAATGTGCTTCATCACAGATCATAATTTTCGAATGTAGGGTGTGTGAAAATTGGATCTCCAGGTTACGAAATGTACGCTATAGCCGCCGCGGCCACATGCCCGAACTCATATTTAAACATTAATGCCATCAAATTATCCACTTAATAAAGGCAATTAAAACTTCTGTTTTATTTCAATTTAAAGTTCTCCGCCTCTACAAATATATAATAATTTATATAATAATTCAAATTAATTGTTTATATTATTAATTCAATTTGATTAATTGCTGTTTTGTTGTGTTTCTGGTCAGAAGTTCAACATTTTCTTCATAAAATATTTTCAGAATTTTATTTCTTAAATATTTAATGGTAACCGAGGTTGCACTGTTTCTGAATACAACACATAGAATAATAATATTTACATTCTTTGTTTTTAAAAATATTTTTTTTTTGCAATAAACACGGTTGTGATATTTACATACATTTTACACAAAAATATATTGTAAAAAGACTGTATTTCAATAAACCAAAATGAAAACGCTGAGTGGGTGTTTTTGTATGTGATGGCCTGTGTTTGTGAATAAATGCCCAACAGTTTCACAAGTAGTCAAAGCATCCCCTATAGACAGAAATTGGGACTAATTTCTGATCATAATTTATATATTTTGGTTAATTTGAGGCGTTACTTTATACATCGCATGTAAATTAGCCGTGAATACAATCGTCACTTTAGTGCCGCTAAGTAATCTGAGGTGAAGTCACTTTTACAGTTTATTTTGTATTAACTTTAGAAAGCAGTTATATGACCCACTAACAGTAATCTATTGGAAAGTCAATTGCCACTCTGTTTCCCTTTGTTATTTCAAGCGTAGTCAGTTTAATTTTTTATTTTCAGTTCTCTACAAAGAAAATAATGCTGCGTGAATTAACATTTAAACTTTCGAAATGACGGCAAGGACTAGCTACTTCACTCACAACTCGTATAAAGCTGGGTTTCCGCATACACTGTAATCGGCGCCGATAACGAAAACTGAAATACGTTTCTGAATTGTTTTCGTTTCAGTTGGGTGCGTTGCGCAATGAAACAGAAACGAAATTATTTTTTAATTTTGGATGTCGCACATTAAATAGAATTTAATTTTTTTTGACAAAATCTACATACATATTATTTTTTCCTCTTCCATAAAGAAAATTTTCTTTAAATTTGAAATACATACATAAATATGTAAATAATTAAAATAATTTCGTTTCTACAGCACCGAAAACAACCTACTTTAAGTTGTTTTCGTTCCGGCCCCAAATGACAGGTTTTTCGTTACTGATCGGTGCCGTTTCGTTCCCAATTTTCGTTGCCGATTTATGAAACGAACTTTTTTTCGGTGCAAATGTATGGAATTTCGTTATCGGTGCCGATTACGGTGTATTCGGAATCTGGTGAACTATAATTGCGAAAGCCGCAAAACTTTGTGCGCTTCTTGGCTTAAAATGGCCGGAATTGGAAAAATGGGCGTGTCACCACCCATACCAAGTAAATAGTTATTTTCGAATATCTGCAGATATACAAACCAGTTTCTTATCAGTGCACAGTGTCAGATTTCATTGTTTAGCGGGATTTAATTAAAAAAAAACAGTTTTAAAAAATTTTTTTTTTTTTTATACATATTTTATCACAAAATAATGTGAACTATCAATAATTTGTTCAAATCTTAAATCTAAATATTAATTTTTATTTACGTCCCACCACAGTTGGACAACAAAACCGGTATTTACAAAAACAAGTTTTAAAATAAAAAATGTAAACAACAACAATATAACAGTAGCGGAGTTCAGTATTAAGTGCGAATGGTATTGCATCATTGCAAGTGCAAAATTGTAAATGTTTTTGTGTGTATTTTGTTATTGGATGACGGTAAAATTTTGCATTTGCAATGATGCTAGACCATTCGCACTTAATACTGAACTCCGCTAGTATCAGATAGTGAGTTGTTTTATTGGCATTAAAGATTTTTAACAGTTCTTGCTCAAAATAATCAATGTTTGAATACGTTGAATTTTGTTGTTTTATGATATTTTTTTAAAATTCTTTTTTGATTACAATAAGTATTCAATAGAAAAAAAGTTACAGAGTTCCGTTGAGTTCAGTGAAATTTTTCTTTAATGTAGCGTTTACCATCCTTTCTATTTCTAAAAACAAAAAAGAAAATTTTGACCCATAAAAGCATCATGACAAAACAAGTTGTTCGTAATGAAATTTTCGAAATTTGGCTTTCAAAAAAGCAAAAAGACATGACCGTGTTTTTTATTTTATATGTGGAAATATAAGTATGAACTGGAAACGACAAAATTGTAGACTTTTGTTTATGAATTTTAGAAAGTCCACAAAGTCTGGGAGCCGTTGCTGCTGATTTCCGAAAGTAGGCCTCACATGGGAGCTATGACCAATTATGGACCGATCGTAATAAAATTAGCTAGTTAAAGTGATTTTCTGAATGGGCCTTATATGGGAGCTATGACTAATTATGGCTTATATAAAACTTATTTGTGCTGAATTTGGTTTGGATATCTATATAACTAAGATATTTATGAGAGTTTAACTATTTTCAGATAGGGCAATCGTATGGTGGCTAGGAGAAATAATGAACCGATTGTAACAAAATTAAATAAGCTTCAACCTTTGGCCACTATAAAAGCTTGTACCAAATTTTGTCGAATTATCATTGAAATTGCGACCTGTAGTTTGGTTACAATGTTTACATGGATGAGCAGATTGGTATATTCTGAGGAGGACGGTAGGACAATATTTTGCACATTACAAACATTAGCAAAAATAACCTACCATACCCTCCCCACTATGCTGGTGTATAGTATGCATATTAATATTTTTATTTTAACATTTGTATGGGAGGTAGGCGTAATATTGCCACGCCCACCTCATTTTTTTCTCCAAAAATGTATCAAGTCGTAGGAAAACTGTGTTTCAAAAATCATTGAATTATCTTTACCCGTTTTTAAAATGTATACTTTAATCCCTCTAGATTACTCAAATCTGACACTGTGCAGTCCATGAAGTCTAATCAAAAATTAAAAGGATCGGAACAGGGGATGTAAATAGTTATTTCGGAATATCATAATTGTGGAAGTCTTAAAATTTTGTCACATAGTTTGGGTGAAAATTAATGGTATTATATTACTTGGCGTGGCACCTCCCATACAATGTAAAAGGTTTATTTCGAACTATAATCGTAAAAATAATTAAACTTTGTATGAATCAATTTCTTCTTAGGTTTAACCAAATATTGGTGGGATTGGAAAAGGGTATTAGTCACCAACGATACAAAAAAATTGTAATTTCTAAATATCTTGAGAACTATAATTGCAAGATTATTTAAACCATTTTTTTATACTAGCATGGTATACAAAACTAACAACCAATGCCGGTATTAATTATATTCATTTGATTTTTTATAAAATCATTTCACATTTTTTATTTTACTACGATAGGGGTAGCGAAGCGCAATGGTTTATGGTAGTATATTTATAAAAATTAGAGTTTTTTCTGGAAAGATGTATTGCTGCCAAGTTTTCCAATGTTATCTTCGGAAATGACATTTTATTCTAAGCGATTACTGTCTTCTATTCCCCTAGCATTTTCAATGACAATTAATAACACAAATAACTAGTTATGTAGCAAGTAAAGTAATTAGCTAGGTAGCTAGTAACTTTGCACTAGATAAATGATAGGTAAGTTTGCTTTTGCACACAGCAATTTTTCTTGAAGCAAGTCTCTTCAATTTTCTTTTGAAATTGCCCTTTTGTTTACACACAGAAAGTCTGTGTTAAATTTTGTATGTCAAAACCTAATCATGAGAATGAAATAACAAAAGAGATTTGAATTAATTTTCCGGTACCAGCAGGTATATAAGTACCCCTCTTCTTTCTTCTTTCCTAACTCTCCTATAAACTCAGACTGGCTTCAAGAAAAATTGCTGTGTGTAAAAGTGGGTTTTATATCATTTCATTTCAAATTAGGAGTTATTTCACTGTATTGGGAGTTATTTAATTTTTGTTGGGTTCTACTTTGCAGAAGCATAACCCATAAATATCAAAGTTTTTTGCATTGCCGGCCTTTGGCCTTGCGCAAAGGTTTTCTCCTCTGGGGTGTATCAAAAACCGGCTTCGCTCAGAAAAGATTCTTTTTACAAGTGATAATCGGCTTTCTGAAATATTATAAAACCTTTCTGCAATGAGCGAAGCCAGTTTTTGATACACCCCATAGGAGAAATCCTTAGTGCCCGGCCGAAGGCCTGCTATGCAAAAAACTTTTTTGATCGAAGCCAGTTTTTGATAAACCCCAGAGGAGAAAACCTTAGAGCCCGGCCAAAGGCCGGCAATGCAAAACACATTTTCTGAGCAAATCCAGTTTTTTATACACCCCAGAGGAGGAAAACTTTTCGCTATGCCATAGGCCCGCAATCCAAAAAATGTTTGGTAAGCGAAGAATAATTTCACTTTTGTAGTTCTTTATTTCATTGGGAGTTAGATTATATACATTTATTTCGTTATTATTCGCTTTTTTGGGACTAATATTTTTAAAATTATGAAACCGACGATTATTGGGAGTAATTTCATTTCACCCTTTGGTAGTTATTTAATTTTTCAAGTTTGGGAATTATTTCATTTTTGATGGGAGTCATTTCATACGGAGTTATTTCATTTGGGAGCTATTTCACGGTACCGGCATTTTCATCCAGAACTTCTGGGGTACTTATGTATGTATGGCAACGAACTTACACATAAAACAATTTACTGTTTACTCACAAAAATTGCCTATAAAATGGATAACGTACAGTTTGCTTGTGTTCGTATCCGATTTTTACACGTTCCGGTGCTTGTTTTAATATTAAAGTTAATTTTTATATGCAGAGTAAGAGAAATTGCCTCATTTATTCTACAAAATAGTCAATAAAGATTAATTTATGTACTTCGTACAGTTGTGGTTGTTTGTTTTCTTAGAACTTTTAAAATGTATTTACTTTATTTTAAACACACCCAGTCCAAAATATGTTTATGATTTGATTCAGTTTTTATTACAGTGGCTCATGGTTTTTAAATACAATTTGTCATAACTCGTACACTTCGGACAGAAATAATAATCACAGTCGGAGTGGAAGTCTTCTTAATATAAATGTTTAGAAAATAAACAAAGTTTAAACATAACATCTGATTCGACCAACATTAACTTGTAGTCGAAAACATGTCCAATTTTAACAAGTAATAAAGTATGGAAATATAAGCCCGACCATATAATACCCTACACTAAGTAAAAGTGCAAAAACATTTTTCTTTTAAAATTTCAATAATTTATATTTTTGAATGATTTTCGGAAGTGGGCTTTATATGGGGACTATGACCAATTATGGACCGATCACCATGAAATTAGGTCGTGTGATTTATGTTTATATGAAAGTTTACTATGTTGAATTTTGTGAGTATACCAACATTTTTAAGCGATTTATGCACGTGAAAGTAATTTTCGGAAGCGGGTCTATATGAGTCTATGGAGCTATGACTAATTATGGACCGATCGTAACAAAATTTGGTGACATGAATTTTGTATATATAAAATTTATTTGGAGCGCAATTTGTGGAGATGCATTTATTTCGGAAGGACATTTGTATGGAGGCTATGTGAAATAATGGACCGATTTCAGCCAGTTTCAATAGGCTTGGTCCTAATATGTACCAAATTTGATTGAAATATCTTCAAAATTGCGATCTGTACTCTGCGCACAAGGTTTATATGGACAGCCAGCCAACCAGACGGACGGACATCGTTTAATCGACTCAGAATGTAATTCTAAGTCGTTCGGTATAATTTAAGGTGGGTGTTCGACTAATATTTTTGTCTGCACAAACGCATAATACCCTCCCCACTATGGTGATGTAGGATATAAATATAGTCTTAAATCCAAGAAAGGGCGTTCTTAACATAAATGTTGATTCAAGAAGAATGTACTTTTTAAATTTAGTGTAATTTTTTTGTTGAGCCGTGGGGCCCATTTGATGGATATTTTATTCCATACTCAAACGGACCATATATTCTTTACAATCCAATAAAAGAAATCACAACTATCTCAAAAAATACATGATCTTATTTTAAAATCAAAAAGTGCATTCTTACTGAGACTCCGTTTACAAAGAGATGAAATGCAACTGTGTAATAAAAAATATAATTTCCTTACGATTTTAAATGACGCCTGTTAATAGAGTAGTTTGAAAAAATTAAATAAATTTCGATGTGAAAATTTGTACATAGAGCATGGGGAAAATGTTTTTAAAATTCAATCAATCGAAAGAAGAACATTAACTAATCAATTTTATGTATATCAACCAAAAACTAACATTTTGTGAAAATGAACGAATTCACTTAATTGTGATTAAATTCGAAAAGAATTAATCGATTTTTATGATCGATAAATCTGAACACTTTTTTGCCGTTTTCGATTTATCATGGCTATTTTCACGTAAAAAATATATTTTTTGTTTCTATTTGTTATTATAACTATAAAAATATACAAACGGATTAAGGTTATGTAAATTTAAATTTTTCTAAGTTTATTTTAATAATATCACACTAAACCTTTTTGGGCTATCATTAATTAAGGGGAGAAACGTCTAAAAAAACTTATAAAAAACGAAAAACTGGTCCAATTAACCCTAATGAGAGGAGATAGATGGTTAAGATCTTCCACAAAAATTATCCCAAAAAATTTCCCATTATAAATATTTTAAACATTTTTTCCCGCTTGTATTGTTTAATTAAGATTAAACAAATTTACTCTCTTTTCACACATATGGGTGATACAATAAAAAATTTTAAATTTTTGTTTTTTTTTAATTTTTTGGAAAAAAAATTTTCGAATTGTTTTTTTTTTAATTTTTTTTCGAGTTAAAAAAATATATTTTCCGATTTAGACCCATTGTAGGTCCAACATACTATGGTCTTATATACGTCGTTGCAAAGGTCTTTGAAATATCTAAGACCTTTGCAACGTGAAAAAAAAATTTTTCGATCGATTTTCACGATTTTAAATAGCAACCGAGCAGGAAGAATTCCAGAGATATTAATGTATGAATCGTGTATGTAAGTTATTTGGGAGCTTCGTTGATTTCAACATACAGACGGATATGGCGTAATCGACTCCGCTATCTATAAGGATCCAGAATATATATACTTCATAGGGTCGGAAAATTAAATTGTGGAAATTACAAACGGATTGACAAACTTCTTCTCACGAAGGTAAAGGGTATAAAAACGCCATAAATAATACCAATAATTGTGAAATTGGTCTGTCATTACGTATTGACAGAGCAATTTCACAATTCTTTGTTGTGATAAAACTGCCGAAAACCTAGTATCACGTAAATATGTCGATAATAATTGTATTAATAACTCTTCAGAGCCAACAAGCGGGAAAAAATGTTTAAAATATATAAACCAAAGTTTTCGATTTCAACTTGTTGAAAATCATGTTTAGTTCACAAGTTACAATTTATTTAGGAAATATCAGGTATTTCAACAACAGACATAATAAAATGATTATTAATTATTTCGCCAGATATCTGTGCTGTCAAAATATTGATGTAAATCCAAATTGAGCAATAAGAACATTATCCGTCAAATTTAAATTTAAAAGGATATTAAAATACAGTATGTAAGTTTTATGTTTTCCCGAATTCTTATAAAGTTTATATGGACCCCTAGAGGTCCCCCAATTGAGAACCGTTACTAAAGAGATAACTTAGCAATAGAATGAAATATGCAACTTCTTTAAGAAATAATTATAATTAATACTCAAAAAGCCGTCGCAGAATTATTTAATTGCTCTTATAATTATTGTTTTCAGTATTACTATTAAAATCATTAGAAGTATTTATATTTATAGACCTTGCCATAACAGTGAGAACTTAAACCTTTGAAGGATTGCCAATATAATTTGAAAGTTTAATTAATTGAATAAATCAAACCGCACATTTTCAATATTTTGAAACGTTGTTAATATAAAATTAATTTGAGTTAAAGGAAATCTTTAACTTTTAAGAAATATGTATTTAGGTCCACAACATTCGTGTCTATATTTCTTGAAAGATTGAATAAGCGATACGAGAATAACACGTGTTGAGGATTTATTTGCACGAATATTTATGGCAGACAATTGAAGATGTATTGAATTTACCAATTACATGCAATACACTTTGTATACATATGTTTGCCTTTAGAGAAAATCCACAAAATAAAGACTTGTTTAGTCAGTGTTTCAGTAATTCATTTGGCTTATAAGAAAAAGCTCTTAACTTTGTTATCTGTTGCCTTGGGGTTTAATCGAAGAAAAATTGAAAGGAAGACACAAATTTACAAAAATAAAATAAAAGGAAACAACCACAACATACAATAGATTTTCCAAGTATTGAACTACGTGCACAAGACAACATTCATTAATGACAATTACATTAAATAAGAACTTATTGTTAATGGCACCATGATTTTGGTTTAGAACAATTTCGATCAACCGACGAGCCATTCCATAACAAAACACACCCACTCACACAGATTTGGAGCAATGTTTTACGTGTGGGTGGTGAAGGCCAGTGTGAATAACTGACTGACTGTCTTCAACGCAACATCAAACTTGTATTTTAATGTCGCACCATTAAGTTGCCATAATGTTGAATTTGATGTTGATAATGGTAATGAAGATTATAGAAATGATGTTATAATTTGTAGCCAAATGTATTCAATTGCCTACAATAACGGCAACAAAACACACAGATACAAATGGACAGGGACTAACATAACACAGGAAATGGCATGAAAACAACAAAACAAACATGGCAAATAACTCTGACCCCCTGACCAGGTTCATCATGTTGAGGAAAATATTATACACAAATCCTTACAGACATTTCTTCATACATACATATACATGTGTACTAGGGTGGCCCTTATTTTGCACATTGTCGATTTTCGATGTTCCCAAGGTCTAAAATTGTGCTTCCAATTTTAAAAACCAATTACTGAAAATTTGAGCATAGTCAGATAGCATTTGGTTCCTTCCACAGAAGCAAAATTCAATTTTGAAAAAAATCCAAAATGTCATTAAATTTCAAATTGTTTCTACATATATATTTTGAAAGCGCGATTATGTATTTGCCCAATATTAATTTGATTTTCTCAATTTCAACAAGAAATGGTAAAAAATATGTTAAAAAGGAAGTAATAATTTATTTTTAAATTTTAAAATTATGAAAAATTTAAAAAAATATATATAAATTAAAACAAATATTTATTCGATTATTCTACAATACATAAATTATTCGAAAATGTTAATAATCTTTAAATTGTTCGAGTCATTATTTGCAAAAAGTTATTCGAATGCATTACTCACTTAATAGATTTAAAAAATTAACAAGAACTACTATTTTCCATAACTTTGAATTATTGAAATTAAATGAGTATTTTCCTCCTCGAAACTTCATATTTCAAGTGAATTATATGTGAGTAATACAAATTGCGAGATCGATCCGTGAAACATTTTTGAAACAGTCCAGATCAGGAAATAGACCTATCTTAGACTATGATCCAGCGGGACATTTACATATAAGATGTTGTACCAATTATTCCAGAGGACTTCTGCAACAGTCGTTTTGTGGTTAATCACCGCAATAATTTAAAAAATTTTGCAAGTTTTTTAAAAATCTTATGGTCACTTTAATTATTAATATGAGAAAACAAATGTAGTTGTATATAATCATACAATCATTTTAACATTTTTACAAATTTTATAACAATGACTATAACTGTAATTATTTACATGATCGTAATTATTACATATGGGCAATTCCACGAGAATGACAACCACTACTGAAAAGACAAAAAACCCTGAAACTTTTTTCAAGATGATTTGAAAAGAAGAAAACAATACAATTTTACTATGTCAAGGTATTTAGAGCGTATTACAACATTTTAAGGGCAATAATAATAGTTTAAACTGACTATATAGGCAAATCCCGGTATAACGAATGATATGTTGTCAGGCTCATTCGTTAAATTCGTTATATCGAGATTTATTTTTTGAATAAGTTTTAAGCGGTGTGACATTAGCTTGACTTGAGAGGCATTACCAAGGATTAATAAAGCCGTTTATTTGCTTTTAAATGAAAAGATTTAATCATCTTTGTTCCACATTCAATAGCGTTAACCAAAATTGTTAATCTATCCTTGATTAACATTCTTCCTGGAGCACTAGTTTCTCTAGCGTGAACAAACGAGTTTTCTGGTATCATTTTCCAATATATCGCTTCGATAAATAACACCAGGAGTTAGATTATGCTCAAAAAAATGTCTGTTGATTCTTTAATAAGTCTTACACCGTATCTTTTTGAATACAGATATCACTTGCATGATATCCACCATTATTAATCCTTTATTTCTAGGGCTCTGGATTTTAATGTAATTCTTTTAACTTGAATGTGTTTTTACCTCTGTTCCGCTAATCCATAATTAAATGCCTTTTCCACATTTGTATATTTCACACTGAAGTTATTAGAGGAGCTGTTCAAGAAGAAAGTATATGTCCAGCAATATATTTCTCATTAATGGAATTGGAATACTAATTAATAGCTTACTTTTAGTTGTTTTTTACAATTTATAAAAAGTGTGATGATATTTTATTCCACGTCCATGGACATCTCAATCTTATATTTTGCCCATTCGTAGTAAGCAATTAAAAACGAAACATCACAATTGAATTACCACCCAAACGAGTCCTTAAGGAGTTGTTAGACTGATATGGGGAATTAACTGTTGGGATATACATATTGTTATATGACTCACATTTAATTTTATTAATTTTCGCACTATTGAAATTGTTATTTTTTATTTTTTTTTTTTATTAATTTTTTGACAAGAAATGTTTTACAGCTTTTTATTATTATTATTTTAGAAATAAAATTTTGACAATTTCAATATTACTTATTAAAGTAAGTAAGATTACACACTTTGTATCCAAAACATATTCTTTACACAAAATATATGTAATTATAAATTTAAAATGTTTATTATATTATAAACATGTTTACCAATATTCAAAATACTATATTTTGTATGTATGTATTTTTGCAGACATTAATATGCAATTACTTTTGATAAGCTTATTGTGCCTAAATTTACGCATTTTCTGTAATTTTACATGAAAACTTACTTACTTTATAGTAGTGATTTTACATGCATTTTTTAGAGTGTAACTCATTCAGAATCATGTTTGCCTAATTTTTAATTTTTATACCCTACACCATAGAGAATAGACATAGAGCGGAAACTCTCCTGTCAAAGACCTAACTCAGTTGTCAGAAACCTAAGTGGTGATTATGTATTAGTAGAAAAAACTATGTGAAAACAAAAACAACACTCGTACGTGTGATTATTTTGAGTAAATTTTTTGTTTGAGTTTTTTTCTAGTTTCCGCTCTATGTTTCTCTATGCCCTACACCACTATTAGTCCAATATTAGTCTAACACCTACCTTAAAGTATACCGATCGACTTAGAATCACTTTCTGAGTCGATTAAGCGATGTCCGTCCGTCCGTCCGTCCGTCTGGTCTGCTGGCTGGCTGGCTGTCCATGTAAACCTTGTGCGCAGAGTACAGGTCGCAATTTTGAAGATATTTCGATCAAATTTGGTACATATTATTTTTTCGGCTCAAGGACCAAGCCTATTGAAACTGGCTGAAATCGGTCCACTATTTCACCTAGCCCCCATAAAAATGTCCTCCCGAAATTGGACTTTATCGATCATAAATGTTTAATTTATATATGTATCTCCACAAATTCCGCTCCAAATAAGTTTTATATACACAAACTTCATGTCACCAAATTTTGTTACGATCGGTCCATAATTAGTCATAGCACCCATATAGACCCGCTTCCGAAAATCACTTTAACGTGCATAAATCGCTTAAAAATGTTGGTAAACACGCAAAATTCAACATAGTTAACTTTAATATAGACATAAATCACACGACCTTATTTCATGGTGATCGGTCCATAATTGGTCATAGCTCCCATATAAGGCCCACTTCCGAAAATCACTCAAAAATATAAATTATTGAAATTTTAAAAGAAAATTTTTTTTGCTCTTTTACTTAGTGTAGTGTATTATATGCTCGGGCTTGACCGAATCAAAGTTATTTCCTGATTCTGGGTTCAATATTATAGAAATTTCAAAAAGTACCATATCGAAGGACGAAGAAGTACTCCTTAGTTTGGTTTAGTTCTTCTTTTTTCGTATCATAATACCATTGATCTCCCTATTCTGGATTATTTCTTTACTGAAAAGCTTATTATCCAACTTTAATGTGTATAAGCTAACTAATTTCGTACATCAAAATAAATTTTCCTTTATACTATTGAACACCCGTCAAGTTTGAATTTTAAATTTGTATAGTATTTCCTATATTTCCTATTTAACAAATTATTTTTAAACCCGAAACCGCGGTTTGAAATTCTTCAGTTTTTTGGACACTCTACTTTAAAGTATTCATTGGCTTTCTACCGCAATTCAAAGAGAACTTTAATATGCCTCAAGGTGAAATCATGAAACAATTTCAAAAGGCTTTGACATTTGTCCAAAATAGAAATCTCATCTGGTTATCTTTAACATTAAAAATTATTGTATATATTATTATATAGCGGGTAAGTCTTCATTATTTCTGAAATGTTTTAATTTGCTATAACTATGTGCTCCTTTGCCAAATTGACAACCTCGAAGAAAACTGGTTTTGCCCATATCCTCGGTGTAGGGTAAAAATATTGGCCGGGCTTGACCCACTATACTTGCTTACTTGGTTTAAATTCCGTAATTTTATTTTTATATGTCTACTCATGTATGCGTGCATAGGAATCGTATTTAACAAACAAATGCTATTTATATATGGTTTAAAGACTAAACACATACTACAGATACATTTTCTTTATTAACGAAATTTCCGCTTAAAATAACTTAGAAAACATTCTAACAAATTAGTTATTGGAAAAAGCCATTAGATGGGTGTATGGTGTATGTTCCTTTCCTCTGCTGTTCCGTGTACATGTGAGTGAATTCGTGAAAGAACGATTGCGAGGACTATTGAATTCATAAATTTTAGTTTTGTATCTGTATCCTTACGAATACTGGGGAAAAAGGAAATACGTAAACGAAAAACATAATAATCATCATAACGATGGAAATAAAAATAATGTTAATAGTCAATGATAAACTTTATTTAATACTTTATTTAATTGAAAACTTAATCTACATAATATGTAGTGCATATTTATATAACGAAAAAGCAAAGCTCGTCTTGGAAATGGAACTTTTTTAAAGGAATTTCAAATTAAAATTCATGTTTTTATTTGTTTTTGTTATAGTTTCAAAACTTCAATTTGCAATATTATAAAGGTAATCAAATGCATAGAAAAATATAAAATTATGTGCACATACTGATAAACTCTTACGAAGAATTTCTTTATTTACCCAATGGGAGAATCCATATCAAAATGGACAGAAAACTGTTATTTTTAATGAAATTTATCACACATATTACGTTTCCAAAAGGGTTCATCAAATCAATTTTCATCGGAAACACATTCCAATTCAAAAATATAGCGATTTGCAATTTAAAAATTTTTCCATCTACATATATGTATATTTAATTTCTTAGTATGTCCAGATGTTTGTATGTATGTCCTATTATCTATCCGCAACTTTCTGAAGCAATCTGATGACATAGGAAGCTGAAATCTCTGTGTAAGATCGTAACGGAGCCAGAATTGCAATTTTCGGCCTGTGAGCGGAGCGATGTGGTACTTTCCGTTTTTAATATTTATCCATATACATAACTCACTATTTTTTGTAAGGGGATTTTACTTTTTGACAACTTTCTGGAGCTATCTGATGACATATTAACCTTTTAGAGGGCGAGTGTTCCACATACATGAGTATTGACACAGTAGAAAGTGATAGCATAGCCGAAAGAGAAAAGTATCCGGTCGAGTTTTTGAACAGACATTCACCATCTGCTATGCCGCCCCATAAATTAAACCTCAAGGTCGGTGCTATTGAAATGCTTCTGCGGATTTTAAATTCGAGGAGAGGACCCTGTAATGGTACTACATTACAGGTGACCAAACTTTCGAGAAACCTCATATGTGCAAATATACTAACAGGTCAGACGTTGAAAAAGGTGTGGATCTATCTGCATAAATTAGTTTTTAGCCATGGTCAAGTGTATGTTGCATTTTCTAGATCAAGATTCCTACATGATGTTAGTGTGAAAGTGATTCATGAAGATCTTTTATTTATTAAAACCGGTTTCGATTTTTCGACTTTGATGATTTGCCTGGTATGGAAAGTAGACCGAACCGCAAAATGATTTCATGCGATCTTTAATTTTCTGACATTAGGATGTTACATTAGGGTGGTAGGAACACAGATCTGGTGGATAAATCAGAAACGGGATACTTGAGGACAATGGCCCTTAGCGCAAAACATTGTTTTTTTTTTCGTAACTGCCTTGCAAAAATACTTTATACTAGAGGGTTTACGGCACACTTTTTTTTGCTTGTAACTAGTGTTGTATAAATGGAGACTAAAACTAGCAAAGAATTTTATCTCTTCTTTGACATCAATCTGTTTATTTAAAGTCCAAGATATATTGGTGATATCTCAAGAATATTGAAAATTAACTTTTTTCAGTTTCATCAAAGAATATAAATCCTATAGAAAGCGCATCATGTACAAAGAAAATTTCTTATGGCGGGTCGTATCATTAGGATCCGCTCTCATATAATTTCGCTCACGAATTTTGCTAAGACAATTTTTTGGTAGTTTGTGTTCACACTTAGAGAACTGAAGAGAGCTAAAATCAACATGCATTGATACATACACATGTTTGCAGTTTTTACCATCCAAAGTGTGTATGTGTGTGTTTTTTTTTTTTGCTAAAAACAGGTTTTTGAATTATAGTTCCATTTTTACACAATTTAATTATGTACTTACAATGAACTATAGGCTCAATAATAGGTTTTTGAGGCAAAAAGTCCATATTTCAAGTTTCGAATTTTCCAAAAGTAATGATGGCAATTTGTACCTACCAATGTAAAATTTTAACGGTTAAAGACATCATAACAGAATTTGGATCTATTAAATTTTTTTTATTTGCAAATATCAAAATTCCTAAAACGGGAAAAATGTGTTCCAAAAACTGATTTTTTTTTGAAAAGTGCGTACTGTGACGTTCTTTACCGTGTGATAGTAAAATAACTTTCTATGTATTTAAATAATATATAGGGTTTTACAATAAAATATGAAGCTTTTTTAAAGATCAATGCCTTGTGTTTTTAGAATTATTTACTCAAACATATTTTTTTTTTAAATGGGCCAGGTTTAGATAGGTCTGGTGGGTACTGTGTGCGCTTACGTGATTCAATTTCACTTTACACGCTTTATCATAAAGTTCTCTTTCCGGATCATATAAAAATTGTATATAGTCCCAAAGAAAATTTTTTCTACAAAAGAAAAAATACTGGGAACTATTTGGAAAAAAAAACGTTAAAAATACGACATGTATCAACTTTGGATGCATGTAACTTTTTATAGGGACGAAATAACTGTTAGCAAAGTTTTCTTTTATTTCATTAAGAATTTTATCGCCAATATAGGTGATTTAAAAAAAATATCGACACTCCATAGGCCCTCCATATCTAAAAACCTAAAAAAAAATCGAGCAAAATTAAAAAAAAAATAAAACTAAATATTACTTAAACTAAAAGAGATAACCTACACATGTAAGCTTATTTTTTACCGACATCCTCAAGGACTATTAATATTTTATATTTCAGCTCAGTCGGATCATAAATAGATTTTTGCCGATTTTTTTAAAAAATTTGAGACCCGATGTGACCAAATTTTAGGGATCACGCACTGGCGTGATAAAAAATGATTAAACTATACTCTATTTCAATTGATCTTTTTAAGGTATTTGGTAGGTCTCATAGTCAGTTGTACAAAATTTCAAGTGCCTACCTACTTCCTGTGATTTATTGCCTCAAAAGCCTGTCACTGAGCCTATAGTGCAATATAGAGACCTGCATTAATACCATTAAAAGAGAAAAATGTGAAAAGTGTTTTCTCTACAATATTATTTACATTATTATCTACAATTATATTATTAATGCAGAAAACGTTAATATTGCTGCGGAATGCAGAAACCATATTTTAACAGTTTGTTTTTTATGTGTTATTTGTAGGGTGATCGGCCCGGTTTTTAATTTCGAATATCGAAGAAACCGGGTTTTTCTCCTCGAATAGCCGGTTTTCTCTAAAAGTGTGTTTTTATGAGTTTTAGTGTATTAAAAACTTTAAAAAATAATTGTAATCCAAAAAAACAAAATTTAAAACAAATACTTCAACTATTTTAGAAGACTGTTTATATTTAGAAAATGTCACAAGTGATCTGGTAAGCCTGATAACTTACTCAATGCTTTGTTTTCTATATGTCCTACAAATACACCGAGTAAAATATGATTTTAAATGTCTAGTTTTATAAAAACAAAAAAAATCGATATACTTCAAAGCATTTAAACTATGTTTTACTTATTCCTAAGTGATTATTTTACCTTCATAAGGTCTTCAAATTTACTGCTGTTAACGATCTTCGGGTCAAATTTGACCCAAATAGAAAATAGATTTTTTTTTTAAAAAAAAAAAACTAACATAGTTGTTGACATTTGAAATTAAATTAAAGTCATAAAATATCAACCACTAATTTTTAGAAAATATGCAATTTCAATTTTAAAATGGCTAAAATTTTACCCGAAGACCTTATGAAGGATAAGAAAAATAGTAGTTCGAGTATAATGTTCAGCAAGTATGATGAAAAGAGACAGATTAGAGCTACCAAAGATATATAGTAGTGCAACTAAAGCTCTGAAAAAGTCCAAAAAAATTTATAGATATTTTTTTGCCATTTGTTTTTCTAAAAACCTAACGTAGTTGTTGACATTTGAAATTAAATAAAATTCATAAAATATCAAAAATACCAACCACTCACTTTTACAAAAAATTAAATATTAATTTCAAAATGGGTCAAATTTGAACCCAAGAGCTTGTGAAGGATAAAAGAAGTAATCAAAATTGTTTTAATCACTATTATTTTAATAAATAAAAAATTGTTTCTTCTTATTTCAAGACGTTTTAATATTTTTCCAAAAAACAGGTTATTATAAAAAAAACGAAACCGAAACCGGTTTTAATATAAACCGGTTTCTAAAAACTATCGAAGAATCGATCAACCTAGTTATTTGTCTGTAAAATAAAAATTTTCGTTTGGTAATTTACATTGAAACGACAATAAAAAACTAAAATTTGTTTTCAATTAAGTTCCCAAATGGAAATTTTTATTTTCAAAAACAGGCAGTGACATTATTGTGCAATTAAGGTTTTTCCAGCATTTTATGGTCTTTTACTGTTTAATAAGCGTGTATGTTACACACAAAACGCGCAAAAACTCCATGATTATGATTTATATTCTTTGGTTTCATCCTTATAAGTTTGACCTAATGCAAAAGAGTTCAACATTTTTTTACGATCAAAACATACATATGAATAAACTGGATAGATATACTACTCGCATCCCACTAAGCGACCAAAAATTTGAGTAATTAATTAAAACATATTAGTAAGTAATTAATTGAGAATAAAAATGTTGTATCCTTTTTTTGTTTTTGTTGTTATCTAATTAGACTTAAGTTACTTATGTTTATTATCTTTCAATTCTTCACTATAAAAAACATGTTTGAGGTACCTTAAGAGACTTATAGTCTTACCTGTACTGAAATAAATAAAATAAATGAAATTAAAAAAATGGTTCTTAAAGGAAAAGACCTAAGCTTTCTTTTGGAAAAAAAGTTAGATTTAGTAATAAAAAGTCAAAAATTGTATGTCTTGAGTTACAAAATATTTATTTTGATATATATACCACTCGCATCCCACTAATCGACCAAAAAACTCTTAAAGAACGCAAGCTTCCTTTTGATAAATACCACACTCGCATTCCACTAAGCGATCACAAGGGTCTTCAAGGATAATATCAAAGTTTTTTTTTAGCAAAAAAATAAAAAAGGGTCCATTTGAAAAAAAAGTCAAAAATTTTATATTTTGAGTCACAAAACATTTACTTTGATAGATATTCAACTCGCATCCCACTTCAAGGAAAATTTCTAAGCTTTCTTTTGAGCAAAAAATGGGGCCATTTTGAAAAAAAGTCAAAAACTTTTTTTATTTCGAAAAAAATGTCATAATTATTTATTTTTTTTCGAACGATTGAAGAAATATGAAGATATCTAAACTATTTGGGACACATCTTGCTAAGAACAATAGGTGATAAGTTATAAGAAAAAACACCTGTTTGGACAAAATGTCAGAACAGGTGTTCTGACATACAATTTTTGACTTTTTATTACTAAATCTAACTTTTTTTCCAAAAGAAAGCTTAGGTCTTTTCCTTTAAGAACCATTTTTTTAATTTCATTTATTTTATTTATTTCAGAACTCAGATAGTTCTCTACCAATCTTGTGGACAAATTTTGTATGAATTACTATACAATAGGACTTCCCGATCGGAAGACATCAATTTCAAAAGTGGGTTCACTTGACATGAAATTCCCCATATATTAAAATTATTTATGTTGAATTTTATTTGGATACCAACATTTTGAAGGCATTTATGCTCGTTAAATTAATTTTCGGAACTGGGCCTTACATGGAGTTACGAATAATTATGAACCGATCATCATAAAATTAAGAGGGACGATTTGTCTATATATTAAACAAAACATATTGGCATCCTTAATACTGCGTAGCCATAATGAATGAATATAATAAGACAAATTATTTTTATTAAAATAAAAACAGTAACTTAAATTAAAGCAAAGTTTTATTTTTGAGGCGTTCGCTGTCAATTACAGAAAAAGAGACCCTTATCTAACCGAAATATTGATTGTTTAAGAACAATTAGTCTTTTCTTATCATTAAAAAAAATCGGAGATATTTTATGATCATGCTCACAATTGTATAATTCTTTTAATACAAAAAACATATCGCACTTGATCAACAAAAGGGTATTAACTCAAAATTTTAAAATTTTCAGTAGAGGATAAAAACTGATTGTGGTTACATTATAAGAGAATTTGAAAATCTGAATACATCATAGTATGTAAATTCCATTTAAAAATAGAATTACATTGTTTTTCTTTTAAATTTTTCCAATTATTTCCAAAAAATCTATTTTTTGAGTTATTAACATTTTTCTGAAAAAATGTGAAGAATTTTATTATAAAAAGAGTCACATTTCGAATTAAAATCATAAAGTAAAACCAATTTTATCAACAAAACGTATCAACTCAAAATACAACTAAATATAAATGAAACAATTTGATTTTTTTAACTTGTATAAAGGCTCAACTCAAAATAATACCTTTTTTATGAAAATATACGATGCATTTCTATTTCAACTTTTGTATTAACTTAAAATAATTCCTTTTTGTTGTATAAAAGTAGTCACTACATTATCACGAAAATGTTCTCAAATGTTGTTTTCGAGATGAAAGAGTAATCCGAAAACTTTGAAATTTTTACAGTAGATAGATATTGATGTTGTTAGTTGATTTCTTGAAAAAGAGATATTTTCAAATTTTTGAGTTAATACCCTCTTGTTGATCAAGTGCGATATGTATGTATGAAAAATATTGTAAAATTTCGAGCTCCACTTATGCAATATTCAAACAATAAGAAAAAAAATACAGAATAACCCAAAAAAATAAGACCAATATATTTTAAAAACAAGAGCTGCCCAAAAAAATAATAAAGATAGTTTTGAAAATGAAATGTTCCTTATATATTCAATTACATTTTTCGCTGCACTAAATAAAATTGACAAACCTATATAAATAATGGACCGATTTTCTCAAAATTTAATATTCTTCGTCTTTGAGTCCATCAATTCCGTCAATACGAAAACGAAAAAATATACAATATTGCACCAACTGGTCCCCATATCCCCAAACTCAATTATTTACAAAAAATCTCCTAATCTGACAACACTTGTCGGGCTTAACAATACACTGAATATAAGAGTAAAAACGTTTTTCTTTTAAAATGTCAATAATTTATTTTCAGAGCAGGTCTTTATAAGGGAGCAATGACTAGTTATAGACCGATGTCCATGAAATTAGGTGGTGTGATTTATGTCTATATGAATGTTATTTCTGTTGAATTTGATGTGAATACCAACATTATGCTCGTTAAAATTATTTTCGGAAGAGGCTTACATTGGAACTATGACTAATTATCGGCCGATAATCTTTAAGCTGGGTGCTACAAACATCAGCACTAGTGCATAATACCCTCTCCACTATGGTGGTTCCTATAGCGGAATAAAAACCTTATAATGCGGATAACTACCACCACGATTTTATCTATTCAATAAAAGTCAACTTCTCATTTCCATCTGAATTTTTTTGTGAATACACAAAATTGTCGAATTTGGGGCTCAAAATTTATTTCTCATGCAATCCATGAGATACAAATGCACCCATAACGAGCAACTCTCTGGTACGAATTTTGGTCAGGCGTCCTGTTGAGTGTGAACTGCATTCGTTACTGGAACATGATAAAGGAGCGAACAAGATGGCGCCACCGCTTCTCAATTTATATAGTTTAGCTGAAAATGGGCGGTATTTTAATAGTGAGCGTGGTACATCACATATAATGTGAACTGTTAATTTCCAATATCTGAAGAACTAGTGGCGTACGATTTAAAAATGCGGTATTTTTTAAATTTTTAGCCAATACCTGGAAACATTTGTACAATATAAATTTATTCATAGTATAGCCATTGTTAGCTATGACCTTTTCCCAACTTTCTGGCAACATATGGATTCCGCGCTAAAAGAACTGCTCATCTTTTAAGGCCAAGAACAAATCAAGCCATTATCGGATATTCTGTTCCAAAGTGAAGCATATCCCAGAGAGTGTTCTGCATCGATCGAAACAAATAGTAGTCAGATGGGGCAAGGTCTGGACTATAAGGCGGGTGAAGATATCAGCCGGTTTAAACACGGCTTCTTAGGACGTACAGGAAGAACATGTATTTGCATGATTCTGGTTTCCTTGATACATGTAAATTTAAATTTCTATAACATTTTAATATATTTTAAAGAATAACTAGAAATAAAATGTATACTTTCAACGTTTTTTATAAATCACTTTAATAAAGAAAAAACTGAAGTTTTATTATTAATAAAATAAATGCATATTAACAAATGTGCATGTTTGTAGAATAACTACCACGGTCAGCTATTCAGCAACTAATAAATTTGCTTTCAAACCGATACTGTCCACTCAATTGTGGCCAACAAAAAATGTTGATTTTATGGGAAAACTTTTTTATTGACTCTCTAAGCAAACACATGAGTCAGACGTTAAACTTTATAAATTTCAAATGTGAATCCTGTACGGGAATAAGAACACATACAGCATTATCCAACCATTTGCAATTTATTGCAGAAGTAAAGTTGCAAAAAAAAAACTTTAGCCTGCACTTTTCGTGAAAATTTATTAGGGCAGTTACAAATATTTAATATAGTGCGTACTTTAAAATCTGCGCCCGTTAATCTTATGTGATAATAAATTCATGACTTTAAAAAACACTGTTCAACAAATTAACACTTTTTGATTGGAACAGAATAGCGACCCATTAATTCTGAAATATTATTTTTATAGAATAAAGTTATAGTCCAGCTGGTCTGAGTTTTTTTTTACAGGGGGTCAGTTTTATTTTTTGATGAAAAAATTTTGTAAGTTAAAATTTTTTCCGGAAAAAAAAATTCGTAGGACCGTCATATTTAAAAAAATCGAGCAAAATAAATAATTTAACCTACATACATACTGTTACGAAATTGTACTTGAATTCAAATATAACGATTTTAAGGGCTGATTTAAAAGTAGCATAATGCTTTCAAATAACATTGCTGTAATAGCAAACTGTAACATATCTGTGGGCATTATTATATAAAAGCTTTCAGTTGATTTGATCGTAAGTTGGCAACGCTGTATTCGAATTCGAATATTCAGTTAAAGAACATTGTAGAAAGTACACCACAGATGGCGTATGTATTAGTAAGATCTAGAATATTCGAACTTTGACAGTTAAAGCGCAATCTAGAGTGCAGATGGTACTGTTATAAATAGTGGCAGAGGTTGCAGTCGTTAGCCAGTTTATCAGAGATTCTTTTCGAATAAACATCAACTGAGTGCCTTAAAGTGTGTTGTGTTTTTCAAGTAAATTTGTGTACATTATAAATTGTGTCTGTATTTCTGCGAATTTATAAAAGTGTATAAAAAACATTGGGTGACTATTTAATTCTGTTGTTGTTGTACATTTTTAAATAAATAAATAAAGAGTTGTTACAATTTTCAAACTACTAAACGGCTTTTATTGGCAATCAAAAGTATCCGGTTTATTTAAAGGAAATAAACCAAACGTTTTGAAAAGTTTAAAACGTAACAATACATATATCTTGAAATGAAAGAGATAACTTATATATATTAACCACAAAAACATTTTTTGGGTTGTCTTTGCAAAATAAGTATCAAGTTACGTTCGTTAACCTATTTGTTTTTTACGAAATAATAAAACTGCAGTGTCAATATTAAAGAAGCATTTATTATGTGATAAATACTAATAAAAAATTCGATTATTTGGCAATTATTAATTTCACTTTAAAAATGCAAAATTAAAATTGCTTATTTAGCAGTAATTAATTTTAATTTGAAGAATGTTAAAATAAATAGTTTAGTTAAGTTTCTTAATTCAAAAATAAAGGTCGCACCTGAAAAGTTGCGGAAAACACACAAAAATTAAAAGTGTATTTACTGGCGCCCAACGTGGGGCCTAAAGGGAAAATCAAAGGCACCCCATAGGCTGCAAAGGACAATTCGAAGCACCCAATAGGCTGCAAGGACAGACCATCATCAAATAATTAAATTTGAACTGGAGATCTTGGAGTAGACCGGCTACCCGAGTACTAAGAGGAAAAGGATTAACACCATCTACCAGCTCCAGAATGTCGCTGTCCATCTTAATGTAAGTTAAGCTAAGTGAAGAAACAGTGTAGAAATAAGATATCAAAATAAAAGTGTAAGAAAAAAAGAGTGAAAATAATTTAAAAGTTTTAAAGCAAATTGCAAATAAAAATAAATAAAATAAAAATTTTATTGTACGTAAAAATAATTTAAAAATTAAATTCAAATTTTGAAAGGAAAGGTTAATTTTTTTTAAAAGAAAAAAAGAATAATTTTAAGTAAAATTTTGAAGGAAATAATGATATTTACTGAAAAGTGAAAGATTCATAATTTATTTTAAGTGTCCTATTAAACTTTTGATAAGGTCTGCGATTCCTACGGGACCCTCCAGATTTTTTTTAGAAAAAAATAAGAAGAATTTATAAATACTAATTTTATAAAAAATAAAAGAAATCAATTTATATTTCATTTTTAAGTGTCTTTTTAAACTTTTGATACGGTCTGCGATTCCTACGGGACCCTCCAGATTGTTAAAAATAAATTAAAGAGAAGAAAAAAGAATAGAAATAGATTTTATAAAGTAACAATAAAAAATATTTATAGAACAATTTTTAAGCATTCCAACAACTGATAAACAATTTTGTTCTAAAGTACTGATAAGACCCACAAAATCTGGAAAATTTGTTAATAAAATATCCTATAAAGATGTATTAATGTGTAATAATTTAACTTACGGAATTAAAAATACTTGTAAATCACATAATAAATTAACTATCTGCAATATTAAAAACATAGATAATATTGATAATGACACTTGCGTAACAAATTTATTGCGCGGTAATACAGCAAATTGTACGTTAACCAACAACAACCATATACCCACTATTGAAGAAATTGCTCCGGGATTAATCCTGTTAAATCAACATAATGGCACTGTTTTTATTAACAATGAGCCACGTACCCTTATTGGAACTTACCAGTTGCAGTACCAAAATGTTACGATAACTGTTGCAAATAAAGATTACAATTACTTCCAACTAACAGAAGCGAAACCCATATCTGCGATCTTTCAAGCTAAGTTACCCGGATCTGCTATTGAAGAAGTATTAACCTTGGAAACGGTAAACGAACTCAATCTAAACAATACAAAGTATATTGACCTTCTTGATACCAAGAACAGATGGAATTCAATAATCACCATTGGACTATTCATGGTTTGCATCATTTTAATCGCAAAAATATGGAAATTAAAAACACAACACGTCTAAGTGGACGGGGTTGTTATTTCAACACCACCAGCACAGGTAGTAGCCCAACCCGAATGGCCAGTAATCAGCTTGACGAACTCTCAACAAATACCAAGGTTATCAAAGATTCCATACTTTTGAAATATTACGATCGGGGACGATCGTAATTAAAGGGGGAGGTATTAACCACAAAAACATTTTTTGGGTTGTCTTTGCAAAATAAGTATCAAGTTACGTTCGTTAACCTATTTGTTTTTTACGAAATAATAAAACTGCAGTGTCAATATTAAAGAAGCATTTATTATGTGATAAATACTAATAAAAAATTCGATTATTTGGCAATTATTAATTTCACTTTAAAAATGCAAAATTAAAATTGCTTATTTAGCAGTAATTAATTTTAATTTGAAGAATGTTAAAATAAATAGTTTAGTTAAGTTTCTTAATTCAAAAATAAAGGTCGCACCTGAAAAGTTGCGGAAAACACACAAAAATTAAAAGTGTATTTACTTATATATGAATATTTTTGTAGATCTTTTCAAGGAATATTTACATTTTAAATTTCAGCACATTCGATCACATATGCATTAATGCATTAGCGATTTTTTAAAAAAAAATGTGAGACCCTAGGTGTCGTGTAATTTTGCTAATTAACTCATTGCGGTTTGTGGTTAGTTTACTAACCGCTTTTTCTATAATGTTTAAAACGTAGTTTATTGGCATGTATTACCATTTTGCTAAACAATTATATTTTTGAAGTCATCGTTTATGATTTTTTGCAAAATTTTGCCGTCAGGGTTCTCTGGTTAGATAAATATATTAATTTGAAAATATTGTAAAAATCAGTTTTTTTTAAGAGACGCATTCAATAAAAAAAACACAGAGTGTTTATTCTTCATCGATTTCAGTTTTACTTTAATATGTCGGTTGTTTGGTCAGAACATTTAGTCAAAAATATTCGATTTAAAAAAAATGTATACGAAACAAAAATTTTTATTATAGTTATTTTTAATGCCAACCGCTTCACTTCACTTCACTCATGTTTTTTCATGTTTTGATTTATTTTTTCTTACTTTTTATAATGAACTAACCTTGATTGAAGTAAAAATGCAATTGTTTTGATTTTAATTTTATACACAAAAAACGTGGCGGAAAGAGTTAAGCGTAAAGAACATTATTTATCGTTATCGAAATGTATACATATCAATAAATTGTATGGAATTATCATACTATTGGATTTTGTGAATATCGGTCCATATTTGTCCATAGCTCCCATATTTTATAAATAAATATATCAGGTTGAAATTAAACATAACAAAGCTTTGTTTTTATAGAAATTGCTGTACCGAATCTCATGAACATCATCTTATAACACTATGCAACAAATGACGACTTTTGGAAAAACACAAGATCATGACAGTATAGGTTCGACTCTACTACCAAAGGGTAGTAAAACCCTACTCAGTTTGTACATTTTGGTGACCGATTTTTTTTATGGCCCCCAAAGTTTCTGAAATTCATTGGGGCCTCTAAAAAAGGTGTCATGAGTTTTTGGTTAACAGCTAGTTCAGACTTTGTGACACGGCTTAACTTTATATGCCAATAATATAGCTAATAGTCCACCAAATAAATTTTGTTAAATTTTTTTTCCAAAAAATAGCTTTTTCGTGCACTTTTGTTGAAAAAATATATGAAGAAAATTTTTTTTCCTTTTTTTAGAATACCTTCCAGGGACTCCCATATCTTTCAATAACAATATTTTGCAAAGTTTTAGCTACGGTAAATCTGAATAACTCTTGTGAACATATCAATGCAATCCGAACATATCTAGGCATTCTAAATAGCTGTCAAAAATCACTTTGTAGCTTAAAAATTTTAGATTTTTACTATTTTTTTACTCTAAAACAAACATTTTTTGTTAAAAATGTGTTAAAATTGTGCTGGAATAACGAAGAATGGGCAAGTCATTATCGATATAATCCGGGCGCATCACTTTATCCAATCTTGATCACACAAGACCGGCTTGATGCAAGATATGAAAAAACATTAAAATTTTTGAAAATGGGCATGGTTTGTGGAGCATATGAAGAGTAAATATAAGCTTTTTATATAAGTTTGGACTTGGAGATTGACATTTTAGTGAAATGAATTAATTTTTTTTGGACGTACTTTACCTTAAAAACTAACAATATTATAAAATGGTGATTTTCCATCAAGAAAAATAAAAACTTTGAATTAATGTAAAATTTGAACAGTTACAGATATCACAATAAAATTTGGAACTAATATAGATCTAAATGTTCTTAAGTCAATGGTCACTAATGTTGCCATTCTTTGGTTTCAAACATCGAAATTCCTAAAACGGGGAAAATGTGTTCGAAAACTGAGTTTTTTTTAGAAAATAGCCTACTTTGACATTATTTACAGTATGATAGTAAATACGTTTTGTATATATAAAAAACATTATATAGGGCTATACAAATATGACGAGTTTTTGAGGATCGGTACTTTGCGTTTTTAGAATTTTTTACTCAAACCTAAAATATTGTTTCAGAATTGGCCAAGTTTGGATAGGGCTGGGGGGTACATTGTACCGTTTAAGTTAGTCAAATTTAAGTTCTCTTTTCAGATCATAAAAAAATGTATATAGCCACGAAGAAAATTAGTGTTTTGTAAAAGAAAAAATATGGGGACTTTTTTGGGAAAAAACGCATACAAAGTTGAAATATATAAAAAGATGCTTCAACTTTGGATGCGTGTAACTTTTTATAGGAACGAAATAATTGTTATCTAGTTTGTTTTATTTTCTTTAGAATTTTATCGCAAATATACGTGATATATAAAAAACAAATTTCGACCTTTCGTATATAAAATACATCATATATAAAATGCAAAAAAAATATCGAGCAAAATTTAAAAAAAAAATTAAACCTAAATATCTCTTGAACTAAAAGAGATAACCTACAGATAAAAGCATATTTTTGTAGACCTTCTAAAGGACTATCTATATTTTAAATTGCAGCATTCGGATCATAAATGGCTTTTTGGCGATTTTTTTTAAAATGTGTGACATTGAGGGTCCACTCACTGATCCCCATTCCGAACACCTCAGCCAAGTAAATAATACAGCACAACATATAAGTGTTGACTTGATCATAATATTTTAACAAAAAATCTTTGTTTTAGCGTCAAGAGTTGTTCAACTTTACTGTAGCTACAACTTTGCTAAATATTGTTAGTGAAAAATTAGGAGACCCTGGAAGTTATTCTAAAAAAAGTAAAAAGAAAATTTTTCTTCCTATATTTTTTCAACAAAAGTGCACGAAAAAGCTACTTTTTTGAAAAAATTTTATTTGCAGACTCTTAGCTATATTATTGGCATATAAAGATAAGCCGTATCACAAACTCTGAATTAGCTGTTAACCAAAAACTGATGACACCTTTTTTAGAGGCCCCAATGATTTTCAGAAAAATCGGTCACCAAAATGGACAAACTGAGTATAGGGTTTTACTAGCCTATATAGTCATGATCGTGTGTTTTTTTCACTGTTGCACTGTGTAATTGGTCATATCTCCCATATAAGAACCATTTCCAAAAAACACATCCTACATAAATATCTGAAAAACCTCGATATCGAACCAAAATTGTATACAGACTAGTTATTTTTATACCCTTCGCCATGAGTGGCAAGGATATAAGTTTGTCATTCCGTTTGTAATTTCTACATTTTTCATTTGCGACCCCACAAAGTATATATTCTGGTTCGTTAAAGATAGCGAAGTCGATATACCCATGTCCGTCTGTATGTTGAAATCAACTTTCCGTAGCCCCAAATAACTTACATACAAAGACTCATACATCAATATATCGGGAATTCTTCCGGCTCGGTTGCTATTTAAAATAAAAATCGGCCCACAAACGACTGAGATATAAGGAAAAAACCGGGACAACCTCGATTTTTTACCTATTTTTGATCTATATCTGGATTACTAAGTCATTAATATAGACAATATGGATATCTAATGATAGATATTTCAAAGTTCATTGCAACCATGTATATAAGGCTATAAGTTGGACCTACAATGGGTCAAAATAGGGGAAAATTTGTTTTAAACCGAATTATTTTTCCAAAAAAATTTTTTTTTAAATTAAAAAAAGAAATTGGAAAAAACTTTTTTTAAAAAAATTAAAAAACCAAAAAATTTTTTTTTTAAATTTAAAAAAAAATAATTTTGTTTAAATAAAAATATTAAAAACAAAAAATATTTTTAAATATAATTTGGTTAAGGGTATATAAAATTGGGCACAGCCGAATATAGCTCTCTTACTTGTTTTATCCAAAAATTGTTTTACTGGATTATGTGAATATCGGTCCATATTTGACCATAAACCCCACTTCCGAGAATCACTATAACACCTACTAAAATCTTCTAAATAACGTTATTGATATAAAATTCAACCATAATAGGCCTCAAATATATAGAAATCTCGTTACAATATTTTATAACTATCGCCCCATAACAGGTCTGTAATTTTTTACTGATAAGGCACGAAATACTGTTGCATAATTCATTTTAATGTGCAAAATTGAGTCTGAACAAAAACTTATTTTTGAAGATTGTCTAAATATTTATTACCCTTTTTATTCTTGAGCCAATCGCGTACTGTAAATAAATTACACTGTACAACACAAAAAAAGATACAATAAAATTTGATAGAGGAGACAAAAAAAGACACGTGTATCGGCGTTTTGAAAGTTTACATCTGAATTTCATTTGAGGGGGGTTAAAGTTTCCCAACTCTGGCACATTCTTATTGTTAATCGACATAAGAAACCATGTGATCCTTACATTTTACGTATAAAATGTGTTCTAAATCCTCAAGTCATGGGTATTTTTTGAAACAGGGATTTAATGGGTCAAATTGTTCCGCAAAAATATTATCCTCTATCAAAATTTATTGGTCGGACCTTGTAATTTTGGATATATCAGCCATAAATTGTTGAAAAGTAAAGTACATACATTCATCTTATAAAGGGTCAAACTCTGTTGCAATTGTTAAGAATCGGTGGTTACATCAACTGTAAATTGCTGAATTAGATAACACTTTTAAGCATTTGTAATAAATTTAAATTTGTCTTTCTAAATATATTTAGTATTTTATAGTATATCGAATAAAATAAACCAACTAAATAAATATAATTTCTTGAATAAGAAAGACTGAATATGAATATTCTACTCTCTACACCAATGTAGTTTCTGTAATTCGCACTATATTTAGGTGGAGGGTATTTAAGATTCGGCACATACGAATATAGTTTTCTTACTTGCTTCAAATACTCTTGTCTTTTCAAAATCTTTTCCACTCTATAGACGTTCAAATGTCACGTACGATGACATGAAATTTCCCATATGAAAGATTTGTACAATATAAATTTATTCAAAGTATTGGCCATTGTTAGCTATGACCTTTCCCATTATTCCGGCAACATATGGATTTGGAGCCAAAAGAACAGCTCTTTTGAGGCCAAGATCTGCATCGATCGAAACAAATAATAGTCGGACGTCGCATGGTCTGGACTATAAAGCGTGTGAGATAAAACTTCACAACTTCTTTATTTTAAACAACTTGTACCGAAATCAAGTGATTTGTTTGAAGCGAGCATTGGCAGCATATTCTGGGTGTTTTTCGGTCAATTATCTCTTCAAACGTATAAGTTGCGTTCGGTATAGGTACCCTGTGATAGTCTGGTCAGATATCAGAAGCTCCTAATAGATAGAACTCCCACCAAATACAGAAATGTTGATTCGGCTAGGCTTCACATACGATCTATTACGCTTCGGGTTATGGTAATACATCCGTTTAGAAATGGCTTCTTGAGCAGCTCCCAATGATTTTGCAATCTCTTGTTGAGTTTTACAAAAATATTCATGGAGTAATTCTTTATATTCTTGCAAACTTTTTTGGCTGGCCTGGGCGATATTTGTCTCGCACTTTCACCACAAGCTATGGTGAGATATCGGTATGCTGCAGCACCACTTTTTTCAAATTAAAGAAGTAAAGCTAAACTTTCTGCATATGACGCTTTGTTGGCACAAAATTTATTTGAGTAAAATTATACAAAATATATTAGATTGGTGGTAGATTTATACAAATTAGGATCGCCCGGTGGTCGACATTCGACCACTTTAAAAACTCATTTTACCACTTTTATGGAACGATTTATATTGTCTAGAGAAAATAATATTTTTCAATGTAATTGAAAAATGGCAATTACAATTACCAGTAATTGTAATTGATAGAAAAAGCATATGTAATTTAATAAAAAGTAATTTAATTACTTTACATTGAATTACATTTATAAATATTAAACATGTTTTTTAATTTTTGTAAACTCGACCGGTTTCGGTTTTCTTTAACGGTTTTAATGAAATATATTTTTTTAAAGCTCATTTAAACATATTTTTGAAAAACTACTATTTTTAAAAATATTATTTCGTCAAAGATATAAAATAATTGCATAAAGAATTCAAAAATGTAAAATTTCCGAGGATTTAGTACTCAATTCTTAAGGACCATATAAGGACCATTTACGAAAAACACATTTAGCTGCATAAATATCTATACCCTTTTTTATAATCGGTATCTTCACTTGAATTATATATAATTATTTTACATTTGAAATGAAATAACTTCTTTGCAAAATAGTATTTTAACAATTGTTATATTATTTCATATATTTACTAGCTGTCCCGGCAAACGTTGTTCTGCCATAGCTCATACAAAGTTTGAAGACTGCCACTATAATAGTACTCCAGATATGCAATAATAAATTTTTATTTTGTATGGGAGGTGCCACGCCCATTGTACCTATGTCGGTCAATCTAAACCATCCAGGGACAAACTCAAACACACACAAAAAATTTCATCGAAATCGAAATAACGGCTGAGCCGATTATAACCGTTATAACTGATTATAGCCGTTATAACTGAACTCCTCCGTATACGGAGGAGTTCAGTTACTAACACTCGTACAGAAGAATGCCATATCTCCGGAACTACTATGCCGATTTCGTGAAAACTTCACATAAACCATCTACCGTTTTCGCAGTTAGTGGTGACATCAAAATGTACATTTATTTTTATATATAAGATTTAATAGTATTTCAATGACTTTTTGTTAATTCTCATACATAATAGGACCTTTATACCAATGTAACTTCTATAATTCTCATCATATTTAGGTGGAGAGTATTTAAGACTCGGCACGGCCGAATATAGTACTCTTACTTGTATTTAAATGTAAATCATAACTTACAAATTCACTTCGTTTTAAAAATAGTTTGTTCATTTAGTTCAATATTCGTACATCATATTTCAAAAATGGTCAATATGTTAGTTCTGAGAAGTAAATGTCCTAATTTTGATGAATATAAAATACGAATCATATACGATATGGAGTTGGAGTTTCGAGTGTATACGTCTTGAAATGAGTAGAATGTATACTTTGAATTTCAGAGAATTCGATGTTGCTAAAAATCCATATACATATGTACTTCGAAAAAATTTAAAAACGGTTGTTTACAAACTATGCTTATATCAAGATTTTCAATCTTTGTTGGGAAACTGAAGACTAATTAAATTAATCGAGTATGCATCAGTAGACATGTATGTGTTATTATTATATAATATACTGGTTTCGGCATTCTACTGCACACTATAAAAATAAGTAATTGGTAACTTCTGTAATTTTATATTTTTTTAATAATAAATACTTCATTACATAGTTTCAGTCGTATTACTATTACTTTTTCTTAATTTTGTAATTGTAGTTGACATTTTTCAATTACAATTACATTGAAAAATTCAATTACAATTACATGTAATTGTATTGTGATATTGCTCAATTACACATTACAAGTAATTGTAAGTGCAAAAATCTAATTACAATTACAAGGTAATGGTAATTTACCAGTAATATATTACACAATGTAATCATTACCCCCCAAGCCTGTTTAAAACATATATGTTTCGTCAAAAACTGTGGCCGATTATATTTTATTTAGAAATACACAGATAAAAATGATTCGTTGTGATTTGTTGCCAATCGAATAATGAAGTTGGGTTGTTCATGAACGTATAAGTAGTTCAATTCAGTCAAGTTAACAATGTGAAGTTGTTCAGTGTTCTTGTTCTTTTTACACGGAAGAATTATGATTTAAATAACCAAATTTCTGTCACATTAACTGAAATTGTTCAGCCACAACTGAAATATTCCATTATTTATATTAATTGAATAATTATCTAAGCATTGGGTTATCACAAACAAAACTATTTTCTATGTGCGACAAAAAAAAGGAAAACGTTTATTTATAATTGGAAAATTAACTTTTCTATTAGGTCGACTAAAAACAAATTGGACTTTTAAGTTAAATTATTATTAAGATGCCTAACATTAAAACTTCATTCGAGGAAATAATAAATACATTCTCGTTTTAAAGAGTTTTCTTTTGACGGATTACGCATTTTTTCCAGATTTAGCTTAGTCGAACCTCTTAAATCTTTTAAGAATTTATATGCATTAAATTTTAAACGAATACTTAAAAAATTTACTGGATTTAGTATTAAAAAATTCCAGTGAATGAACCGATTTTTGTAATATTTCCCGGGAATGGAAAAGTCCGGGAAACTAGGAAGCATAATAAACACTCTTACTTGTATAATATTAATTTTTATTACATTTTATCATGATTCCGGAAACAAGGATTTAGCATGTTTTATTACTACACCTAGTCCTCAATTTGACGGTTAATTTTAATGTTCTATATGTGTAATAGTTTATTCATAAGTTATTATTTTCCTCTTTATATTCCATGGAATATAAGTACATACATACATTTATATTAATATCGTTAGCTTAGAGTGGAAATGCGCTAAGTAGTTTTTTTTTACAAATTATGTGACAGACAAAAACAGTATAAAATATTTCTATAATGTTAATGTAATATCTTTCCTATTTGGAAGAGTTTCTATTCATATAACCGAGTAGTAAGTCGATTTTTAGCGACTTAGCATAATTTCTATTATTAATTTGGCATTTTTGTTTAACGCAATTAGTAGAACAAACAAAAACTTCGACTTGACGTCTTTGTGCTCTAAGCTAGCGATATGTAACTATGTACGTATTCATGTTTCCCCAATGTCTTTTTATTTAACATGTGGATACATGATGGAGACTTTTTAATTATTGTGACAACTCAAGCATGATAGTTTTCGATAAAAACTTTCATCTTCTTTATGCTTTACGGCGTGTTTTTCCATTACTGCACTATGTATGTTCATGTGTTCTACTTACATTACACTGATTCACTGCCACACACTCTTCCCAAATGCTGCAAATAATTGACATCCTGTCAGTGATGCTTCATATATATTACGTTTGAGTTGATTAGATGTGTCTCATGAAATATTTCAAAGTAATTACTTACTTTTTCTAATACATTTTTTATTTAAGAACGTCTGTAAATCCTGATAATTTTCATATTAATATGTTACAACAGCTGTTTGGTTTCATAAATTGGAAATATGTGCTTTAATTACCAAATATATTAACTCTCATTTGTGCTGAACAACAAAGACATATTTAGATAAACTGATTAAAAAGGCTTTTCAGATCCAAAGTGAATGTGAATCTAATAAGATATAATTTGTGTAGATAAATGGTTTCAACCTGAGGTTTTAACATGATTCCATGTTAAACAACCATAAATTTTAAATATGATGGATATTTATGAAATTATAGAACGATCTAGTTATATACGCCGAAAACTACAAAATTTAGCACGAATATTCTATATTTCAAATCAATTCAACGGAATAAAAACCAACAAATCCGATTCGCATGAATAGAAAATGGGGCCTTTTTAAATTTTTTTTCTCTCAAAAGAAAGCTTAGGTCTTTTCCTTGAAGACCTTTTTTTTTTGTTTGAGTGTTTGTATGATTGTTTGCGTATTTGTAATGGCACTCGACTTACAGTAAGGAATCTATGCTTAGCATTTGCAATGACAATTGATAAAGCAGTATTTGCAAGTTTGCGGAAATTTAAAAAATCCATGTTTTTTACATGAACAGTTTTCACTTGCATGTTCGCGAGTGGGAAAACCCACAACAGTCTTATAGTTCTATAAACCAAATAGAAAAACCAAACATATCGCTCCCTCAATAAAACAATAGTGTATAAGCATATACACCATTGCATAATCTACATAACTGGTTCTATATATGGTAAAAATTTGGTGAAATTGTACTTCCACAAAGTGGAAGATGTTTACTAACACAAAAATTTTAAACTCGATTATTTCGATAATAAAATAAAACACTATTGTTTTATTAAGGTGACGATATAGCATTTTTAGTGCTTTTACATTATAGTGTCTAGAGTATCCAAAACCGAAAACCGGTTTTTATACCCTTCAGCTTCGTGAGAAGGGTATATATAAGTTTGTCATTCCGTTTGTAATTTCTACATTTTTCATTTCCGACCCTATAAAGTATATATATTCTGGATCCTTATAGATAGCGGAGTCGATTAAGCCATGTCCGTCTGTCTGTCTGTCTGTCTGTCTGTCTGTCTGTCTGTCTGTCTGTCTGTCTGTCTGTCTGTCTGTCTGTCTGTCTGTCTGTCTGTCTGTCTGTCTGTCTGTCTGTCTGTCTGTCTGTCTGTCTGTCTGTCTGTCTGTCTGTCTGTCTGTCTGTCTGTCTGTCTGTCTGTCTGTCTGTCTGTCTGTCTGTCTGTCTGTCTGTCTGTCTGTCTGTCTGTCTGTCTGTCTGTCTGTCTGTCTGTCTGTCTGTCTGTCTGTCTGTCTGTCTGTCTGTCTGTCTGTCTGTCTGTCTGTCTGTCTGTCTGTCTGTCTGTCTGTCTGTCTGTCTGTCTGTCTGTCTGTCTGTCTGTCTGTCTGTCTGTCTGTCTGTCTGTCTGTCTGTCTGTCTGTCTGTCTGTCTGTCTGTCTGTCTGTCTGTCTGTCTGTCTGTCTGTCTGTCTGTCTGTCTGTCTGTCTGTCTGTCTGTCTGTCTGTCTGTCTGTCTGTCTGTCTGTCTGTCTGTCTGTCTGTCTGTCTGTCTGTCTGTCTGTCTGTCTGTCCGTCTGTCTGTCTGTCTGTCTGTCTGTCTGTTGAAATCAGTTTTCTGAAGACCCCAGATATCTTCGGGATCCAAATCTTCAATAATTCGGTCAGACATGCTTTCGAGAATTTTGCTATTTAAAATCAGCAAAATCGGTCCACAAATGGCTGAGATATGAGGAAAAAACCAAGACAACCTCTATTTTTGACCTATTTTTTACCTATATCTGGATTACTAAGACATTAATATAGACTATATGGATATCTAATGATAGATATTTCAAAGACATTTGCAACGACGTATATAAGACCATAGTAAGGTGGACCTACAATGGGTCAAAATCGGGAAAAAAAATTTTGAACCCGAATTTTTTTAAAAAAAAAAAAAAAATTTAAAAAAAAAAATTTTAAATTTAAAAAAAAAAAAAAATTTTTAAATTTAAAAAAAAAAATTTTAAATTTAAAAAAAAAAATAATTAAATTTAAAATAATAATCGAAAAATTTTTTGAATTTTTCAAAAAATTCAAAAAACAACTGGAAAAAAAATTAAATTTTGTTTACCTAAAAATATTTAAAATTTTGAAGTATAATTTGGTGAAGGGTATATAAGATTCGGCACAGCCGAATATAGCACTCTTACTTGTTTTATCTTTGTATACTCCACCGGTTTCGGTTTTTTGACAAACCGGTTTTTTGTAATACGGTTAACCGGTTTTAATTAAATATATTTTCTAAAGCTCAATCACACATATTTATGAAAAACTTTGATACAATTTTAAAAAATATTGATTTATTTTATAGAAAATTATAGAATTTGACAATAATTGGTAAAAGATATAAAATAATTGCATAAAGATAGCTTTAAAAATTCAAAAATGCTAAATAAAAATTTAATATAAGCCGGTAACCGTTTTTTTTTAGACAAAAACCGAAACCGTTTAACCGGTTTTTTAAACGACAATAATCAAATCCGGTTTTTTCAAAAATACACTTTTTCAGTTAAACCGGAAACCGTGTTTTCAAATTTGACGGGTTTTGGACACTCTAATAGTGTCTCAGTCAAATGGAATGGAGTACTAAATATGTATATACTTAATGCTAGTTTTAATTATTGTTTTTTTTTTATTAAATTTCAACCAAAAAATGTAAATCATAATTTTTTTAATTAAGTATTTGATCATTTTGAAATTTATTATCACCTTGATATTCTGATATGAAACAGAACATGGTTCAAGTACCAAAAAATACCTATAAGCTACAAATATACTTATTCTTAACTGTGATTATTTGTCATTATAAATCATATCAAATAAGTAATAAAATTGCATTAACAGATTTCAAAAATTTTTAAAATCAACGATTTTAGAAAGTTGTTTGTCTCTCCTATAATATTTCTGAAAATGAACTTAGCACTTTTTACACTAAGCTAACGAAATGATTAATTAAATTTTAATTTAATGAAGTCAAATTTATTGAAAGAAGGTATGTACATCAAATTAAATTTAACGTTTGTTAAAATCATCACTAAGTTTTTAATGAATCATTAGTAGGATTTAGCCCAAACTTATAGAATTATGTGGAATTTAACTTTAAATTTTAGTAGTTTCATTATGTGAAATTGATTCTGAAATAGTTTTTAAGTAAACTCATCGTGCAATACTATTTAGAATCATTTGATATACTTAAAATTTTGTATCGAATGAGGTTTATATTGTACATCAGCAGTTTAGGTTTCAAATTAGATCAAATGTTTGATATAATGGCCCATAATCATAGCCAAATACTAAAGTCGTTTCGTTTTAAAAATATAGTCAAAATTAAAGTATGTTTTAAATTGAACCGACTTTAACTGGGTGTCACCTCAAATGTAGAACATGTTTTCATACAATATACAAAAATATATATACAATTGGCCCCGATGAACAGCTGACTCAGGTAATTAAAAAAAAACGAGATTTCGAAGAAAAACCGGTTTTTCGATTAACCAATTTATAAACACTAACACATATGTATGTTAGAGTTAATTTCAAAAATTTTATTTGCGGGTATTATAATTTTTCTGAAGGTTTTTGCGCATATAAAAATAATAATATAAATGCGCGTCTTTAGGTGCGTTGAACCACCACAAGGATTGAAAATTTTCCAAAAAAAAAGGCCGCCATTATTTTTATTTGCACAAAAACCTTCAGAAAAATTATGATACCCGAAAAGTTGTTGCTCAAGTAACCTCTGCCACTATTTATAACAATGCCATCTGCATTCTAGATTGCTCTTTAACTGTCAAAATTCGATCTTACTAATATATAAGCCATCTGTGGTGTACTTTCTACAATGTTCTTTAACTGAATATTCGAATACAGCGTTGCCAACTTACGATCAAATCAACTGAAAGCTTTTATTTAATAATGCCTACAGATATGTTAAAGTTTAGGCACTGCAATTTGAATGTATTATGCAACTTTAAATCAGCCGTTAAAATCGTTATATTTGAATTCAAGTACAATTTCGTAACAATATTTATGAGATTTTATCTATTTTTAGATAAAATTAAATTTATATAATGGACAGATTCTAACCAAATTCAATAGACTTCGTCCATGTGGCAATAGAAAAGCTTGTACCAAATTTTATTTTTGAAATTGCGACCTGTAGATTGATTACACTTCGGTGGTGTAGTTGTTGTCCCTAAATTATTAAGAATTAATTGATCTTTCAAACTGCATTGTTATGTTTTAAAGCTAGGAGATTCTTCTTTTAAAATGTTTCCTCAAAAGTAAAGCAAATCGTGGGCTTTGACAAAGTTGTGAAGAAAACTTTGAAAAAGGCCGACAAACCCCATTTTTTGACAAATACTCGACTTGAACGACCTCTAAACCTCTTCCAAAAAATCTGAAAAAAATCTCAAAAATACTTTGCCCTATAAGCTTTTCAATTATGTTTGAGTACCCATGAAAATATAAAAATAAAAATTTTTTGGGACACACTAATGTACATATAAATTAGACAAAGGAACAAAAGTGACATTTTGGTTTGGTGCAGCGAAAAATATAATTGATAAAACAAATATGGGCAATTCCATGTCATCGTACGTGACATATGTACGCCTTAGAGTTGAATATATATTCCAAAAAAAATAGTATCTGAAAAATAATTTTGTCTTTATGTTCCATTCAGAGGGTACTATATTTAACCCTTTGATGTCAAATGTTGCTTATAGGAAACATTGTATATTTTCGGTCATAGTTCCTATAGTTTCAGGTATTTTTGCTGACGGTTTTTTCCAACTGAAACTAATATATGTGAGCATTCGTATATGAAGTTACATTTTTAAATGCTTTACAAGTGTTCATTTGCGAGCTATTTGAAGTAGTGTTCAGACGCGTGCAAAAGAAAGTGGAATAAGTTGTTCTACAAAATTGAAATAAAAACTAATCACGCATGATTTTTTTTATAAAAAGTGAATTTTACTATAAATAACAGGTAAAAAAATGAAATAATGTTTGCAAAACTAAAAAAAAAATATTATTTTATGTCAGGAATTTTATGAACACAATGTTGCTTATAGGCAACATTTGTCCATAGTAGTAATTATTTTTTTTTGGAAATTCGACCAAAAGGGCTCACTGAATCAAAGTTAAAACAGATAATCGATTTCGATTGGAAAATTCTGATGATGCAGAAGGTGAAGAAGAAGAAAAATTATAATTTGGAGAGAGTAATTGAATCAACAGTTGATCAGGTAGCTGAAAATCCAGTTTCATAATGCAAACGCTGATGTCATAAATAAAATAAGTATATGAATATACATACCTCGATCGAGACGGAAAAACGAAACATATGTCACCACGAAGCATATCAATTGATGAAAGCAAACGAGCATGCAATCAGATTCACCACCGTCACCGTCACCATCGTCTCCAGCGCCATCTAACATTTCAAACGTTTCATCACAAAGTTCATCGTCGTCAACAAAACGATCATACGTATCAGAACCTCCAAAATCCATGCGTTTTGATCAAGCCGGCCATTGGGTTGAATGGTGAGCAAAAGGAAGGTGTAGATTATCCCAGACCGCACAGTGGTTCAAGGTCGGCATTAATTAATTTTTTGTATGTCTTCTGATCTACCTGATTTTTACACAGTTTGTAATAAACAGTTATCATGTACCAAAAGTTGACCTAAGTGAAATTACCGTATTATATACATATGCTACCTTTTATCGCTTCATGCTTTTAAAATACTCTTGTAATGACATTATAATGATTTTTTTATACAATTGGATGTTATAAATTATATATATGCAAATAAAAAAAATGTTGAATTGTCCAAAAATATTTATTTTCTCCAAATTCTATGGTTTGTATCTATTGGTCTCCAACGACCTCTAGCCCGAGACTTATATAAAATTAAAACTAGAAGTCTCAGCTAACACTTGTTAAAAATTCAGCTGCTCATTTTTGCCCTTAAGCAATTCCGGTATAAAAAACTAAAAAAAAGTTAGAAAAAATTAGCTTCAAAAAAAAAGATTGAGCAAAAATAAAAAATCAATTAATCTAAATATCTCTTCAACTAATATAGACAACATACACATCTAAGCGTATTTTTAGTAGATCTTCTCAAGTACTATTTATATTTTAAATTTCATCTCATTCGTATCATAAATGGATTTTTGGCGATTTTTTAAAAAAATTGAGACCCGATGTGTCCAAATTTGAGGGACCACGTACTAGCCCCCATTGCACGTAGGAAGCTGAAAAACTATAAATCAACTCGAAAACACCTCAGCTTTAACCATGTGAAATTTCTCTAATAGTTCCCGAGATACCAAATTATTGCCAAAAAAATACATTTCTGAACCACTGTGGACCGGTATTCCAAAATCTAAAAGTTTAAAATAAATTGTTTTGTTTCATATCACACATGAAATGTATTAAAAATTAATAAAAATAACATGAAATATCAATATTTGTTTGTGTTTTAAAATGCACTCAAAGTTGCTTATAAGCAACATCTCATAACGGTAAAACCATAAGTAATAGAGGCCTGAAATTTTTTATCAGTTTATATTCAACCAATGACCTAACGTATTCAAAATATTTTTATCCACGACAACTTTAATTCTGACATCAAAGGGTTAAAGAAAAAATAATAAGTTCTTTCGAAACATTGTTGTCCAAAATATCGAGCGAAGTGAGGGTATATCATCTCAGTGTTGCCAATTTAGACCTTTTCTGGCTAAATTTAGCTCTTTTCAATCTTGTTTAGCCACTAAAAAATTAATTTAGCCTTTTTTATTTTCATTTAGCCCTTTTTAATGGCTAAATCAAAACTTATAAATTTACTCTAACGATCTGAAATGTTTGTTGAAAATGAGTAAAATCAGTAAAAACTTAATCAAAAATATTGAACCAGTAAACAATTTAAGCAGTTTTAAGTTGGAACCCACCCATAGTTAAATGGTCATAAAATCTATGCTATAGTTCAGAAATGATCATTTATATCTGATAAAATATAAAAAATCAACTTTTTTCTAAAATTAAAATAAATATTTCTGTTTACCAGCATGCCACACCCATAATTTCAAATATTTTGTCAAAATATTTTAGCCACCTTAGTTTGGATATGTTTACTAACTAATGGCACTAATGGAAAAATTTATGTTTTGACCAATGAAATTCAATTCTGTCTGAAGACGTATATAATTTGAATATTTTGTTCTGCATTACTTGAGTGGCATATTAGCCATATATTCACTTATCAAAATATTCTCCATCGATTTCGAAGTTATCACAAAGGATTACTTTAGAATTTGGCTTTCATTTAAAAAATTTGCATAGGGGCATTTTGTAGGCCAGATGATAAATACGAGGTTTTAGAAACATCGGCATATGATATAGGTGTGGCCACATATTACGTTATTTTAAAGTTAAGGATCAACATACAGTAATAAATATTCATGTTTTCTTCCATTTAAACGTGTGATATATTCAAACATTTTTGTTTGTCTATTCCGCATAGCCAAATATAACATTCTAAGTTGTTTTTGGTGTAAAATGTATGTGTTTTTTAATTTAAAAATGTTAAAAAAAATTGTTTCTAAGTATTTAGCACTTCATGTTCACCAAGAATTGGCAACACTGATCATACGTGACATAAAACGGAAGTACATGTAGAAATATGCGAAAATTTGCGAATCGTGAGAGGTTTTATGTCGGAAAAATATTTTGTTTAGTGTAAGATATTAATTACACTAAACAAAATATTTTTCCGCCATATTTAAATAAAAACAATCTTCGGATGATTTTATAATAAATAAAATTTAATATAGTACGTTATATACTGTACGTAATCGATTTTTTTTTTTATAGTAATATGTACATACATATGTATATAGAAAATATATATTTCTGTTTGATAGTAATTGGGAGCTTAGTTTTCATCACAATTTTAGTCTAAACGATACCAATTAAATTAAAAATCACATAGTAACATTTTAATCACATTTTAGTGTTTTCTCCTATTCAAATGATCTTGAAAAAAAGTTTCAAGGGTTTTTGATTTTTCAGTCGTGCTTGTCATTCTCGTGGAATTGCCCATATGGTACCTTTCATTTTCAAAACTATCTAAAATTATATTTTCTTTGACATTAATTTGGTTCATGTAGATTTCATAATATATTTGTGAAGTCGCAAGGATGTTCAAAATTAACTTTTTCTGTTTCATCCTTATAAGTTTGACCTATGGTAAAAGGGATACAAATTCGTTTACGATGTACAATAAAAACACATCAATAAACTAATTTATATAAAACAATTGAAAATTCGTTGAAAATATACTAAACTATTTGGCAAAAAACTTGAAGTTTTACAATATTTTTCATGTTATTTGTATTAAAAAAAATATACAAATGTTCGTATCTTGAATGTTTAGCACCTGCATGATTATACTTAAATCATGCAGGTGCTATATGCAAAACTATGTCCACTTTAATGCCTTGAATATGCAGTGTTAAATTTTTATTTAGAATTTTCGGAATACAATTTTTTTAAGCAAAAAGGGTAAAATTTTAACACTCTTGAAAGATCAGACAAATATTCTAAAACAACCACCAAAACATACTCAAAAGAAATATTTGTAGATCAGCTTCATTAAGTAGACCAGTTTAATGCCAAAAAATCACATTTTGAGCTGCATTACCTAAAATTTAAAAGAAAAAGTCCAAAAATAAGTGTATGTTATCAGACGACATGTATTTTTCATACATACATATGTACTTTTGTATCCATATGTAATTCCGAATGAATGTCAAAATTGTAATTTTAAATACCATTCATAATAATACCACTTCACTTATAAGTTTGCCACAACCCAATCTTTTCAAGAATTGCTACTTTTGGTCAATCCAAATGCAATAAATATTATAAACATTATATAGTTTATTAAAAGTCGAATAATACTTACTGCATTATTAATATTCTTTATTTTTTTTCCAATTTATTTTTTCAAACAATTTTTTCAAAACAAAACAGCTTTTTTATGTTTGTCATAGGAAAATGGAGCCTGCTCTAATCGATTATAGTACATATGTATTTCCACATGTAATTTTCTCATGCAATGTTTCATAAGTATCAGACGATGTGTACAACTTTTACGGATGGAAAATTTGACAGAACATGTGTAAAATACATGTCGTATAGCACCTTTAGAAAACGCTATCTGACTGGAAAAAAACAAGTTTAACATAGTAATGATGGTTCATCAACTCGTACAACACGTAATTTTAATTTTGGGCACCAAAATATCTGTTAAGCTGTTGACATATAATTTCAGAGAACTTAGAACTAATTTGTGCAACATTTTATCAGGATTTCCGCATAATTAACATATTTATGACTGCTCAAAAAGTATTCCGGGGACATACATATGTATGGGGCTAGGTGAAATCGTGGACGGATATTGCCCATTTTCAATACCAAATAAATCTTGTCAGCATAGAGTATTTGTGGAAAAATTCAAAATTACAGTAAAAAAAATCTTTTGGAGATTAACCCTATATCTCCTTTGGGTCAAAATGACCCACAAACTTTATTATCGCTAAAATTCGGAAAAATGCTATTTTTTCAGTTTTTGTAAGTTAATATTTTGATTATTAATTGCGATTCTGCTAATATTTCGCCAGCATATGTTCATGTTTAGACCCTAAAATTTCTGTTTCGAAATAGATTCCAAAATCATTCAGCCTTTTTTTACTAAATAACAAATATTTTATTCCTTACCTGTTATTTTCATTGGTTCAAGTTCTAAATTAAACATGCAGTAGTATTTATATATTTGTAGTTATTTGTCGAATTTCAGAAACAATACAATTTATGTAAGTCATTATTACTTACTTAAATTTGGAATTATGAACAATTTTAAGCAATTTAATAAATTTAAATATATATGTAAATTTATTCGTTTTATTCGATTATTCTACATAAAATTTTTCGTTATTCGGTCATTTTTAAATTGATCGAATAATTTATAAGAAGTTATTCGTTTAATCGAACGATCATTATTCGAATGAATACCCTAGTAGCTACACAAGTTCCTCTACAAATAAGTTTTGTATAAAGGAAATCACATTTAAATTTGTTTTGGATCAATCCATAATTTACCATATCTCCAATATAAGGCCCACTTCCGAAAATAATTTTTACGAGCATAAATCTCTTAAAAATTTTGTTACCAACATAAAATTAAACATAAATAAGTTTCGTATAGAAGAAATTCACGCGATCAAATTTAAGGACGATCGGTCCATAATTGGTCATAATAGTTACAAAAACCAACAGTTTCGATATTGATATTTATAAGACTTTTATTTAGGTTATTGTGGTTTTCGGAAGTAGTCCTTTAGCATCTCTCACCAATTATGGGCCGATCTTCATAAAATCAGATGAGGCGATTCTAGTGTTAATGAGGGTTATTGATGTCGAATTTAAAACTGATTATGATATTTATTGGAGATTTATGGATATTTAAGTGATTTTTTCATTTGTGGACCTAATATGGATAATATGATCAAATATGTACCTATTCCATATAATAGACCGATTCTTATCATTTTCTACAGAACTTATCATTCCATCATAGAAACTATCTGTGAAAAATGGTATGGTGGTATTATTGTCTTAGAATTTTATATGTACCCCTAATATATGTATATAATTATTGGTTCTACGACCAATATTTCGATATGTTTCAAATGGAATGATAAGCTCAATATACCCCCATCCTTTTGTTGGTGGGTATAAAAACGAACATTTCAAAATTGAAGTGTTGGGTATACGAGATAACTTTTAGATACGGATACAGAAGGTACAGATTTACAGATAATTTTGTCCAGCGATTACGAACAAAACACCTCTCTTTTATTAATATAAAAAAAACTTTAGCATTTTTGTACTGTTAATATATAAAGATCTTAAGGTAAATAAATATTAAATTTTATAAGTATTGAAAAATCAATAAATTATTTCTATAATTAATTTAATGAAGTAAAAATATGTATAATACTCGTATTAATATAGGCATTTATATATATAATAATCAGCATATATTTTTATTTTTATACCCTTCACCTTCGTGAGAAGGGTATATATAAGTTTGTCATTCCGTTTGTAATTTCTACATTTTTCATTTCCGACCCTATAAAGTATATATATTCTGGATCCTTATAGATAGCGGAGTCGATTAAGCCATGTCCGTCTGTCTGTCTGTCTGTCTGTCTGTCTGTCTGTCTGTCTGTCTGTCTGTCTGTCTGTCTGTCTGTCTGTCTGTCTGTCTGTCTGTCTGTCTGTCTGTCTGTCTGTCTGTCTGTCTGTCTGTCTGTCTGTCTGTCTGTCTGTCTGTCTGTCTGTCTGTCTGTCTGTCTGTCTGTCTGTCTGTCTGTCTGTCTGTCTGTCTGTCTGTCTGTCTGTCTGTCTGTCTGTCTGTCTGTCTGTCTGTCTGTCTGTCTGTCTGTCTGTCTGTCTGTCTGTCTGTCTGTCTGTCTGTCTGTCTGTCTGTCTGTCTGTCTGTCTGTCTGTCTGTCTGTCTGTCTGTCTGTCTGTCTGTCTGTCTGTCTGTCTGTCTGTCTGTCTGTCTGTCTGTCTGTCTGTCTGTCTGTCTGTCTGTCTGTCTGTCTGTCTGTCTGTCTGTCTGTCTGTCTGTCTGTCTGTCTGTCTGTCTGTCTGTCTGTCTGTCTGTCTGTCTGTCTGTCTGTCTGTCTGTCTGTCTGTCTGTCTGTCTGTCTGTCTGTCTGTCTGTCTGTCTGTCTGTCTGTCTGTCTGTCTGTCTGTCTGTCTGTCTGTCTGTCTGTCTGTCTGTCTGTCTGTCTGTCTGTCTGTCTGTCTGTCTGTCTGTCTGTCTGTCTGTCTGTCTGTCTGTCTGTCTGTCTGTCTGTCTGTCTGTCTGTCTGTCTGTCTGTCTGTCTGTCTGTCTGTCTGTCTGTCTGTCTGTCTGTCTGTCTGTCTGTCTGTCTGTCTGTCTGTCTGTCTGTCTGTCTGTCTGTCTGTCTGTCTGTCTGTCTGTCTGTCTGTCTGTCTGTCTGTCTGTCTGTCTGTCTGTCTGTCTGTCTGTCTGTCTGTCTGTCTGTCTGTCTGTCTGTCTGTCTGTCTGTCTGTCTGTCTGTCTGTCTGTCTGTCTGTCTGTCTGTCTGTCTGTCTGTCTGTCTGTCTGTCTGTCTGTCTGTCTGTCTGTCTGTCTGTCTGTCTGTCTGTCTGTCTGTCTGTCTGTCTGTCTGTCTGTCTGTCTGTCCGTCTGTCTGTCTGTCTGTTGAAATCAGTTTTCTGAAGACCCCAGATATCTTCGGGATCCAAATCTTCAATAATTCCAAGACAACCTCGATTTTTGACCTATTTTTTTACCTATATCTGGATTACTAAGACATTAATATAGACAATATGGATATCTAATGATAGATATTTCAAAGACATTTGCAACGACGTATATAAGACCATAGTAAGTTGGACCTACAATGGGTCAAAATCGGGAAAATATTTTGAACCCGAATTTTTAAAAAAAAAAAAAATTGAAAAAGCCAAAAAAAAAATTTTAAAATTTAAAAAATTTTTTTTTTTTAAATTTAAAAAAAAATTGAAAATTTAAAAAAATTTTTTTTTTTAAATTTAAAAAAAAAAAATTTTAAAATTTAAAAAAAAAAAATTTAAATTTAAAAAAAAAAATTTAAAATAACAATCGAAAAATTTTTTTTTCCAAAAAATTCAAAAAACAACTGGAAAAAAAATTAAATTTTGTTTACCTAAAAATATTTAAAACTTTGAAGTATAATTTGGTGAAGGGTATATAAGATTCGGCACAGCCGAATATAGCACTCTTACTTGTTATATATATTTTTTTTACATTAGACTACTCCAAAATCAATAATATTGTCTCCCCAAAAATAAATATATAAACTTAAGAGGACAACGTTAATTTATCTAATTATTATTATGCCAGATATTTTGTTTGACAAAATTTAAAGAATAAGGATTTAAATTTCATATTCAGATACGATCATATTAATGTCATACAGAACTTGTTTAGTATATTTTTTTGAGAGAAGACTAATGAACATGTATTGATTATTTTTAGTTACATTTTCTACTCTCATACATACACAATTGTGTATGCTTAACTGAATCTAATGGATTTCTAATATTATTTAGATTATAGTAAGTTTTTGCCCTCAATAGTAACAAGTTAGAGTGTTATATTCGGCTGTACCGAATCTTATGTACCCACCACCAATTGTGCGTTTTGTATAACAATATTAATCCGATTTATTACTAGAAAATATTAGTGGTTATCGTATACACTCAGGTCTCGTTTTATGCGATAGATGCGTTCCAAAAAAAAATCGCATAAATTGAATTCGCATAAAACGATACTCATATAAAAACTAATGATTCGTTCCAAATTTCTGAAAAACCGCATAAATTCAGATTTTAATTAAAAAATTAGAACAAAATCGTATAAAAAAAATTAAGAAAAATACTATATTTATTTAATTTACTTAAACAATAAAAACAAAATACGTTAATAAAAATAAACAAAAATATTTATAATTACAGAAAAAGTGAAAATGATCAAAAAAAAAATGAGCTAATTTTTTAAGGAAATTCAGTATATATGCATGATTAATCTGAATCACTGAATAATTGTCTGCATCGTTTTGGAATTGGTTCAACTTAACTTTCATCACTAGATGATATAATCATATTGTCATCGTATGGTAAAATATATTTTCCTCACTAGAATTATGTAATTAGTGAATAGGGGACGAAATCGAAAATTTTTTAGGAGCTTCAATTGCTTATTTTCTTCCAAAATAATTTGTCATTAAACTTTGCGATTTAGAATTTTTAAGTTGCTTATGCAACTCTAGATATCCGGAAAACTGATCAGTCAGTCCGCGATGAATCTTTAATGCTCTTTCCGTATCTGAATCTATATTAAGAATTTAATTTTGTAAAAAACAAACTATAACCATAACCATATCATTGATAGTCACAAAACCCAGTAATAATTTTGTTTAATATTTTACCAATACAGATAGTTATGGCGCTAATGTATTTTGCGGATGTGGGCCTTATACGGGAGTTGTAACTAAAGTGATCAAATATTCGACATATACAAAATGCCGATTTTCGAAGAATTCGAAAAAGTTTAATTTTTAAAAACCGGTTTTTGATTTGTTCTATCAAAAACCGGTTCGAATAACCGGTTTTTAGATTTTTTTGACAGTTTATGAATTGAGGTATAAAAATTAATCTTAAATATTTTTTTCTTATTAAAACTAATTACTTAAATTTAAATTTATTTAACATAACTTTAAATTTATTTTTGATTAAAAAAGAAACAGAAATAACACATTCAGTTGAAGTGGGATTAACGGTTAAAATTCCATTGTATATAAGTCTGCTTTTACACAGGGCAAGTTTTCTTGCGCAAGTCTAGAGTTTATTGGTGATAGTGGCAAGAAGAAGGAAGAGGGGTACACACTTGCTTGTATTGGCAAGTCTCTTCAATTCTCTTTTATTTTCTGATTTTCACTAAGACGTCTATTAGGTTTTGACATACAAAATTGAACACAGACTTGCTGTGTGTAAACAGTCGAGCAAGTTTAAAAGAGAATCGAAGAGACTTGCTTCAAGTAAACTTGCTGTGTGTAAAAGCAGACTAAGATTTAATTTATTTTAACTTTTTGAAAATTTGTCCATATAATCAGAATCTTGTTTTAAGTCGCTAGTTATTGCAATATTAGATCTCTTATGTGGATTTTGAACTTCTTTTAATATTAAACTAAGCTGAGCTTCTAAATTTTGCGAGTCAATTTCAACATACATATTCTAAATCAGATGAACTTTCATTTAATTCAGATTGTTTAAAATTTCCAAAAAATCTATTAAAAAGTTTTTCTGCATACTGTATAATAAGGCGAATTTATTACAGGTGACGTTAAAAAGCCAGCTGATTATATTTAGCTCGATATATTTTCTGACTTCTATCT